>NC_134896.1:31009674-31027174 GCF_041734735.1 Babylonia areolata
CAGAGAGACAGAGAGAAACAAAGACATACAGAGAGACAGATAGACAGATACAGACAGAGACGGAGATAGAGACAGAGACGGAGATAGACTGACAGATAGAGACAGAGACACAGAGAGAGAGAGAGACAGATAGACAAGCAGACAGACAGAGACGGATACAGACAGACAGAGATGGACACACACACACACACACACACACACACACACACACGGAGAAGGAGAGAGAGAGAGAGAGAGAGAGAGAGAGAGAGAGAAAGACAGAGACAGACAGACACCGAGAGAGACACACACACACAGACAGACAAACAGACAATACTACTAATATGCACGGCCAAACTGTTAATGCTGTAGCTTGTTCACCTCCCGCTATAACTACAGTATGCTCCCGCCAAACCCTCTGAACTTTCAGGTACGTGAGACTGACGGGAAAGAAATACGTAACAGGAGCCGAAGAGAGAGAAAGGCCCACTAGTAGACTGATTGTAGCCTGTTTGTAGCTTATAACCCTCACCTTGTAATAATGGGCTTGGCAAAGGAAACAGTTTCTCAGCCCTAGCTAGCTAAATAGACCTTCTGACGTCTGTCCTACGAAGAGGGGGGAGGGAGGGAGGGAGGGGAGGGGAGGATGGGAGGGGGTAGGAGGGGGGTGGGTGAGAGAGGGATGTGTTGATGAGAAGAGGGGGGGTGGGAGGGGGGGGGGAGGGTGTGTGTGTGTGTGTGTGTGGTGAAGACGATGATGACGATGACGTTGACGATGACAACGGTGATGGCGATGATGATGAAGATGGTGATGATGATATTGATGACGATGATGATGATGACGACGACGACGACGACAACGGCGGTGATGACGATGATGATGAAGATGGTGATGATGATATTGATGATGACGACGACGACGACGGTGATGACGATGATGATGAAGATGGTGATGATGATATTGATGACGACGACGATGATGATGATGATGATGATGATGATGAGGGAGAGGAGGACAAGGATGATGAGGAGTGTGGTGATGACGAGGATGTCCAGGATTCCCAATTTGCCGACATCCGACATTAAAAAAAGTTTCAGCATTTTTCTTTGCTGGCTTCCACTCCGTGACATTTCCCTTTTTTTTTTTGTAAAATGTGTTGTTGTTGTTGTTGAAGGAACGACGGAAGGACGGAACGATCGAATGAATTACAGACAGACAGACAGACAGACTTACAGTCAGTCAGTCAGTCACCTGGAAGGACAGAAGGAACGAATGACAGACAGACAGACAGACTTACAGTCAGTCAGTCAGTCACCAGGAAGGACAGAAGGAACGAATGACAGACAGACAGACAGACAGACTTACAGTCAGTCAGTCAGTCAGCTGGAAGGACAGAAGGAACGAATGACAGACAGACAGACAGACAGACTTACAGTCAGTCAGTCAGTCAGCTGGAAGGACAGAAGGAACGAATGACAGACAGACAGACAGACAGACTTACAGTCAGTCACCTGGAAGGACAGAAGGAACGAATGACAGACAGACAGACAGACAGACTTACAGTCAGTCAGTCAGTCACCTGGAAGGACAGAAGGAACGAATGAATGACAGACAGACAGACAGACTTACAGTCAGTCAGTCAGCTGGAAGGACAGAAGGAACGAATGACAGACAGACAGACAGACAGACAGACAGACTTACAGTCAGTCAGTCACCTGGAAGGACAGAAGGAACGAATGACAGACAGACAGACAGACTTACAGTCAGTCAGTCAGTCACCAGGAAGGACAGAAGGAACGAATGACAGACAGACAGACAGACAGACAAACAGACGTCTAGACTTACAGTCAGTCAGTCAGTCACCTGGAAGGAAGGAAGGAACGAATGAATGACAGACAGACAGACAGACGTCTAGACTTACAGTCAGTCAGTCAGTCACCTGGAAGGAAGGAAGGAACGAATGAATGACAGACAGACAGACAGACAGACAAACAGACGTCTAGACTTACAGTCAGTCAGTCAGTCAGCTGGAAGGACAGAAGGAACGAATGAATGACAGACAGACAGACAAACAGACGTCTAGACTTACAGTCAGTCAGTCAGTCAGCTGGAAGGAAGGAAGGAACGAACGAACGAACGAACAAAGAAAAATGACAGAGAAGGGCCCCACAGACAGACAGACAGACAGACAGTCAGTCAGTCAGTCAGACAGAAGGAAGGAAGGAAGGAAGGAAGGAAGGTCTGAAAAACAAACCAAAATCCCCACCATGACAGAGAGAGGGGGCCCCTATCGGTTGCCTCATTATCACAGACCTCACAGCGATAGCACCTCCCCGCACTGGCGCGCCGCCTGCCTTAATCACCTGGATTTTCAGGCAGCTTGGCGTCTCGGTGAGCCCTCCAAGAAACCAAAAAAAAAAAAATGAAAGAAAGTAAGAGAAGAATAAAAGAAAGACAGAAAGAAAAGAAAGAAAGAAAGGAAAGAAAGGACATAGTACAAGAATTAAGAAGGAAAGAAATGAATGAAGAAAGGAAGGAAGGAAAGACGGAAGAAGAAAAGAAAGAGAAAAGGAAAAAAGAGGGAGGAAAGGAGGATGGAAAGGAAGGAAAGGAAGGAAGAAAGTAAAGATTTAAGGAAAGAAGAAAGGAGGGCAGGAAGGGATTGAAGAAAAGAGGAAAGGAAAGAAAGAAGGAAAGAAAGGAAGAAAGAGGAAAGGAAAGGAAGGAAAGAAAAAAACGAAGAAAAGGAATAAAAAAAGAAAGACAGAAAGGAAGGAGGGAAGGAAGGAAGGAAGAAGGACGGGAACATAGAAGAAGAGAGACGTGTTGGAGGAGGAGAAGGAAGAAGAAGATGAAGAAACAAAAAGAAAGAAGAAGAAGACAAACAAATCGATGGATAGATAGGTACACAGACAGACACGTGGCGATAGCCTTCAGATGGCTTTCGTGATCGGCAATGCTCAAAGCACCATAATTTGATTTGATTTTGACAGACAGACAAACAGACAGACAGACATAAGGAACGCACGGAATGGAAGAATGGATATGCAGACGTATAGATAGATAGATAGACAGACAGATGGCTAGATGAATAGATGGAGACACAGATAGATGGAGAGACAGACACAGAGACAGACGGATAGATAGATAGATAGAAACCACTTTTTTTTTCTTGCCTCTGCTCACTACCCCCTCCTCCACCCCCCACCCCCACCCCCCACCCCCACCCCTCCATCACCTCAATTACACCGCTACTTTTGGCCTCCCCTCTCCTCCTCCCACACCTTCCTCCTCCACTCCTACCCTCCTCCATCCCTCTTCCCAATCCTCCCCCCACCCCCACCCCCCACCCCCAACCCTCCACCCCTCTGCGACTTATGAAACTTGTTACCCGGCCCCATTTACTTCTAACTCGCTGAGTGTCAGGCACTTGTGGCTGACAACCTCGCAGTCTTCATTTTCTCACTGCGTCCGGATCAATCCGTATAGGCTACACCACATCTGTTAGGCAGATGCCTGACCAACAGCATAACCCAACACCTTGAGTGCATGCATAATGTATTTGTGTGCCAGTCAGAGTGGATTTCTCTTGTAAAACGTTTTATTTATTTACAGTCTGTTCATCTAAGATGGTGATATTAGACTGAAATTAAATGATAGCATTATTATTATTACTTGGATTATTATCATTTCTATCATAATGATGATGATGGTCATTATTTATTAGAAATCAATATTTCTGTATATTCGAATGAAAAAGGGGGGGGGGCGGCTGAGGTGGAGGGGAGGGAGGCAGAGGGGGCGGGGAGGGGGGGGATTAAGAAAGGAAAAGAGACAGAGAGAGAGAAAAAAACAACAACAGAATGTGGAAAAGATAGAGTACAAAATGTAAAATGGAGAGGGTGAGTGTCAGTGGCTGGAGAAAGAAGAAAACATAATATTGGAAGGGTGTTTGTGAGAGGGGGGGACTGGGGAAGCGGGAGTAGGACAAAAAATTAATCAATAATCAAATATTGTATGCGCTACTTCCGTAGATTATTATTTGAAAAGAGGTTCATGTGGGGACCTACAATAAACAACCAACTGGCCTATTCAACACATAACTAGCTAACTTTAATAAAGGACAGTTTGAAATGCTTTTTCCAAAAAAAAATATCAACATTTGAAACTGGTAACACGTGTTAAGTAATTTCTGGAGGAAAAAAAAAGGTTTCATTTCTAAACAACGCGTTAAAACGTGCTCTACCGTTAAACGTCCCTCGCAAATGCATTCAATGTTTTCACAATATTTTGTGTCAGAAGACAATACTTTTTGTCCCAGGGTTCTTTTTTCAGTGCGTGCGCCAAGTGCATGCTGAACACGGGACCTCGGTTTATCGTCACATCCGGTAACCAGACGGCTCAGTTTTTTTTGTTGTTTTTTTCGAATCAAACTTGGGAGAAATGGACGAAAGCAGGAATCGAACCCAAACCCTTACGAACACTGTATTCAGGCAGATTAGCGTCTGTCTTAACCGTTCTGCCAGCTTTCTCCCTCGCAGATTGCTGTGGTTCACACAGTGAGTGAGAAACACAGGAGAACGTGAGTTTGTCATAAAGACAGCGAGTGGAGTGTTGAAGACACAACAACAGCCGCAACAAGAAAAGACCAAGCCAAGAAATAACGAGTGTAAGATGAATGCGAATGTGACGACGTGGTGTGTCTTTTGGAATTTGTTGTTGGTGATGGTGGTCGTCTTGGTGGTGGGTGGTTGTGGTGGTGGTTGTGTGTGTGTGTGTGTGTGTGTGTGTGTGTGTGTGTGTGTGCGCGCGCGCCAGTGTGTGTGTGTGTGTGTGTGTGCCAGTGTGAGTGAGTGTTTGTGTGTGTGTGTGTGTGTGTGTGTGTGTGTGTGTGTGTGTGTGTGTGTGTGTGTGTGTGTGTGTGTGTGTGTGTGTGTGTGCCAGTGTGTGTCTGTGTGTCAGTGTGTTTGCATTTGTTCATGAGTGTGTGTACGAGTGTGAGATTGGGGGGACGCAGATTAGATGTGTTCAAATGTGTACCTACATGCTCGCACATGTAATGTTTCGCCCCACGCCCCCCCAAGAAAAAGAAAAAAAAGGTTCTTTTCTCTTCGGGATCTTCACGAGTAATTACATTTGATAACAATCCAAAAAAAATTCAGGGCTAAACGAAATCTGATGTGATGTAGTCCATCCCCCTTTCTTTTTCTTTTTTTTTTCTTTTTTATAATGAGTTTTCACCCTTCTCCCTCTTCTTCCATTAAACGCCCGATTAAAATCTTAGAATGCCGACGATGTTTTTGAACACGACGTTGAAGGTTAACGCAGCTGTTGGAAGCATGTTTGCGCGCGATGATGCAATGCGAACGATTCGGTTTTGTGTGTGAGGGAGAGAGAGTGTGTGGGATTGGATTGTAGCTTACTGCGTGTTTTGTGGCGCAGTCGTGTGGTTTGGAGAATGTGTCTGCGGAGAAGTAGCGGGGCGAGGGGGAAGGAGGTGGGGGGTATGGATATGGGGGTTGGGTGGGTGGGGCAGTAGTTGAAGGGATGGGTAGATATGGAGGGCTGAATTTTAAAGGGGTGGGGGGAGGGGGATTGGGGGCGGTGAGGGGGGGGGGGGGCACACGAAGGGAGTGTGAAAAATGCAATGGGACTGGCTCCTTAAAACTTACACCACATGTTCGTTTGAGACCGATCTTTTGTTTCTTTCGTAACTGAGTTTCACAGACCCCTCCGTTTGCTTTGGCTGACGTGGTCCTTTTGTTTCTGGGAAGATAAGGGTGAGCTGGGAGGGGGTGGCGGGGAGGGGGGAGGAAAGAGGGGTGCCAAGAGGACGAGCTCTGTGTGTGTGTGTGTGTGTGTGTGTGGTGAGGGTGGGGATGGAGGTATGTATGACGTGTCTGTGGGTGGCTAGACGGACAGGCAAGATGTCTTAATGAATAAATATATAGATAAATACAAGAGGATCTGCTGTCTCTGACGTCCTACTATACCCTCTCCACCCCCCTCCTCGTCCCCCCACGCCACCCCCACCCCTGCCCACCCCCCTGCCTCATGCTACTCAACTGGTGCCGCCAGAGTTTTGAAGACCGTTTCTCTCAGTGGCACCGCGACAGCCAGCATATAATACTATACCTGACCAAGTGGAAACTCCCCCCCCCGCCCCCCCCCACCCACACCCACCAGCCCTCACCACCCCCCACCCACCCTACCCCCTCCCACCCCCCCGTCCACCGGCCACAACCGCGACCTGCACCTTTCCTCTCATTCCAAACATTGCCTTGCCGCGTCAGCCGTGTTTTCTCTGTGAGACCTGTACACACAGATACACAACCGTTGTATCATTATAATCACACAAGGGCTTCGCCCGGGTTTTAAAGGGGAGTAAAAAAAAGAACGGCAGCCGAGTCAACCAGAAGAATTTCACACGAAAGAAGGGTTGACAGCAGGGGCGAAAGGGACGGTTGGTTGGTTGGTTTTTGTCTGGAGACTCTATGTCTGAAGCGTCTATCACTGTGTGAGTGTTGCTGTTGGGTTGGGGTTTTTTTTTTAAGCCTCCTCCTCTTCCTCCTCCTCCTCCTCCTCTTCATCCACTTCTTCTTCTTCAGTGCGACTGAAGTAAAGTGCTTGTTCGCGACTTGAGGAACAAACCAGTCGCGCCTGTTGGCTGAAAGAGAGAGAGAGGGAGGAGAGAGAGAGAGAGGAGGGTTGAGCAGGAAGTGTTGAGTCTAAAAGTCTGGCACCCTGAATGTAATGCTGTAACAAGCTCTTGTCAGTGAGGGCTGGAACTGGAAGAGAAGGGGAAGGGAAGGGAAATCAAGACGAAGGAGTGTGGAACTGGTGAACGTGAGTGTGTGTGTGTGTGTGTGTGTTCTGTTGAAATCTATCTATCTACCTGTCCACCCCCCCACACTCCTTTTTTTTTTTTTTCTTTTTTTTTTTTTTACTGTGACGGTGTGTGGTGGGGTAAGGTGTGTGTGTGGGTTTGAGGGGTAGGGGGTTGGGAGGTGAAGTGTCGTGTTGAGTTACTGAAGAAAGAAGGTCTGTTGACCTGACTGACTGATTGATCAAGTTCTGGATCCAGTCCTTGATCACTCCGGTTCTGGTTCGTTCGGCTCATTGGTCTGTCCGGTTGTGGGTCCGCCAGCCCTTTGACCTGCTGGGTTATCTGTGACACGTGGTGCACGTGAAGGCCGAGTGACTGAGTCCAGGTGAGAATTGTTTGTTTGTTTTGCGGTTTTCTTGTCAGTTTATTGTTCTTTAATAGGGATCATGAAATGCGGCTTGCTTTTTTTTTTATCTTTTTTTTTATTCACGCTTATTTGATGATTAACGTATTCTGTATCACATTCTTCTATCTCTCTTATCCGGTGTCTGTGTCTGTGACTCGGTCTTTCTGTCTTTCTTTCTCTCTCTTTCTCGGCCGTCTGTCTCTCTCTTCGCCTATAAGTCTGTCTGTCTGTCTGTCTCTCTCTATCTCTCTCTCTCTGCATTATAATCATTGTATATATTTTTTTTTCTTCCATGTGAAATTCGGGCTGTTGCCCCACTGATGAGCGGCACCTTTTTATTCTTATTTTCTGTTTGCAAGTGAATTTAGCGCACGTAAAAGAACCCACGGCAACAAAACGGTTGTTCCTGGCAAACTTCTGTAGAAAAATCCACTTCGATAGGAAAAACAAATAAAACTGTACGCAGGAAAAAAAATGTTTAAAAAGAAGAAAAAAAAGGGTAGCGCTGTAGTGTAGCGACCCGCTCTCCGTGGGGAGAGCAGCCCGAATTTCACACAGAGAAATATGTTGTGATAAAAAAAAAAGAAAGAAATACAAATACAAACTTGTTTTACTGTCAAACTGGATTTTAATTCACAGAATTTTGCCAGGACAACCTTGTTGTTGCCGTGGGTTCTTTTACGTGCACGTAGTGCGCGCGGGAACCCGGGTTAGTTTTTCGACTCAACCGAACACAGCGTGTGTACTTGTTGCATACGGAAGTGACACGGGCAGTCACCCCCACCCTACCCCTCCCCCAGCCCCCAAACCCCAATTCCTCTTACCACCACCACCCCCTCACCCCACCCAGCCCTCCTCCCACAACCCCCAAGCCCCACTTCCCCTCACCCCCACCACCACCACTCCCTCACTCCTACCCCCCCCCTACCCCCCCCAAACCCCAATTCCCCTCACCCCCCACCCCCTCACCACCACCACCCCTCCCCCACACCCAAACCCCAAACCCCAATCCCCCTCACCACCTCCACCCCCTTCCCCCAAAACCCTAATTCCCCTCACCCCCACCCCTCTGGCCTCCCCCCTCCCCCCAAACCCCAATTCCCCTCACCACCCCCCACCCCCTCACCCTCACCACCCCCCCCCTCACCCTCCTCCCCCCTGGCCTCCCCCCCAGCCCTCAAACCCCAATTCCCCTCACCACCCCCACACCTCACCCCCACTCCCACCCCACCCCCTCCCCCCAAAACCCTAATTCCCCTCACCACCACCACCACTCTCCCCCCCCAACCCCTGGCCTCCCCCCCCCTCCCCCCCAGCCCTCAAACCCCAATTCCCCTCACCACCACCACCACCTCCTCACCCCAACCCCACCACTCCCCCAATTCCCCTCACCACCACCGCCACCACCGCCACCACCACCACCACCCCATTATCCCCTGACAGGCTGACCCAGCTGACCAAGGCCCCAGCAAAGACTGGAGCAAAGCAGAGGGCTGTCACACTCGGTACTCCTTAAGGTCTTCTGACCACTCTCTCTCTCTCTCTCTCTCTCTCTCTCTCTCTCTCTCTGCCTCTGTTTGACGGCCCCCGCTGTTGGCCTGGTGAGTTAGCTAGCTGCCATGCACCCCCTACCCCCAACACCCCACCCCCCCTCCCTCCCCCACCTCCTCTCTCCCCACCCCTCTCCTCATGGCGCCTGTCAGGGCCCTGACCTCCTGCCAGGCCAGCAAGGAAGGAAGGGAAGGAAGGAAGGAAGGGACGTCACTCCGTGATCAATGGCTTTTGGGTCAAGTGCTGGACCATGGCACGGCAGAAGCTGCTGTGGTCCAGGGTGGTGCCAGGGGTGGGGTACAGTAGGTGCGGACTGGTCCTCACTCCCTCCCCCTTGAACCCCCCACCCCCACCCCCATGCCCCTCTCACCCCCCTGCCCCTCCCGCTCCCCCAAGGTCTTCATCCCCATTCCTCTTCATCACTAATATATTGACCGTTGGTGTCGGGGGGGGGGGGGGGAGGGGTAGGGGCTGAGGGGGGCCGAGGGGTCACTGTTGGTATGGACTGGTTCCCTCCTTCCCCCGTGCCCCCACTGCACTCCACCCCCACTTACCCCGCCCCCTCCTCTCTCTCTCTCTCTCTCTCACTCTCTCTCTCTCTCATTCTTTCTGCAGGACTTTATTTTTTCTTCTTCTTTATTTTTTTTTCTTTTCTTCTCTTTTTAATTCTTTCTTTCTCCCCTTTTCATTAAATATATACGTGCTGATGTTGATTTGCAAGAGCAGGTTGGAAGAATGGACCATGCCTATAATCTTTATCCTTGAATTAAAAAAACGTTTTGAGTTCTGATTTCTGAGTTCTCCCCCTCCCCCCCCCTCTCTCTCTCTCTCTCTCACTCTCTCTCACTCTCTCTCTCTCTCACTTTCTCTCTCTCCCACTCTCTTTCTCTCTCTCACTCTCTCACTCTCTCTCTCTTTCTATCTCTTTCTCTTACTCTCACTCTCTCCCACACTCTCCCACTCTCTCTCTCTCTCTCTCCCACTCTCTTTCTCTCTCTCACTCTCTCTCTCACTCTCTCACTCTCTCTCTCTCACTTTCTCTCTCTCCCACTCTCTTTCTCTCTCTCTCTCTCACTCTCTCTCTCTTTCTCTCTCTCTCTCACTCTCTCTTACTCACTCTCTCTCACTCTCTTCCACTCTCTCTCTCTCTCTCTCTCTCTCTCTCTCTCCCCAGGTCTTTATCCCTGTTGCTCTTCATCACTTAATGACCTACGCACGCGTGGAATGTTTCTTCAGTCAGTGCCTGTCTGCTGTGTTGGAGGGTAGCGGTCTGCGGCAGCCATAATATATAAGTGAGTGTCGTGCCGGATTACTGCAATTTTCAAAAGCACGGTGCATGATATTCACTGGTCAGTTAGGTGATTCATTTTGATGGATGGCAAGTCGTAACTGTCCTCGCTGATGATGATGATGATGGTGATGGTGATGATGATGATGATATGGATATTTATTATATAGCGCCAACCCTCGGTCAGAGACCAAGCTCTTAAGTGCTGTACAAACACAGTAGGATGTTTACCTGGTTCTTTGTGCATGACAACAATGATTATTCAATAAACAAAACCAAAAAAAGAGAATTTTTTTGGAATTATTAAACGTCAATAAACTTTAAAAGTTGGGGGGGGGGGGGTTGTTGTTGTTTGTTTCTGTTAATAAAAAAGTGTTGTTTTTTTTCATTCTCTGTATATTATATTGGCTGTGGTATTGCATTGAATAAGAAGTTTCAAATTAAGAGTACGTATTCAGAGTTTGTTAGGTGCGATGTAATGATCCTATGAAGGATTGAATTTCAGCATGTAAAACGACAACAACACTTTCCAACAGAACTTTTGACAAGGTTTTTTTTATGCCTGCTGATCCTGAAAGAAAAAAACAACACAAGACCACAAACTTCCCTTCCCTTGGGACCTCAACTCAGACACACTGGAACGCTTGTTCACGAACAGATGACATTCAGTATATATATATATGTATATATATATATATATATATATATTGGATTTGTTTGGATTTTGCATTTCTTTTTATCACAACAGGTTTCTCTGTGTGAAATTCGGGCTGCTCACCCCAGGGAGAGCGCGTTCCTACAATACACCGCCACCTTTTTTTTTTCTTTTCTTTTTTTCCTACGTGCAGTTTTATTAATTCCTATCGAAGTGGATTTTTCTGCAGAATTTTGCCAAGAACAACCCCTTTGTTGCCGTGGGTTCTTTTACGTGCGCTAAGTGCATGTTGCACACGGTACCTCGGTTTATCGCCTCTTCCGAATGACTAGCGTCCAGACCACCACTCAAGGTCTAGTGGAGGGGGAGCAAATATCGGCGGCTGAGCCGTGATTCAAACCAGCGCGCTCAGATTCTCTCGCTTCCTAGGCGGACGCATTACCTCTAGGCCATCACTCAACTAAGTAACTATATATATATATATATATATATATATATATATATATATATATATTTAAACAAGTATATCAATGAAAGTTCACTTCGAGTTTGGTCAGACAGGCAATGTGCTTGCGCTTACCATCACGAAAATCACTGTCCCTTTTACATACAGCTTGAAACTAAAATAACCATTAACTCTCTCTGTCGACCAAGCTTGCCCGTAAACTTCAGCAGAAACTCTCGCTTCAGTCAGTCTAATATCATCATCATAGATAAACAGACTATAAATAAATTTAAAGGAATCGAAACGATGCCGCTCCGGAACTGGAGAGTTAGTTCATCCAGCATAGACGCCATTGTTCTTTGTACACTATAAACGGTCATACACGTAAAATGTTCATGTCTGTCCGAATGCGTATGCGTGTGTGCATGCCTGAAATCTGATTAAATGTTCACAGGAAACGAATAATGAGCGTCCAGTGGCAGCCGCCAGTCGGCTTTACCCAGGTAGACAGCCTGTTGTGCAAATAACCCCGACGGAGTTTTGTAAAGCGCTTTTCAGAGCTTGGTCTCCGACCGAGGATAGGCGCAATATAAGTAGTATCCATTTCAAATCAAACGAAACCAGGAGCAAACCCATTGTCGTACGAAAACAGACGGAGGCCCACTATTAACAACATCAATATCAGTGGACGTGACGTGACGGTCAGCAAGCAGTGATGCTGTCAGGTCAATCTGACATCTCTCCCTCTCCCACCCCCAACCCTTCCACCCACCCCTGACTGCCTGTGTCTTGTTGTTGGTACTGCACAGCCCCCTCCTCCCACTCTCCCCCCCCCCCTCCAACCACCCTGCCTGTGCTGCCCCCTCTTCCACACACTGCCCCTTCTTCCCCACTCTGCCCCCTCTTCCCCACTCTGCCCCCTCTTCCCCACTCTGCCCCCTGTCCCCCCCACCCTGCCCCCTCCCCCCACTCTGCCCCCCACTCTGCCCCCTCTTCCCCACTCTGCCCCCTGTCTCCCCACCCTGACCCTGCTGCCCCTGTCCCCCACTCTGCCCCCTCTTCCCCACTCTGCCCCCTGTCCCCCACTCTGCCCCCTCTTCCCCACTCTGCCCCCTGTCCCCCCCACCCTGCCCCCTCCCCCCACTCTGCCCCCACTCTGCCCCCTCTTCCCCACTCTGCCCCCTGTCTCCCCACCCTGACCCTGCTGCCCCCTGTCCCCCACTCTGCCCCCTCTTCCCCACTCTGCCCCCTGTCCCCCCACTCTGCCCCCTCTTCCCCACTCTGCCCCCTGTCTCCCCACCCTGACCCTGCTGCCCCCTGTCCCCCACTCTGCCCCCTCTTCCCCACTCTGCCCCCTGTCCCCCACTCTGCCCCCTCTTCCCCACTCTGCCCCCTGTCCCCCACTCTGCCCCCTCTTCCCCACTCTGCCCCCTGTCTCCCCACCCTGGCCCCCTGTCTCCCCACCCTGCCCCCTGTCCCCTATCCACTCCCCACTGTGTTGCCCTGATAAACACGGCGGGTCACATCACATCCCCAATGGTCGTGCTTCCCTGCAGTATCATCCACACTGTTGCCTCCTTCCCCTCCCCCACCCCCCTTCCCTCTCACCCCACTCCTCTCGGCACCTCCCCAGGGCGCCAGGCAGTGTCCATTAAGACCCATGGGGGTGATAAGCCTTGTTCCACGCCCCCAACCTGGCTGCCACCCCCACCCCCACCCCTCCCTCCTCCCCTTCCCCCGTCCCACCTGGCCTCTGACCCCAGATAGACATCGCACATGTCTCAGTCTCCTCCAACAGAGGAAGTTAAGTTAAGGAGGCAGCGCCTATGCTGCAGCTCAATGTGCAGGGTAATTCTGGAGGTGAGGAGGGGTGAGGGGGGTGCAGGTGCTTGTATCCTCCATCCCCTACCCCTGCTCCCCCCCCCCCCCCCCCCGGCCCCTCTCCCTCCCCGGGTCCCACTGCAGAACCCTATCTTTGACCAGGGTAACTCACTGATTCCCTGCTGATTCAAAGGGGCCGTGACACTGGCTTTAACTTACTTTCTTCATTCGGTTCTTTCTCTCTCTGTCTCTGTCCCTCTCTGTCTCTCTCTGTCTCTCTCTCTCTCTCTCTCTCTCTCTTGCAGATTCGTTCTATCTGTTGTGTGTTACGCGTATTGTAATATTGGTTGTTGAATTCAATGTTAAGTGTGATGTAAGATTGATTCAGTGTTTTTACACCACCCCCTTCATGAGGGGCTAAGGCCTATTATGAATAAAATATTCGCATTCGCATTCGCATTCGCATTCTCTCTCTCTCTCTCTCTCTCTCTCTCTCATTCTCCCTCTCTCTCTTCTCTCTCTCTCTCTCTCTGTCTATCTAGATGTCTATTTATCTGTTTATCTGTATCTCTCTCTCTTAATCCTTAATCTCTTAATCCTTGAATGAACAACGTTTTGAGTTCTGTGTTCTCTCTCTCTCCCTCTCTCTCTTTTCTCTCTCTCTCTCTCTCGCTCTCTCTCTCTCTCTTTTTCTCTCTCTCCCTCTCTCTCTCTTCTCTCTCTTTCCCTCTCTCTCCCCTCTCTCTTTTCTCTCTCTGTCTCCCTCTCTCTTTTCTTTCTCTCTCCCACTCTTCTCTCTCTCTCTCTCCCTCTCCTTTCTCTCTTTCTTTCTCTCTTTGTCTCTCTCTTTTCTCTCTCTCTCTCTCCCTCTCCCCTCTCTCTTCTCTCTCTCTCTTCTCTTTCTCCATCCCTCTTTTCTCTCTCTCTCTTTTCTCTCTCTCGTTCTCTCTCTCTCTCTCCCTCTCTCTCTCTCTCTTGCCCTCTGTCTTTTCTGTCTGTATGAATTTTCACATTTGAATGTTATTGTATAAAAGGTAGGAGAGAAGGGTGAGGGTGGTTGAATGGTGGGCTGGCGGAAACCGGGTATAATGAAGGTGAGAGAGGGTGGGGATTGGGAAAAGAGAGACAGGCAGACAGAGACAGAGAGAGACAGAGGCAAACAACCACACACACACACACACACACACACACACACACACACAGGCAGACAATGACAGACAGAGAGAGAGAGTGGAGAGACAGAGACAGACAGACAGACAGAGAGAGGCAGACAACGACAGAGAGAGACAGAGACAGACAGACAGACAGAGAGAGGCAGACAACGACAGAGAGAGACAGAGACAGACAGACAGACAGAGGCAGAGAGAGGCGGACAGAGACAGGGAGAGAGACAGACGGCGACAGACAGACAGAGACAGAGAGAGGCAAACAGAGACAGAGACAGAGAGAGGAGGGGGGACAGAGGTACAGACTGCGACAGACAGAGAAGAGACACAGAGAAAGATTCAGTGAGAGAGACACAGAGAGAGAGAGGTGGACAGAGAAAGTGGGGAGGGGGACAGAGGTACAGACAGACAGACAGACAGAGATTAGACACAGAGAAAGATTCAATGAGAGAGACAGAGAGAGAGATGGACAGAGAAGGGGGGGGGGACAGAGGTACAGACAGACAGACAGACAGAGATTAGACACAGAGAAAGATTCAATGAGAGAGACACAGAGAGAGGTGGACAGAGAAGGGGGGAGGACAGAGGTACAGACAGCGACAGACAGACAGAGATTAGACACAGAGAAAGATTCAATGAGAGAGACAGAGAGAGAGATGGAGAGAGAAGGGGGGGGGGACAGAGGTACAGACAGCGACAGACAGACAGACAGACAGAGAAGGAGACGGAGGTCGCCGGAAGAGCAGCACAAAGAGATAGCCATGGAGGAGGTCTGCAGCAGGATGTCACAGACGTCTTATAGCGGGGGATGAGATGCTGGATGCCACACGGCCACTCGCGTCCTCCCACCACACCCCCACCCCTGCTGAGGATTGCTGACCCCCCCACCCCCCACACCCACCCACCCCCACACACACACACACCCACACCCCACCACCGACCCCCAACCTCCTCAGGGCTCTCTCTGTCTCTCTCCTATCTGTCTGTCCGTCTGTGTGTCCGTCTGTTTGTCTGTCTCTGTCAATGACTGTCTCTGTCTGTCCGTCTGTTTGTCTCTGTCTGGGACTGTCTCTGTCTCTTTCTCTGTCTGTCCGACGTCTGTGTGTCCGTCCGTCTGTCTGTCTCTGTCTGTGACTGTCTCTGTTTCTTTCTCTGTCTGTCTGTTTGTCTGTCTGTCTCGCAATCTATCTCTATCTCTTTCTCTGTCTCTTCTCTCTCTCTCTGTCTCTCTCTCTCTCTCTCTCTCTCTGTGTCTCTCCCTGTTTGTCTGTCTTCCTGTCTCTCTGCATCTGTCCCTTCTCTCTGTCGATCTCTTGTCTCCTCTCTCTCTCTCTCTGTCTCTGTCTGTCTCTATTTCTGTCTGTCTGTCTGTCTGTCTCTGTCCCTCTCTCTCTAAGAACAGTTGTGAATGGACCGGAGAGCTCGATAAAGAAATAAAACTCTCTGTTTCTCAATCTGTGTGTGTGTGTGTGTGTGTGTGTGTGTGTGTGTGTGTGTGTGTCTCCACCCCCTTCTCTCTCTCTCTCCCTCTCCCTCTCTCCCCTATCTCTCTCTCTCTCTCCAGCCCCCTTCTCTCTCTCTCTCCCTCTCCCCCTTCCCCCTATCTCTCTCTCTCTCTCTCTCTCTCTCTGTCTCAGTGCTGGTACCAGTGCCGCCCAAGGCTGCAGACGATTGGCAGACGTCGGGTGTGTGCAAGATGACACTGATTTAATTAGCTGACGATGGCCTCTTATCAGGACCTCTAGACCGGCCACCTCCTCCCCCCCACCCACCACCCTCCTTCACCCTCCCACCCCCCTCTACCCCCCCTCCCCCTCCTCTGGCTTGATCAACAACCTTGACGAAGAGAGAAAACTCCGAGATGTGATTTTGAAAGCAAATTTATGACAGTGAGACGCGCGAAGGGGGTGGGTGTGTGGATGCGTGGGTGTTAATAAGGGTGGGGGTTGGATGGGTGTGTGGATGTGTGGGTGGTAAGGGTAAAAGGGGTGGATGGGTGTGTGGGTGGTAAGGGTGGTGTTGTATGGGTGTTTGGGTGGTAAGGGTGGGGGTGGATGGGTGTGTGGGTGGTAGTGTGGACGGGGGGGGGGGGGTAATGGGTGTGTGTGGAGGGGTGGGGTGGGGGGGTGGTAAGGGTGGGGAATGGGTGGGTGGGTGGGGGGTGGATAGACGTGTGGGTGTGTGGGTGGTAAGGGGAGGGGGGTGGTAAGGGTGGGGGTGGATGGGCGTGTAGGTGGGTGGGTGGTAGTGTGGGGAGGAATGGGTGGATGGGTGGGGGTTGGATGGGTGTGTGGGTGGTAAGGGTGGGGAGATGGATTGGTGGATGGGTGTGTGGGTGGTAAGGTGGGGGGATGGCTGGGTGGATGTGGGGGTGGTAAGGGTGGGGGTTGGATGGGTGGGTGGGTGGGTGGGTGGTAAGGTGGGGGTGTATGTTTGTGTGGGTGGTAAGGGTGGGTGGGTGGGTGGTAAGGGTAAGTTTGTGGAGATTGTGGTTGGGGAGCTGGTTTCGTTGGATTCTGCCTCTTCCCTCATCTGCCCCCCCCCCCCCGCCCCCCCCCCCCCACCTCCACCCCCTTCCGTCACCAACCCGGCCGGTCCCCCCAGTTCCCCTGATTGTAATTTTCACGTGACCCCCATCCCTTCCTTCACCTCCGCCTATACGCTTTCTCTCTCTCTGTCTCTCTCTCTCTCTCTCTCTCTCTCTCTGTCCCCCACCGGCCCCCAGTGTGACGGTATTAAAAAATAGACTTGTAGTTGTTGACTTGTTGCTGTGCACCTGTTGAGTGTCTGTACACCAGGGGATGGGTGGCGATAGATAGGGCGACGGGGTCCAGTTATGACGTTGCCCCGTTGTCTGAGGTGACCGTTACTCATGGTGCTTTTTCTTGTGTGTGTGGGGGGTGGGGGGGAAGGTGTGAGGGGGGTGGATGAGAATGGAGGTGGAGATATGGGGGGCGGGGGGGGGGGGGGGGGGGGGTTGTGGTACCCTTCCAGGAGCCAGTTGCATTGCACGGACGGAAGAGCCCAGTATGGTCGTAACCCGCTACTAAGGCTGTGTGTAGTATGGAACTGACCAATGGCGTAGTTCGGTCAACGTAGGTATTTAGTCAAGTGTAACTGTCAGAAAGTTAGAACCAAGCAATGCAACTGGCACCAGCTGCTGGCTGGACTCTCTCTCTCTCTCTCTCTCTCTCTCTCTCTCTCTCTCTAATATTGTCAGCAGTTTCTTCTATGAATTCACCAAGTAGATAGACGCCAACTTACTTCCTCATCATCCTCATTTCCCATCTCCCTATCTCTGTCTGTCTGTCTGACTCCCTCTTTCTCTCTCTATCTGTCTATCTATCCATCTATCTATCTAC
>NC_134896.1:31029674-31047174 GCF_041734735.1 Babylonia areolata
GCACGAACACGAACATGAACATGAACATGAACATAAATGTTTATTCAGAGAAGGCCTTGGCCCCATACTGAAGTGGCTAATACAAAAGAACACGATACATGATTCTCACTAATAAAGGTAACAGTTAACGGACGTAAGGTCTCCAAACAAATATTAAGAGACTGCAGTGCGTATATAGCCTCTTGTTTGCTTCATAGGTAAACATTGCTAAATTTAAAAGACCAGAGAGAGAGAGACAGAGACAGACACACAGAGACAGAGACAGAGACAAAGAGAGACAGAGACACAGAGAGAGAGACACCCCACGCAAGACGCATCAGTGAGGCTAGCTGTGCATGCACTTCGGAAAAAAACAGTAGGGAGCAAGGGCGATGAGAGGGGGTACAGGGGCGTGGGGGTGGGGTGCAAACTCATGGCCGTTGTGCACGTGCGAACCGTCATCCTACAGAACCGTACGTCACACGAACTTGTTGACGCCACAGCTGCAAAGAAAAACCTCCTCGCAGGGGAAGGGGTGGTGGAGTGGGGGTGGGGGACGGGGGTGGTGGAGTGGGGGTGGGGGGGCGGGGGTGGGGGGTGGGGGAGGGGAGGGCAGGTTATGAAGGTCAAGCAGAAGGCGTCCAAAGCGGAGGAGATGATGATGATGATGATGATGATGACCCCTCCCCCTGTCCTGACCGTGCGCGCTGTGGGTGGGAAGGCCTGGCTTATCAGCCTGGGAAAGAGAGAGAGAGACAGAGAGAGACACACAGAGAGAGAGAGGGAGAGAGAGAAGTCCAGCCAGCAGCATCTTGGCGTTGTCTTCTTCCTCGTCCGTGGCGTGTGATGTATGGGTCTTCATGTCCTGCTTTAGATTTGAACTCGGTATAAAAAAAAGAAAAAAGAAAGAGCCTTCACGCTGGACAGCCATGGGAAGTACGTTCCTGGGAAAGTCCGCAATTACAACTACTGTCGTTAGTGGAGTGGAGTGGTTATTTACGTTCTCTATGGGAAACACGACTGACTCCACCACACACAGAAGAGTTCATGCTTTCCTGGGCTGTCGTGTATATATATATATATATATATATATAGAGAGAGAGAGAGAGAGAGAGAGAGAGAGAGAGAGAGAGAGAATTAAATCCGTGGGAACACGACCTGATTTATTTTCTTTCATGTGTGTGTGTGTGTGTGTATGTGCGTCTGTATGTCTGTGTGAATATATGTGGTAAATGGGGGTACCACGTGTTCAAGAGGTTAAAGGTCCCAAAGCCTTTTACGGTCATCGGGGCAGTGAATTCATATTCACGGTGTCAATGACTCGGCATAGGAAGGCGAAGTCCAGTCCTATCCATCACGCCGTTTGACCCTTTCACCGCCAAGCTCGCATTTATGCACAGGCGTGGTAGAGGACCCATATCACTGAAAGGTGACCATTCATTGGTCTGTTATCCATGAACCTGCTGCTCTTAATGTTCGGTGGTAGGGTAGGCCATATTTCCTATACATCGCAGGGGGAATCCCCAGCTATTCTTAGCCATTATCTTTTCTGTGTTTATACCACAAGGGAATATTGTACTCTAAACTGACTGGTGGTGAAAGGGTTAAACTTTCCCCGACCGAAGTCGGGTACCCCCATTTCACACCCGTGTGGAGTGACAGAAAACAAAACTCGGCCTTTCCCCAAGGACACAGCGCTTTGTCGAAACGGAGACTCGAACCCCGATCACTGGTGAACACACGGAAAAGATTAGATAATTATTGTGCCGTAATTGTTTGAAATCAGTTGACGGAATCTAAAGAGTATAACTATTAAAACAAGAGAGGCAAGGCCTTCAAGACTCACTTGTGATACACTTTTTAAAAAATCTAATCGTTAAAATGTGTTCTGTATTTGTTATTATAAAGCTTCGCGTTAAAAAAAAAAAAAGAAAAGAAAAGAAAAGAAAAGTGCTAACCAGATTCGAATTAAGTCCCCTAGCATTAATTACAGAGTAATTTCCCTTTTTTTACTATCTGCACCAAAACGTTTGCAAAATAGATAAACTTCCATGCTTAGCAAAAGAAGTTCCTGTTTGAACAAAAAATGATAATAATGACTGCTCTTGTTGTTGGGTCAGAATATCAGATCAAAGTGCCAAGTTTGGAGAATACCAAAAATATAAATATAACAGTAAATGAAGTTTGCATATGATTAGGCTTCATTTTTTATTTTTTTGTGCCCATCCCAGAGGTGCAATATTGTTTTAAACAAGATGACTGGAAAGAACTGAATTTTTCCTATTTTTATGCCTAATTTGGTGTCAACTGACAAAGTATTTGCAGAGAAAATGTCAATGTTAAAGTTTACCACGGACACACACACACACACACACACACACACACACACACACACAGACAACAGAACACCGGGTTAAAACATAGACTCACCATGTTTACACAAGTGAGTCAAAAAATGTCTACTTTCTGAACCTTAACTTTTGACAAGATGATTGGATAATATTTATATTTCAACAACCTTTTTTGTGTTTTTCAGTGATGATTCTTTGTTGGGATCTGTTTTTGTCATTGTTCATTGATGTCGCTCTCAAAATCATGTATGTTTTGTTTTCTTTCAAACAGTGACAGTCCTTTGGAGAGACATAAAATGGCGACGACGGAGAGCTAGCTAATGACATGTTAAACGTCAGTGAGTTAAACTAAGCCCCAAACCATTAGAAAATAAGTATTGATTAGCGTCAATATAACCTCTCTCTTTGCCTCTGTCTCTGTCTCTCTGTCTCTGTCTCTCTGTCTCTCCTTTCAGAAGCATGTCCCTTCAACTGCCACGATGATTCTTTTCTTAACAAACTGCTGTCTGTGGGTTTTTTTCCCCCTTTTACACGTGGGGGGTGGAGGGAGCGGGGGTGGGGGTGGGGGGTGGAGGGGGCTAGGGGAGATAATCGCTGTCTGGACAGTTAACTTTCACCCGGGGTGGCCCTGACGTCAAAGTATACGGCCCTGAACTTTCACCTCTGCACACCTCCGCGCCAGTGATGGTCGTCGGCACCAAAACCTCCTGCCACTCACCGCCACGCCCTCTCCCTCTCTCTGTCTCTGTGTCTCTCTTCCTTCAGCCTCTGCATCTCCCTTACTCTGTTACTCTCTCTCTCTCTCTCTCTCTCTCTCTCTCTCTCTCTCTCTCTCTCTCTCTTTCAGAAGCATGTCCTTTCAGCTACCACGATTGTTTTCAGAATCTACAGCCATGTACTTTCACCTCTGCGTTGATGCTGGACACTAAACACCAGCTTCCTCACCCCCCACATCCTCACCCCCACATCTCTCTCTCTCTCTCTCTCTCTCTCGCTCGCTCGCTCGCTCTCGCCCTCGCTCTATCTCTCTGAGCCTCTGTCTGTCAGACTCTCTCAGTCTCTGTCTCTCCCATTTCTCTCTCTTAGTCTCTCCTTCTCTCTCTCTCTCTCTCTCTCTCTCTCTCTCTCTCTCTCTCTCTCTCTCTCTCTCTCTTATCGAAGGTCCAATATTTCTGTTCTTATTTGTCCCTTATGCAGACGTGCTCAAGAAACTGAACTCCATTTTGTGTTGTGTTGCCCTGCTTTGAATGACCGTAGACATAAGTTAATTCCGCAAAAAAAAAATTTCAAAGACACCCTACTTTATTTCCACTTGCCATGCTTATGTCATTAACTAACGAAACTATTATAAAACAGTTTGTTATTTACTTATATAAGGCGTTTAAATTTCGCAGTGCATTCTGTAGTTAATGACTGTTTGCTGTGCGTTATCCAATTTATATATATATATATTATCATTTGCAGTGACGGGCGCAATAGCCGAATGGTTAAAGCGTTGGACTTTCAATCTGAGGGTCCCGGGTTCGAATCTTGGTGACGGCGCCTGGTGGGTAAAGGGTGGAGATTTTTACAATCTCCCAGGTCAACATGTGTGCAGACCTGCTAGTGCCTGAACCCCCTTCGTGTGTACACGCAAGCCAAAGATCAAATACGCACGTTAAAGATCCTGTAATCCATGTCAGCGTTCGGTGGGTTATGGAAACAAATAACCCAGCATGCACACCCCCGAAAGCGGAGTATGGCTGCCTACATGGCGGGGTAAAAACGATCATCCACGTAAAAGCCCACTCGTGTACATACGAGTGAACGTGGGAGTTGCAGCCCACGAACGCAGAAGAAGAAGAAGAAGATCATTTGCAGTTTATCATTTACTTTTGTGAGTGGTAAGATTTTGTAATGGAATGTTGGTTCACTGTACCCCCTTCATGACGGGCCATGGCCTTTATTGAATAAAATATCCGTATCCGTATCCGTCTCTCTCTTCCTTCCCTCTCTCTGTGTCACCCTTTTTCTCTGTCAGTCTTTCTGCTACACACACTCTCCCTTTTCTTCTCTTTCTCTCTGTCTGTCTGTCTGTCCGTCTGTCTCCCCCTTCTCTCTCTCTCTCTCTCTCTCTCTCTCTCTCCCCCTCCCCATTCCCTCCCGCCTCTCTCTCTCTCTCTCTCTCTCTCTCTCCAGCAGCGATTATTGGCACGTTAGCAAGACAGGTGAGCACAACACACCCAGTGGGACAGCTCAAACAAACATGTGCTCGTTACGCCAATCTGGCTTGTCTGTCTGTCTTGCCACGGCTCTGGGAGAGAGGCTCTGCTGGCTTCGTCAATCTCTTTAAAGTTTTCTTCTTCTTCTTCTTCTTCTTCTGCTCCTCCTTCTCCTTTTTCTTCTTCTCGTCCTCCTCCTCCTCCTCCTCCTTCTTCTTCTTCTTCTCCCCCTCCTCCTCCTTCTTGTTCTTCTGCTCCTCCTCCTCCTCCTTCTTCTTCTCCTTCTTCTGATGCTGCTGCTTCTCCTCATCCTCCTTCTTCCTCCCCCTCATCCTCCTCATTCTTCTTCTTCTTCTTCTCCTCCTCCCAAGTGAAGAGTCATTGGCACGCAGCACAGAAGAAATGTTTTGCGCCCCCTCAAAAACCAGTCGCAGTCTGCCTGTTGGTTTTACTCCTCACCCCTTCTCTCTCTCTCTCTGTCTCTGTCTCTGTCTCTCTCTCTCCTTGCAAGACAGCTTCTTGCTTTTATTATTGACCTCTGCTTAGTTCCTTCAGTGGCGCCAGAGAGGGTGTTGGTCTATGCCAAAGTTTTTTTTAACCACACGGAAGTGATTGTGGTAGACCGGCAGTTTTCCTTTCTCGCCCTCCCCCCGAACCCCGCCCCTCTCCCCATCTCAGAACCTTCCTCTCCTGTTCGAATTCGACTTGTTGTGTCCGTACAGGTACCGCTTTGATTTTCATGCAGAGTTTTCCCACCATCCGAACAGTCTAGACCGGGTTGAAATTTTCACTGATAATAATAATAATAATAATGATAATAATAATAATAATGGGAGTTGAAGTAAAAATGATTTGTCGATAAGGTCACTAGGAAGGTATAGTCGTTGGTAGGTAGGTAGGTAGGTTCGGGTTTAACCACGTTAACATCGACTTCAGGTGAAATGTCTAACAACGGTGGGGTTAACTATCCCTTGTGAGAAGGGAGGAGGTGGAGGGGAGGAAGGGGAGCGACTCGTGTAACTCTACGCTGACTGCCATCAGCATGTGTGACATGTTCACGATGGCAGCGATCGTGCCAGTTTTTGTTTTGTTTGTTCGTTCCTTGTTGTTGCTGATTTTTTTCTTTCTTTCTTTTTTCCCCCTTTTTTTCCTCTTTTACCTTATTTTTTATGGTGTGGGGGTGGGGGTGGGGGGTCGGGGGGGGGGGGGGGGCTTGGGGGGGGAGCAGGTGGGTAGAGCACACAGGATTAGTATCACAACTACATGAAGGTGTTGTGTTCAGCGCGCTCAGCAAACTCAAACTATTTTTTTTAAAAGAAAGAAAGAAAGAAAGAAAAAAAACCCACCTCAGTTATACAAGCAAGCCACCCAAAATGTAACGTGTTGTTGGAACTGAAGCAAGCTGTTTATCCTGTAAGCTGTGAGAACTGGTGCCAGCAGACAGGAGGAGATGAATGATCAGGGCGAAGAGCTATGATGGAGTTCGTTACTGGAGGCGGGTGGATGGAACAGCTCTAACTGGGGGCTGACGCTGCCAACTTCACCCCAGCCCTTGTGTGCTGGTCTGAAAGGTATTCCCGATCCCGTCCCCCTCCTTAACTCAGAAGACCAACTCACGTTTCCCCCACCCCACATCCCAGTGCTGGGTAATAATAATGATAGTGTTTATATAGCGCTCAATCTTGTGCAGACAAAATCTAAGCGCTTTCACACCAGTCATTCACACGCATGCGTAACTATAAAACTAGAGAAACTGAAGACAAGTAAGAGGCAGGGCCTCTATCTTGTGAAGAGGTGGGTTTTAAGGCCTGACTTGAAAGAGCTGAGTGCGGAGACCTGACGAAGCGCAAGAGGAAGTTCATTCCAAATGCAAGGTCCAGAGACAGAGAAATGACGGCGTCCAACAGTGAAGTGTTTGAGTCTGGGTATGCGTAAACAGAGTGGATCCGAAGCCGATCGTAGAGAGCGAGACGGAGTGTAGAGGTGAAGGCAGCCACAAAGATAGGAAGGGGCAGATTTGTGAATACATTTATAACATACAGTGCTGATCTTATACTTTATTCTGTGTGAGACAGGGAGCCAATGGAGATGTTGCCAAAGAGGAGTGATGTGCTCAGATCTTTTCTTTCTGAGAACGATTCGGGCAGCAGAGTTTTGTATACGCGGGTGGCGTTGTATCGGATCACTGAATAACTATTTGACAAATTCAGGCCTTTTGGGAATCAAAATAACGATGGATCATGCAGGCGTTTTAGTAAAGGCTGAAAAATAAGACATCAAAGAAATTCAGTCGTTGGTTTAAATTAACGTGGTTGTCGAGTGATAAAAACTGCAATGCCTGGCAATCTCAAAAGAAATTCAATCGTTGATTTAACGTGGATGTCGAGTGATAAAAAGTGCCAAGGCCTGGTAATCTCAAAGAACTTTAATCGTTGATTTACTTGGTTGTGGAGTGATAAAAAAACAACAAACAAACCCATAAACATGCAAGGCCTGGTTTTAAGTGTGGCCCGCCCCAACGTGGTGAAATATGGGGTCGTGGAAAACGTGGAGAAAAGTGGAAGGTGGCTGTGCACAGCTCCACGTGTGTTGGCAAAACAACAGCCGTTAGGCTGTAAAAGTTATGTAATGTGGGCGCCGCTTGATGGATTGAATGGAACCATTGACAGACAGACAGATGGCACCTAGTCTGCAGAAGTAGGCCGAGATAAACTGGAGTTATTCAAACTGAAGAGAGAAAATAACTATGCTCCCACAACCCATTTCTTTCTGTCACTGTCTCTGCCTCTCTCTTTCTCTGTCTTTCTGTCTGACTCTTTCTCTTTCTCTGTCTTTCTGTCTGTCTGACTCTCTCTCCCTCTCTTGTCTGTCTCTGTCTCTCACACTCTGTCTCTGTCTTCCTCTGTCCGTCTGTCTAAATCTCTACCCCACTGTCGGACTCTCTCTCTCTCTCTCACGCTCTCGCTCCTAACCCCACTCTCTCTCTCTCTCTCTCTCTCTCTCACTCTCGCTTCTAACCCCACTCTCTATCTCTCTCTCCCCCCCGCCCCCACCCCACCACTCCCACTCTCTCTCCCCCGCAGACTCTCTCTCAGGCGACGTAAGCGTTGTTCATCAACTCAAAAAACCTTGTACTGAATACATCGGTAGTTCATCAACCCGGCCTCCTCCTCACTGCATCTTCTGTAAAATAGTGATTATTATATGTTCCTTAATTGTTAGGGGTTTTTTGTTGTTGTTTTTTTACTACTTGTCCCCCAGTTACCCCCCAGCCCCACTCCGCCACCACCCTCTCCACCCTCTCACCACTCGTTCATGACAATGTTGTTAATTTAATTACTTATCCCCCTCTTCCCCCTCGCCCCCCCCCCCCCCCCCCCCCCCACCATCTGTCTCTACCCTTCCCTACTCTTCACATTACCCTTGAAGAACCTTTTCTTCTTTCTTTTTTTTTTTTTTTTTTTTTTTTAGTCAATGACTGCGTGGAAAATCTGTTTTACAAAGTAGGTTGCGCAAGTGAACATGCTCCCACCTCTCTCTCTTTCTTTCTCTCTCTCTCTCTCTCTCTCTCTCTGTTTGTCCGTCTGTCTCTCTCAGCTTAGCCACCCCACTCTCACCCAGGGGGTTGGAGGTGGTGTGGGGGTGGGGGGGGGTAGGTAAACAGCAGTAGGGGAGCTGGAGTCTATTTAGTCGGCCAGAGACCCACCTCACCTGGCTCAGATAAGTCACGGGCCAGCCGCCACCACAGCCACCACAACCCTTGCAGTCAGTAACGGGCTTGGAAAAAGTCGGCAGTGCACAACAATTTCACGGCCCGGTTCGCCCCTCGCACCTTCTCGCGCGTGCTGGGATGGGGGGGGGGGGGGGAGAGGGAGGGGAACCCCTGCCGCTCGTGCTTCCCGTGGCGCGTGCAAAGCACGTGCTGAGATCTTGTAACCCTCGTTGCACGTGAAGCGCAACAACGATTTCCGCTTGACCGTGATTCGGTGTGTATGTGGGAGAGAGAGAGGTGGTAAGACAGGTAAGCTTGTTAAAAGTTCGGAGTGGTGAACGAACCGTATTTCTCTGCTTGCGGAAGGTTTGGAGTTCAGATTCTGGTGCGGCGTCAGGTGGTGTTCTGGAGGGAGAGGGGGCGGTGGTGGTGGGGGGACATTCGGGAATCTTCAGAGGAGGCGCTTTGAACTGTGTGTCCACCAGTTCCATGTGTTGTTGATGTTGAAAGTGATGTGCACTGGGCCAGTGTAGCGTGAGTGAATGTGGTGGAGGAATAGGAGGAGGAGGAGGTGGAAGGGGAATTCAGGTGGAAACAAGGTATTTGCCTGCTGTTTTGGTATTTCTGGTGCGTTTAGCTTGCATGTGTGTGTGTGTGTGTGTGTGTGTACGCGCGTGCATTCCTGTCCGCTTGTTTGGACATTGGCAGTGGGGCGGGGGAGGGGGAGGGGGGAGTTAGAAACTTCAGTTGAGACTTGTTCGTTCCTGTCTTGACTCATCTGCTTCAACACACACACACACACACACATGCACACACACACACACACACACACACACAGGGGCCGTGTCCACATTTCTTCCCCTCCACAACTCAACGTGACTGGCAGAGGTGAACGTTCACGCCTTATGAACAGTTATCATTCTGGCTTGAGGGGGAAAATTTGTGAATACCCCACCCCCCACTCCACCACACGCACACACAAATACAAACAAGTCGCCCCCACACCCCTCCCCACTCCCCACCCCCAATGATAAAGACTTCACCACCCTCACATTGTTTGTGCTCCAAGAAGCCAGCTGATCGTGTGATGACTGCGTAATTGCCTGACATCGAATGGTGAGACCAGTTTTTATTTCATTTATTTCGTTATAACATGTATTCCATTTCAGCCCCTCTCATCTGCTTATTATTCCAGGTACCCAGATTACCCTCCAGGTACTAAGTTTATTTTGTCAAAGACCCCACCCCCGCCCTCCACTAACTCATTGCCTCCGCCCCCCCCCCCCTCTTCTCTATCCACATCTGCCTTTCTCGGCACGGTCGCGCGCGCACGTAATTATGTAATAATGATAATTATGTACGCTCATTGGGCCAACTCTCCAAGTGTATAATTATGATCCCATATATGCTATCATTAAGCCACGCATGCGAGTATAATGTTGTTGTTTTTATATAGAACGACGAACAGGCACTTCACAGGCCTCAAACGTCTGACTCAAGTTCAAATTCCAGTAATGGGGTGCATTTAAGTCACAGACATCTCAGTAACGATGCCACTGCATTGCAGACAGTGACCTTCAATTGGAAAGACGGCAATGAGAGAGATTAACTCTCTCCATACGAACGGCGAAAGAGACGACGTTAACAGCGTTTCACCCCAATTACCATAATCAAAATATTGCAAGCGGAAGGCTCTTATACTGAAGACGTGAATGTTGACAAAGAATACCACAATTCTGACGACGGAAGCTGAAGGTTGGGTCGGTCATTCAGACACCCACTGGACATCTAGGGGTCTGTGTAGAGGAGAAGAGAGGACTGACCGTACTGAGTGAGTTAAGAGGTCGAGGAGGACGAGGAGGAGGGGAAGAGCGATGGGGAGAGGTATATATTCAATTCAATTCAAAACCACTTTATTAATCCACATGGAAATTAACGTGTGCAGTCACAGGCTCGTTGTAGACACCAACATAAAAATGAACATTACAATAAAACAAGTCAGATAAAAACTCAGTAGCTGACTAAAACAACCCCCCACCCCAACACATGCGCACACATTAAGACAATTTATTAAGTATTGCACAACAGTGTGTATCGATAGAAAAAATCCAGCAAATAAAATATAAATATTTAACTCTCACCCTCACCCCCCACCCACACACATGTAAAGACAAGGTAGTGTACAACAATGTAAAAAAAAAAAAAAATCCGACAAATACATCGGATATAAATGTAAAATGCACACACCCACACACACACACACACACACACACACACACACACACACACACACACGTGCACGTGCGTGTGTGTGTGTCTGAATGAGTTGAGTGAGAGAGAGACAGAGAGAGGTAACATTTTTATATTGGGGGGAAAAGGGATACGCGCACACTAGGCCTGTTTTCATCTTGTCCTCACAAAAAGGTAGGGAGTGAGAGAGAGGTGGAGAGAGAGAAATAGTGACAGACAGACAGGCAAACAGACAGTGACAGATAACATCAAACTGCTTGGGCAGAGTTGGCAATTTATTTAATTCTTTTTTTCTTTTCTTTTTTTTTCTTGTAACAGAAGCGTACAGAACATTCCACTGTGAGCTGAAAGCCAGTGCAGTATATAAGCTACAGACATACTGAAGTGATCCTTAAGAAATATTTGATTTTATAATACTTTAATGTATTTACTTATGTGTTCTTTTTTTATATTATATACTTGCACCCATTACGAGGGCTCTCAAAGATGACCAACGGGCTGGGTTTATGCTTAGGTCTGGCATCTGCTCTGTGTGTGTGTGTGTGTGTGTGCTTTTTTATATGCGTGTATGGATTTGTCCACACACTTTGCCCACCTCCTTGAAACTGAAACTGAAACTGGAGCTTGCTGAAGTGTTCATGGAAAGTGCTTGGAGCATGCTTCATCTTGTATGATAGCGCTGTATGAAATTTCTTCTTCTTTTTCTTCCTCCCCCCCCTCCTCCTCCTCCTCCTTGTTATTACTCTGTTCTTCTTCTTCTTCTTCTTTTTTTGCGCCTTATACATACTATTATTATTATTATTAGTTCTTTTTTTATGTATTTATCTATTATTTATTCACCTTTTTTTTTTATCAAGGCCTGACTAAGCGCGTTAGGTTACGCTGCTGGTCAGGCATCTGCTTGACAGATGTGGTGTAGCGTATATGGATTTGTCCGAACGCAGTGACGCCTCCTTGAGCTACTGAAACTGAAACTGAGACTGTTCTTCTGGCAATATCCGCATTTCTTCCCCCGTGTTCTTTCCATTCAGTTTCGTTCCCAAGACGGAAAAATCATAAATTTGTTGAAATAACATTGTAATTTATACTCCTACATTTCTCCCCCTGTCAAGATACTTACGTAAAGAAGGTCAGTCAAAAGTGGAGGGGAAGAAATGTAGAGTATATATATATTACAATGATATTAACCAGTTTATAAGTTTTCCCGTCCTATAAACGGAAAAGAACAGGGGAAGAAATATGGACATTGCCGTTCTTCTTCTAATAATGATCTCTGTCATCATTCTCTGCTTGCAGTTGCCGGCGGCCGGAGTCGCCTCCACCTGATTGACCTGGGCAGCGCCTCCAAGTCACGTGACCCCAACAATGTGTCGCTCAGCTTGTCTGCCCTTGGCAACGTCATCATGGCGCTGCTCAACGGCCAGCGTCACGTGCCTCACAGGTCAGTTCAGCTGCTCCTCTCGCTCCCCGCTTTCTCCTCCATCTACTGCTGTCTTGTCCTCACGTGTCTGGTCAAGAATTACAATAAAATAGAATAGAATATGTCTTTATTACTAAGTGTACCGGGGTCACAAGGAATATTGGGGGTGGGGTGGGGGTGGGGGGGATAGTACATAACAAGGTACGAACATAAATCGAAAATCAAATGCAAACACAGATACAGTAGAAATTAGGATGCATACAAGTGCGTATCAATATAGAAACGTGTGCATACTCACACATGCACGCACTGCACGCACGCACACACACACACACACACATGCACGCACGCACGCACGCACGCGCACACACACACACACACACACACACACACACACACAAACACTCACACACATACACACATGCGCGCGCGCGCGCGTTTAAACAGAAGCCACATAGTACATGTGGATGGGGCTGATGACTAGATCTTCAGACAGATGGTTGTTGAATGCACAATTCTATTTATCACACTGGATTCGTTCTTATACTTCTGTACCGTCGACCAGAGGGGAGCATCTCGAAAATCCCAAAAGTTGGTTGTGATTCGTCCTGGCTGATTGATTTAGCTTTTTTTTTTTTAGTAGCCGCTTATAATATATGTCGTCTAGAGAAGGTAGATCAGCCCCGGTAATCTTGGTGACAGTTTTTACGATTCTGTTAAGGGCTGCAAGGTCAATGTCCTTCATCGGGCATCGGATCAGTGGATTCATAATTATCAGACCCACTTTCGTCTGATTTTCGTGGAGGTTCGCCGGTTATGTTATTTAGTGAGAATCACGTGTGCATGCGCGTCTTCATTTCCTTTCTTTTTCTTCTTCTTCTTCTTCCCCAGATCAGCGAAAGATGAAAAGGTAAAATTCCGTCGTGGAAATCGCTGTTCTGACGAGAGGATTTTGAACAATTTCGGTGACTATTTCGTCAGGTTTACAAGATACATTTGGTTTCCACCAATTACAACCCTCATTGGCTTCAGTCTTCCGTGTTTACTTTGAGCGTGTTTCTTGTCACATCTCCGCCATTGCGTATTCGATCTGATCCATTCATAAAAACTCAGATGAAATATTGTCCGAACAATGGCAGCGCAAACTCAGAAAAGCTAGTTACGGTAGTGGGCTGCCTATGACGTCATAATGACCTACTTCTCGCTCTGCAAGCGACGAAAGGACCACCACGAAAGCAGTCCTGTAAACCCTCCCTATTCACGATAATGTTTAGGCCTTGGCATAGCCTGTGTGGGTCCCAATCCTCTTTCTCCTTCTCCCTACCTTTTCAACCTTCCTCAACCAAAGTCAGGTAACCCATTCACACCTGGCTGGAGTGAGGATAGAGCGGAGTAAAGCGTGCGTCTTTCCCAAGGACACAACACTAGGCTAGTACCAGCATCAGTATCAGTAGCTCAAGTAGGCGTCGTCACTGCGTTCGGTCAAATCCATAATTATACGCAACACCACACCACATCTGCCAAGTAGATGCCTGACCAGCAGCGTAAGCCAACGCGCTTAGTCAGGCCTTGAGAAAAATAAATAAATAAATAATAATGATAATAATATTTAAAAAAATAAATAAATAAATTATAATAATGATAATAATAATAATAATAATAATATAATAACGGTATGTATAAGGCGCAAAATCTTGATGAAATCAACTCTAAGCGCATACCCCCCCCCCCCTCCCCTCTCCTCCCCCCCCCCCCCCCCCCCCCAAAAAAAAAAAAATAATAATAATAATAATAAAAATAAATAAATAAATTTATTAAATAAAATAATAATAATAAAAACAATAAATAAATAAACGGGGCCTCGAACCCTGATCACTGGTGAACATGGATCAGAAGTCCTGCGCCTTGTAACAGATTCTGCTCAGGTCGCTTCCCCACGGTTTGTGGGTGCTGACACCATTCTGTTTTCTGTTGGTACAAGCTCACACGTGTCAGCGTTTTTGTTTTTTTTGTTGTTGTTGTATTTCGGCCAATCTGTTGTCCGTTTCTGTCATCAACACATACTGACATCACTTGGTTCATAACTGAATAGTTTCATTCATATGGGGCTGAAGTCTTCTGATACCAGGTTTTACTAATACGTACGTCCGAGTCTGTTTCGCTGATGTCTGTGGGTTTTTTTGTTTTTTGTTGTTGTTGTTTTTGTTACGTCACTTGTCCTGTCATTGTTTTAGTCATTCTGTTGTGTTTGACGTCACATGCAGCATCGTCATTGTCAGCGTCATTGCCATCGTCGCTGTTGTGTATGTCGCGTCGTATCTCTTTTCGTTGTTCTGCTGTGTCGTCACGTGCCCAGTTCTCCAGTATCTGCGTCATGGTTTCTGTGTTGATAGCGTATTGCGTGCTTAATTCGTCATTGTGTCACTTTGTCTTTCGTAATGATGAACTTTAGTGAGTCCTCTGACTTGAGCCTCCGTTACCTGTTCCGCATGTCAGAGTGAGTGTTGCCCTATTATCTGCTCTCTCTGTCTCTCTCTCTCCACCCCCCACACCCCCGTTCCCCCCCCTCTCTCTCTTCTTTCTCTGTCTCTCCCTGCCTCTCTCTTTCTGTGTGTGTGTCTGTGTGTTTAATTTAGTTTGGTCTGGGTGGCGCGCTTGGGGATAAACTTGGAGAAACATTGTTAGAGTTCATTTTTCTGTAATTACTTTTCGTAAACGTCAGAGTCTGTGTGTGTGTACGTGTCTGTGGAGCACAATAGCACACCAGCAGTGAAGTTTATCGCCTCGTTTTGGCTTTTTTTTTTTTTTTTTTTTTTTTTGGTTGCTCGCCACGGGGGCGCCATTCTTACTGTCTTCTTCTTCCAGTCATTCCGAGTGTGTTCAGTTTGTTTCGTTTTTGTTGTTGTTGTTTTTTTTCTTGTGTCTTTTGGGTGTGTGCTTTTCCTGTTGTACATCGTCTGAAACAGTCGCCTGTTGTTGTTTTTGTTGTTGTTGTTGTTGTTGTTCTTGCATTATCTGCACCTGGTGTCTGTCTGACTTGTATCGGCTTCTCTTCTGTTTGTTGATTTGTTGCACAAGGGGAGCGAGCGATAGGATTTAGACGAGCGTCTCAGGCAATTTGTGTGTGTGTGTGTGGTGAGAGAGAGAGAGTGAAAGAGAAGGGAAAAAGAGTGTGTGTGTGTGAGAGAGAGAGAGAGATGACGTTGTGTATGGATGAGAGAGAGAGAGAGAGAGAGAGAGCATATAAGAATAGGGGGACAGAAGGAGGGGAGGGTTTGCGGGGGAGGGGGGGGGAGGGGGGGGTCTTTGTAATGTCCCGTCACTGGTGATTGTAGACATTTTCTTAAAGTATCACTTTGGAATTTTTTTCGTTTTAAACGTAGGGGAGATAAGGGGAGAGAGAGAGAGAGAGAGAGAGAGAGACTGTGACAGAAAGAGGAACAGAGAGGGAGGAGAGGATTAAGAGAGAGAGATGCGTTGGAGAAGGGAGCAGACGGCATATAACATATAACAAGTTTGCAGGCAGTTGCAAACGCCAGAATCAGAAGACCTGTGGGTCACACACCATTTCATTAACTTTGTTTCCTCCAGGCAGACAGACAGACAGACAGACAGGTTGAAGGATTTCAGAAACTGATCACACCCTCATATCGGGCCATTCTTGGAGCCAGGCGTTCACGTCAAGAGCAATGCCGTGACTCCCTTCCAGTGGCCTTGCGACTATGGCGCCCGTGTAGAAGGCTTCTTCTTCTTCTTCTTCTTCTTCTTCTTCTTCTTCTCTTCGTCGTCGCTCGTGGGCTGCAACTCCCACGTTCACTCGTATGTGTACGAGTGGGCTTTTACGTGTATGACCGTTTTTAACCTCACCATGTAGGCAGCCATACTCCGTTTTCGGGAGGGGTGTGTGTGTAGGATTGGAGAGTAAAGGGTTCGTTTCCCGCACAGGCCGATATATTGACTCCTCGCTCTATCCACTAAACGTGGAACGAACGGTGGTCCTAATGCTGTGCGCTAGTCTTTCGGATTTAGAACCGAGGTGCTATGCTGTGTACAGCCATGCATTTAGTACATGTAAAAAGAAACTCACGTCAACAAGGTTGTCTTTGGTTCTTTTTCGATAAAACTATTTCTTTTGATAAAGACAATGTTTGTGAATTGTGTGTGTGAGAGAGAGAGAGAGAGAGAGAGAGAGAGTGCGGGCGGCGTGTGTGTGTGTGTGTGTGCAGTGCGTGCATGTTTGACTATGCACAAGTTTTTATATTGATATGTACTTGTATCTATCCTAATTTCTACTGTATCTGTGTTTGTGTATGATTTTCGGTTGATGTTCGTACCTTTTTATGTACTATCCCCCCCAATATTCCTTTTGACCCCGGTACACTTGGTAATAAAGACATATTCTATTCTATTCTATTCTATTCTAAGGAGAAAAAAACCTTGTTAATATGTATTTGCATGTTTGTGCGAACGGGTTTTTTTGTTGTTTGTTTGTTTTTCTTTTCGTTTTGTACTTTTGGCATCACTCCCTTTTTTTTCGGTATGATATGTGTAAAAGATGAATTGTTATGTAACGTTTCATTGCCCGCAAGGGGGCACGAGAAATAATGAAATTTGCCTTTCTTTGCCTTGCCTTGTTTCTGATAAGAAAATAACCATAAAGGAAAAGTGTACCCTGAGAGCAAAACAGATTAATACTCTTGCAGACAAGGGAAGGAAGTAAAAAAAAAAATTAAATTAAAAAAAAACTGTGACGCCGCAGTGTGGTGACACGTGTCTTCAAGGGAGAGCAGCCCGAATCTAGGAGAGAGAACTCTCTTCTCGCAGCCATGACACTGGTGTGCATTTTTATTTCACTCACTGGCCAACAACAGAACTGTATATTATGTTAATTGAACGGATGTTTGCCATATTCAGTTCGTTCCTGACGAGGATAATGATACAAACGATGTGTTTTACACCGAAAAATTATTTTCCTTTATTGAGTTAATGAAGTATTCTGTATTCTGTAGATTTCAGTGTTATCCCCCCCTTCCCTGTCTCACTGACGTGTGTGTGTGTGTGTGTGTGTGTGTGTGTGTGTTTAATGTAGATACAACGTTATACAGAAACTAAATTTAGTTCGTAAAGAGGTGGTGGTGGTTGTTTTTTAACCCACCTACCAAAGTTCTTTAAGTATATTGATCCATACAGGCTTTCGTAGTCTAATCTTTCTTACGGGGTCCTTATCCTTCACAGCGAAAGTGAAGTGGCGCCAACAAACAATATTGCCGGCTACTGGTTGACAAAATAACAGTTCGGTTTTAGAGGCGTTTGATTGGCTAAGGGCGGACCGGGCAAGACGGGTCGTCTTTTCACTGTTAGCCGCGCGAAATTTGGCCAAGCAGAGCAAACCGATAGGCCTAGTTTGCATCAGTTTGACATGGTAAGTATATATGTATCACCAAACATGGAGTATAATACAAACTCCTCCTTTCGGATGCCTGGGATTTCTGTCACATTTAGTCGCGCTTCGGTCCGCGCAATCTTCAGGACCCGTGAATAATTCGACATCATACGGTCGCTGCCACAAACGTGGCGATACGAGTCA
>NC_134896.1:31054674-31074674 GCF_041734735.1 Babylonia areolata
TGAAAGACGACCTGAATTTGGTAATGGTAAGATCGGATAGATTTTTTTTTTTTTTTATCTGGCGGCGACAATGATTTAAAGGAACGGTGTAGTTTGATAACGATTACTACCATGTAGTTTGCTTGACCCAGTCTTGTTTATAACAGTCCACCACTCGTTGTTTAAATGCCTAAAGGAAACAGACAGACAGACAGACAGACAGATGAACAGGGACAGAGAGACAGGGAGAGAACTAATGCAAGTGTGTTTTTGTTGCTGCTGTTTGTCTGTTTGTTTGATTTATCAAACCAGTTATTTAGGGGAAAGGCAGAAAGGAGTAGTTTGGCTGCGTAGTCTTAAGAGAGAGGGTACATTCACATCAATTTGGGGACAAAACTGACTAGGATAGGGCAGGCGGGAGGGTGGAGGTGAGGGAAGGGAGGCTGTGGAGGGGGGTGGGTGTTGTTGGGAGGGGGGGGGGGGGGGGGGGGAGGCTGGAGGCAATGTTGATAGCACACATTTGTAGTCTGACAGAAAACCCATTTCACACTGCTCTTTGCAAGAAGCCTGCAGAAACACACAACTGACCACTGAACGCTGAACGGGACAGTTGAGAGGAAAATATATAGCACGAAACAGACTGAGTGAACCACGACACACACACACACACACACACACACACACACACACACAGGGTGAGGGAGGGAGACAGACAAAGAGAGAGAGAGAGGGAGGGGGGAGAGAGACACACACACACACAAGGAGAGAGAGAGAGGAGGAAGGGAGGGAGAGAGAGAGAGAAGAGGGAGGGAGAGAGAAGAAGGGAGGAGGGAGGGAGTGAGGGAGAGAGAGGGAGGATAGAGGGAGAGAGCCAGGAGGGAGAGAGACAGAGAGGAGGGAGAGGGAGGGAGGAGGGTGAGAGAGGGGAGGAGTAAGTGAGGGAGAGAGATGGTGGAGGGGGAGAGAGAGAGGGAGGAGGGAGGGAGAGAGAGGGAGGAGGGAGAGAGATGGAGGAGGGAGAGAGGGGGGAGGAGGGAGAGAGAGGGAGGAGGGAGACAGAGGGAGACAGAGGGAGGCAGAGAGAGAGGAAGGGAGAGAGGGAGGGAGAATGATGAAGACAGGCAAAAACAAAGAAGGGAAGAAAACGAATGGTGTGGAGGGAGGGAGGGAGGGTGTGGTGTGGAAGACAGGAAGAGGCGGAGAAAACCAGATTCCACCAGGGAGCAGCAGAAGGAGAAAATGGTGAAGTCCTACTCACATTCTTTTGTTACATCAACACAGTGTTTTTTTCAACGTTTTGGCCCAGGCAGTGAGCCATGTTTTGGATCGTTTCTGAACTCTTCAAGACTGTGTGCAGTTTAGCGTTTCTGTTTTCACGTTTTTTGTTTGTTTTTGGGGGGCTGGGGAGGAGGGTGTGTGTGGGGGGGATCGGGGGGGGGGGGGGGTTGGCGAACGTGTGCACAAAAACCAACAACAACAACATTGATTTACTCACTGACAATTGGAAAAAAAAATCTATGAAAATATAAGTATTCACTGATAATGAAAGAACAAAGTACTCTGAAACACCCAAACATACAAAAAACAAGCAAACCACATTTAACTTAGTTTTACCTATTCAATTTATAATACAGCAGAAAAACGGCAACAACAACAACAACAACAACACACACACACACACACACACACACACACACACACACACACACACACAAATGGGCGCGCGCGCACGTGCGATTACCCTTGGTGACGCGAAAAGGGGGGGGGGGGGAATGTAGAATACAAAAGAGGCACTTTGACATTAATTTTGATAATAATAAAAAAATTGATGTGATGTTGAAAACAAGTGCTGTGAAGAAAGATCACATTTTTTCCCGTTCCATGGAGTGTTAGCAAAGTTATGGGTTGTTTTTTTGTTAGAATGTCCCTCCTGCCCCCCCCCCCCCCACCCCCAACCACACACCCTCTCACCCCCGTCCCCACCAAAACAGAGCAAAGAATTAGAAGCTTGTCACGGTCAGGGTTTGTAACCATTTGTTTTTTTCCTATCTCATTTAAAAAGAAAAGAAAAGAACATTGATGAAAACAACTATTAGAAACAATGAGCAAAGAACAACAACTCTGTTTCCTGTAGACCATTGTGTTCTCTTTGTAAAGGAAATGTGAACAAACAAATCATTGTTTACCAGAAAACAAAACAAACGGGCGGGGGGGGGGGGGGAACCAATTGCCGTTAAGAACTCTAAGTTCATTTATGTCTCGCTTAAAGTTCAAAAAGTTGGTAAACAAATAGCAAACAAACGAAAACAAGACGAGAAATAAGAAAAACTTCTTTTTTTTCAAAGTTTCTAACAAGCATTTCTTCCTTCACACAAGAAAACAAATAATTTAATATACATACTAAAACAAATCAAGCTGAGAACAAGACCTCGTTTGTGATACCTAATAGAGTGCCCCCCTTATTTTTCATGACTCGGTACGGGTGCGTTTCTTTCAGACGATGGGGGTGATTAAGCCTCGCAGACGAAAAACATCAAGAGTGTCGTCCGTTCCGTGTAGAGCCCTTCACAAGAACAGTGCGGTACAGTCGTCCAGACACCAACGTAGTGGTAACGTGCTCACATACACACGTAACTGCCAAGAGTCGTGAAGATAAAGGAGGGAGAGAGGGGTTTTGAGGGGGGGTGTTGGTGATAGTGGTGGGGGTGGGGATGAGTGGAGAAGAAGGGAGGGGGGGGGGGGGGTCAGTGATGGGGGGTGTGAAGGTAGAGGTGGGGGGTGGGGGAGATGTTTATGAAGCGGTCGGCGCCTCCTTACCATACCGACAGTCATAATACAGGGTGGGAGCAGGACTGATGGTGCACGCAGATAAGGAGGCAGAGTGCTTAGCCTACCCCTGGGAGCACAGTCTAGTCTAACCCCAACCCCCCAAGCCCCCAACCCCCACCCTCCCATCCCCAAGAGTGCCTGTCCCCCCCCCCCACCCCCCCAGGAGTGTCTGTTCCCCCCAGGAGTGTCTGACCCCGGGCCGATGTACAAACGCCCAGAGAGGGTGTGGGTCTTTTGTTGTGGGGGAAGCTTATACACTGTCCGTGGACAGACTGACGTACACTGGGTCTTTGATGAGTGGGGGGGCTGCTGGCAGTCCTCTTGGTGTGTTGTTGCCCAACTATACTTGAAAGGCTGTTGTTGTTTGTTTGGTTGTTTTGTTTGTTTGTTTTTGGAGGGGGGGGGGGAGTGGGGGGGGGGTTCAAAGTACCGGTTTGTTCTTTCCTGTGCTGTTAATAGTAACAAGTAAATGTGTTTGTACTGCACACCCACCCCTCACCATGTTTCAGAATACCAGTTTGTTGTTTTCTGTGCTGCTAAAAGTAACAAGTAAATGTGTTTGTACTGCACAGCCACCCCTCACCATGTTTCAGAGTACCAGCTTTTTGTTTCAGCTTTTTGTTTTCTGTGCTGCTAAAAGTAACAAGTAAATGTGTTTCTACTGCACACCCACCCCTCACCATGTTTCAAAATACCAGCTTGTTGTTTTCTGTGCTGCTAAAAGTAACAAGTAAATGTGTTTCTACTGCACACCCACCCCTCACCATGTTTCATAATACCAGCTTGTTGTTTTCTGTGCTGCTAAAAGTAACAAGTAAATGTGTTTGTACTGCACAGCCACCTCTCACCATGTTTCAAAGTACCAGCTTGTTGTTTTATGTGCTGCTAAAAGTAACGAGTAAATGTGTTTCTAATGCACACCCACCCCTCACCATATTTCAAAGTACCAGCTTTTTGTTTTATGTGCTGCTAAAAGTAAGAAGTAAATGTGTTTGTACTGCACACCCACCCCTCACCATGTTTCAGAGTACCAGCTTTTTGTTTTCTGTGCTGCTAAAAGTAACAAGTAAATGTGTTTCTACTGCACACCCACCCCTCACCATGTTTCAAAGTACCAGCTTGTTTTCTGTGCTGCTAAAAGTAACAAGTAAATGTGCTTGTACTGTTGCACTCCTACCCTCGCCACCACAGACTTCAGAATTGTTTTAATTGTAGAGACCTCTGGCCTCGTTCAAAATAAGAACGAAAGTGTAGGTATTGGGCAAATCAAAACTTGATAACAGTGATGTTCACTTTGTATCGTCAACGCAGATTCGAGTTGCCACAAAGGCTAAAGCTTGACAAAGAGGATAATGATTTATAGCTAGGTTTTCGTTAAGAATTTTCGTTCGAATATTGACATTAAAAGAGTCAGGCTGAGCGCTGGTGGTTGACGATATAATTCTACGAAATTAATACATCTCATAGTAGTGTTTTGCATTTAGACAAGTCAAAAGATTGTATATATTAATCTTGATATAATCACTGCAAAATGGGCAGCTATCAAGTCCACGTCATTTAACACTTTGGACTTTAAGAAACGGCTTTTTGATGGTGCCACTTTTATGTATTATATATATATATATATATATATATATATATATATATATATATATATACAGAGAGAGAGAGAGAATGTTTTGGAGTTGGCATGGATGTGTACTTGAAGACAATTCTTGATTGTTGATGGGTAAATAGACACTGTAGAATTCCATCTCTACACACACACACACACACACACACACACACACACACACACACACACACACACACACACACACACACACACACACACACACACACACACACACAGAGGGAACAGACAGACAGAGTCTTCATCCTCATCTTTTTACTTCTCTTCCTCTCACATCTGATCAGAGGTCACGGTAGTGCATTGCTATACGACATGCCCAGACCAGTCAAACTGTCCGCCGCTGATGGAACAGTTTCATCCCCCACCCCCCCATCCCCCACCCCTCATCCCACATCCCACATTGTCCCTGGCTCTGTGCATTCTGACAGTGTAAATGTGCAAACCGGACACACACACGGAATGATTATTATCGCAGTCAAGAAGAGGTTCTGGCCACAGGAGAACAGTCGGATTTGATTCTGTGTCGCTACAGCCCTACAACTGCGTGCGCAGAATTGAAACGTCACAGTGGGGGGCATCGGAAGTGACAGTCCGCCCGCCCCCAGTGCCCTTTATTATTGGAGCAGTTACGACGGCTTGGTGTGCATGTCCGCTGTGTCTCTTAGCTTAGCAGTCCCCCAGAGGCTTTTGACCTCTCCAGGGCCAAGTTTATCATTCACAGCAACAACAACAAGAAAAAAAAAAGTTTTCCATCGGTAATGTAAATTGTTGTTGCCAAACTTGCGCAAGTGAACGCTCGTAGGCTGGATTGTGCTTTCATTGCCAAGACTTCTGAGTCACTCACAGGGCGTTTGGTGTGAACGTGGGGGTGGATGGTTGATTGTTTCATTTCTTTGTAGCGGCTTGCTGACGCAGGTTGGTGATTCTCTAAAAGCTGAAACTTAATGAAATATATCTGCCAGCATTTAGTATTATGGATGAACGAAACAAAAAAAGGACTTTTTTTTGGAATGGGGAAAGAAATAAGAAAATGAAAAAGAAAAGGGGATAAAAAAACAACAACAACCGCACACTTTGTCTGTCTGTCTGTCTGTCTCTGTATCTGTCTGTCTGTCTGTCTGTCTCTCTCTGTCTCCTCTCTCCCCCTCCCTCCCTCCCTCTCTGTCCCTTCCCTCTCTCTTTCCCTTTCTCTCCCTCCCTCCCTCTCTTTCTCTCTCTATATATATGTACACACACACACACACATATATATATATATATATATATATATATGTACATATATAATTTTATATCACACTCACACACACTCACACACACACACACACACACTAACACACGCATACATGCACATGCACACACAGACACACACGCAAACATGCACGCAGTGAGAGAGGCAGACAGACAGAGAGACTGACCGACAAACAGAAAGACCAAGATAATGGATGGTGGATGCAGACAAATATATCACTTCTTGGAAAATATTATACACCATTGTGCTTGTTGTTGTTGCAGCTATTGTTGTCGTTCGGATTTTCCCAGTCGAGCACTCGGATATCACGTTGTTAATAGGTGTTCAAAAGCACAAAGAAAGAGAGAGAGAGAAAAAAAAAGAATGGAACGTAATAGATTATGAATTGTACCAGTCGGGGTCACAAGGGAATATTGAGGTGAACGATGAGGGACAGCACATAAAAATGACATATATGAATTGGAAATCATATACAAACACACATGGAGTAGGAATTCGGATATATAAAAACGGGTATTTGTATAAGTGCTTTTGTATGTGTATGCGCACACTCACGCTCTCACACACGCACTCTTATGCACAATAAACACACACACACACACACACACACACACACACACACACACACACCATGTTGACGCTTATGCTGTCAAGAATGCAGGCCACACATTAGGCCAGAGAGTGCGTCTCTCATGCTGGGTAAAATTTTCGAGTGAACGCCCGTTTTTTTGTTGTTTTTTTTAAAGCCTCTCCTCGCCCGAACACCTTCACGGTGTCTTCAGACAATGTGATTTTGTTTTTTTGAAGATTGTTTTGCCAGGAGGTTACCACCTGCCACTGCTAAGTTAAAGCAGTCGTCATAATTATCACATGGGATTATGAAAAAGGAAACATGGAAGTCTGATGTCGGCCTCAGTGGTGTGCGAATGACGACGTCAGAGTCACCTAGGTGCTGCAGAGTGACTTCAGTTTGTGCCTGGTGGTCTTTTTATTTTTTTTCAATGAAGATTTCATCATTCATTTACGTGCGTATCTATTTCGTTTCCATCATCATCATCATTATTAGTAGTACTATTATTATCATTAGTAGTAGTAGTAGTAGCAGTAGCAGTAGTAGTATCATTGTTGTTGTTGTTTTTGCTTTTACCATTATCATTGTTGTTTTACAACTTCATTACTACTACTACTACTACTACACCAACTACCATGACGACTACTACTGCTACTACTACTACTACTATTATTTTTCTTTTTATTGTTTTTATTATTGTTGTTGTTGTAATTTTGAGGGGGGTTGATCAGAGTATCGTAATTTCATATTATCATGATTGTTGTTGGGAGTGGTTTCCTTTTGCGCTACGGGAAATCTTGAGCTTTTTCTTCGCTTCCTCACCCTGCCAAGCTTTCACTATTTACGCCCTGTGTACTATTTGATTGGGAAGAGACTCAAGCACTGGCTTGCCGATGCGTGGCCTAATTTTGGGCACCCGGTGACACAGGCTGGACATTGGTCAGTCGGCCACCAACACAGCGTGAGCGGCGATCCTCGCTCACGGGCAGCCCATCGCGAAGTTTTTTTCCCTTATTATATACAAAGCTCGGTAGAAGAGAGAGTACTGCAAATACCCATATGTGTAAGCCATCGCACAATAGTGCAGAAATTATAATTTTCTGTCGTTACTCTTTAAATTTTTTTTTTCAACTTTGTCACACCGAAAGGAGCGAGCGTTTTTCTGTACTCGTTTATTTACTTGTTGTGAAGACAAAGAAGAAGACGGGGTGGAGGTAGTAGTGAGTGATGAGGGCAGTGGAGAAGAGGAATGTTACTGCCAGCAGCTGATTCCTTCTGCCCAGAGCTGATTGCCCCACTCCCTGGAGACCTGATAGAATTTTCCTCTCACTGCTACCCCACTGGCTGAGTGTGTCTTGCCTCATGCAGTGGACAGAGACAGGCACACGCAATCCTACGCACGCACGCACACACACACACACACACACACACACACACATGATTGCATTTCCTCTCACTGCTACCACTGGCTAAGTGCCCTGTCTCATGCAGTGGACAGAGAGATGCACGCAGTCATATGCACGCACGCACACACACACACACACACACACACACACACACACACACACACACATATATATTTATACACGTGCGTTCAAATCACACACATATATACACACATGCGCGCGCATGTACACATCACACACACACACACGCGCGCGCGCGCGCGCGTATGCATCACACACACATACACACGCGCGCACACACACACATACACACGCACACACGCACACAGTGTTCACGCCACTCCCCCACCACTGACTGCACCCAGCATAACTATCACAACTGTCTGGTACTGCAATCAGATGTGGAGGTAGGGTGGTGAGGGGGGGTGAGGGGGAGGGGATTAAGACGGGAGGGAGAGGATGGGGGGGGGGGGGGACTGTAAGAGTTAGGGGCGACTGTAAGTGGGGTGTAGGGGTGGGAGATGGAGACACCTTGAAAATCATGGAATGGGGAGGGAGAGGGTAGGAGAGGATGGTGGACAGGGAAAAGGGGGGAGATGGGTGGCGGGGGGGGGGGGTGGGGGGGGGGGGGAGGGGGTCACTGTGTGAGTTGGAGGCAACTGTGTGGGGGATGTGGGTGTGGTGATGGAGACACCTTGAAAAATCGTGGAACACGATGGAATGGGGAAGGAAGGGATGGGGGGGTAGAGGGGGTGGCGGGTGGATGTGGAGCCAAGTTGCATTGCTCGGACGGAAGAGCCAGGTATGGTCGAAACCCTCTACTAACTGTGTGTAGCATGGAACTGCCCAATGGTGTAGTTCGGTCAACGTAGGCATCTAGTCACGTGTAACTGTCAAAAAGTTAGAACCAAGCAATGCAACTGGCTCCAGGCAATTAGTGAGAAGCACTTCAGGGATTGGTTTACTTTTGTGCTTTCCTTTTCTTTCTCTGAAAAAAAAAAATTCATTGAATATTTTGCACTTCGTTTACTGACAGGCTTCATTACAGTGTCAGCGCTCAGACTCAGATATGAAATGCAACGGTATTTGAAGCAACGAACGAAATATTCTACAAAACAAAAAAAGGGAAAGGAACAGCGTTTTTAGTTTATTTCACTTAACAACGTAGAAGCGTTTTTATTTTATTTCACTTGACAACGTAGATATAAAAAAGTAAATTTAAAAAAAACCTAATATTGAAGTAGATTTGGTGCTTCAGCATAGTATTATTAGGGGCCATTTCGCACATGTGGTCAGCTTGGATAGGAAGACAGCTTTTTTTTTCTTTTCTTTTTCTTTTCTTCTTTTTTTTTTCGTAACTCCCAGTGCGTATCCATTAAAGGGCCAGACTTGTCAGTTTTGCTCAAAGGAAGTAGAGGCAAACACTGGTACCTCTGTAAACAGACGCAGTACCCTCCTGCCTCTGGGAGATCTGTCCGGGTTTGGAATCGTAATGCCTAAGGAAGTCCCACCTCCGCTCCACCACCACCCCAGCCCCCCGTCATCCCCCTCCCCCGTCCCCGCTCCCCTCCTCATTTATCTTGTTTGCTGTGCACGTACCTCGAGTCACCATCAGTCGTGCAGGACATCAGACCACGTGATAGTAATACGTGTGTGTGTGTGTGTGTGTGTGTGTGAATGCGTGCCTGCATGTATGTGTGTGTGTGAATTTTATATTGTGTACTTACTGTGACCCCCCCCCCCCCCCCCACCCCCCCCCCCCCACCACCACCACCACCACCCACCACCCAAAAAATAGCTCACAGCATTAGAGAATTTTTCTTCTTCTTTTTTTTTTTTTTTTTACTAGTCTTTTTGAAGAAACATGTCAAGAAATAAACAAAAGAGCAATAAATCAATACAAAAACTATATGAATATGTAAATATCCATATAGTTATACATAAAAAAAACCTAGCCCAGGTAGATGGAGCTCGTTAGCCTAGGAGGGTAGTTCGTCTAGGAGAAGGAAACTCCGATTTAAAACCCGAGCAGATGAAGTTTGTTAGCAACGGAAGGCTGTTCTTTTTATTCTTCTTCTGCGTTCGTGGGCTGCAACTCCCACGTTCACTCGTATGCACACGAGTGGGTTTTTACGTATATGACCGTTTTTACCCCGCCATGTAGGCAACCATACTCCGTTTTCGGGGGTGTGCATGCTGGGTATGTCCTTGTTTCGATAACCCACCAAACGCTGACATGGATTACAGGATCTTTATAGTGCGTATTTGATCTTCTGCTTACATATACACACGAAGGGGGTTCAGGCACAAGCAGGTCTGCACGTATGTTCACCTGGGAGATCGTAAAAATCTCCACCCTTTACCCACCAGGCGCCGTCACCGTGATTCGAACCCGGGACCCTCAGATTGAAAGTCCAACGCTTCAACTACTCGGCTATTGCGCCCGTCGGAAGTCTGTTCGTCTAGGAGAAACAACTCCAAGCTCAAAGCTCCGCTGCTTTGAGGCAACATGTTCTTTAGGAAAAGTCTGAGGGAGTAAACCCTGACAGAAAATCCGGGAGTCGGAGTCCCTAAGGCGGTCTTGAGTTGTAACCAGCTCCTTTCCGGCAGCTCCTGGGTCGTCCCTGGTGCCAGACGTATTGGCTTCTGCTTTTCCCCTGGAGTGAATTACCTCAGTGTAGAATATTCAACACATAAAAACGAGCAGATGATGACATGATGCACACACACAGTGTATGTGTGTGTGTGTGTGTGTGTGTGTGTGTGTGCCGCAAGGAGCCACACCGGCGGGGGGGATGGGGGGGGGGGAGAGAGATTCGGGGGTGGGGTGGGGGTGGAAGGAAGGGAGATGTGTTTTATGGCGATGCCATTTGACACGGGAAGGGGTTAATGTGTTGTCTCTGTGGACACGATATTTGAGAGAGGTCCATCATCACCCCCTTCACCCCCACCCCCCCACCACCCCAGCCTCGCCTCTCTTTCCTTTCCTCCTCCCCCCCCCCCCTCTGCCCTGCCCCCTCGTGTCCCCCCCCCTCCTGTCTCCCCCCCACCCCCCAAAAAAAAACAAACCCAACGGCTACCCTCTGGAGTGAGGACCTTGGGAGGTGGGACATGCGCTTAGAAAAGGGGGCATGGGGGGTTGGGGATGGGGGAGAGTGTGTGTGTGTGTGTGGGGGGGGGGGGTTGGGGGGGGGAGAGCAGGGAGACATCGTTGGAGGGGGAGGGGAAGGGCCACGTTGTTAAATTCATGAACATCGGAATCATGAACGGCGGAATAGAATCATGAACTTTCTTCTCACTGCCTTTACCAACGTTTCTTGAGGTCCTCAAATGACATTTTTCCAAATGTCCAATCGTTCCCCCTCCCCCCCCCCCCCCCTTTTTTTTTTATTCTGTTAATTGTTTTTGAAACATTATCTAGCTTTTTAGTTAGATAGTTGGCCAACACAATGGGGGCTTCCTGCTTTGACTGGCTACCGACACATGCTGTCTTTTCGCCTCTTGCCTATTTCTCTATATGTCTATGTATCTGTCATTCTCTCTCTCTCTCTCTCTCTCTCTCTCTCTCTCTCTCTCTCTCTCTCACCTTATCTCTCTGCCCCCCCCCCCCCCGACACACACTCTCCCTCTCTCTCTCTTTCCCTTCTATCTCACCCTTTCTCTCTCCCTTTTCTTTTCTTTTTTCTCGCATTCCTAAGTATTTTGGGGTTTGTTTTTTTTTTTGGGGGGGGGACAAATAACTTTGCCCGAATGCTTTGACTCTTGAGAGAATCCTTTGTAATTTGGTCGCTGTGTTTTCGTTTATGTTTCTCGCCCTCCTTTCCAAAGATTTGCTTGATGGTTTGGAAGCTGTTTAGCTGATGGTGGCTTCTTTGTTTTGCTTCTCAGCTTTCTTTGGAAAAATATTTGCAGAGTTATGTCGCTAAGAGTCTTAGAACTTTGAAAAGTTTTTCTGCGACAATCTGTCCCTGCATGTGTCTGGCTCTGTCTCTGGCTGTGAGTGAGTCTGTCTGTCAGTGTCTCTTTCTCTCCCCCCCCCCCCCCCCCACACACACCCCTCTCTCTCTCTCTCTGTGTCTCTCTGTCTCTGTCTCTCACGCCCTCTCTACTAAGGGAGATTTACTGACGACATTCAAAGTATCAGTGGCAATGTCAGTATCGGTGTCAGTTCTCTTCCTTCCTCTCTCTCTCTTCCTCTCTCTCTCTCTCTCTCTCTCTCTCTCTCACTGTCTCTCTCTGTCTCTTTGTCTCTCTCTCTGTCTCTCTCGCATACACAGTCAGTTGGACTAAAGTTGTTGAAACCCAAAAAAGGCACTACCACTTGCCTCTCTGTTATTCCTATTTCATTGCGAGTGGCAGCAGTCTGTGTGTTCACTCCTGCACCTCCTTCATTCATTGTCCAGAACCCCCACTCCCACCCCTACACACCCAACCCACCCAACCCCCCCCCCTTTCCCCCACCCCACCCCTCCATGAACCTACCCCTAAGTGGACCCATGTCTAAATGCAAATTCCTCTGCTTGCTGAACCCCTTTTGCCCCCACCCCCCCACCCCCCCCACCCCTGTCTCTTTTACTTCCTGTGTTCAAAAAGACCAACACGGTCCACAGCCAGAAAGAGAAAGGGAAAGGGAAAGGGAGGGGGAAGGGAGAGAAAGGAACAGAAGGAAAGGAGGAGGAGGAGGAAGAAGAAGAGGGGACGGAAGAAAGACTAACGGTAGTAGACGAAAGCTGAAACGCAGGACAGGACAGCACAGGGCAGGGAGTGGACGAAGAAGTAGCAGAAGAAGAGAATTGAAAGGGAAAGCAAGCTGGTGGTTTGCGAATGCAAACCAGGTTTGTGCAGAGCAGGGGGACTGAATTACTGGTAGCAGGGCTTTGAGAGTTCTTTCCCCTTGTCCTCCTTTTACCTTGTTACTGTTTCGGATATGATAGATCTGGTGGCGGACGGTCCAGCATTCTGTGGAATGGCTGGGTAGAGTAGGGTGCTTCTGTTTCTGAGCTCGTGGTTTAGAACAAAATATTGAAGAGATGGTAGAGCTCTGTTTTTCGTATGATTATAATGATAGAAATAAATTCGTAGTAGTAGTTGTAGCAGCAGTTGTTGCCGTAGTGATAGTTACAGTAGTAGTAGTCGATTTCTTAGAATGAATCGTACATAAGGGGGATGGTATTTTGATATCGTGTATATATATATATACAATATATGCAGTAAAGTTGAATGATCTCTTTGGGTGGTGTTTTGCCTTTACTAGTCATCTGGCCATTGTATGTGTATTCACGTGTGTGTGTGTGTGTGTGTGTGTGTGTGTGTAATTATGCATCAATGTGTGCGTTTTTAGGTCTGCACTGAATGCATTTGTATGTTTATATATGCGTTGCATTGCAATTATAATTTTGCCCCGTTTGAAAAAAAAAAAAAAGGCCCCCACAGTTTAGAAAACTAATTACGGATGCTTGTATACACACATGTTTACATATACGCGAACATATGTTCAAAACGACGACATTAAAGCAGCGGCAGACCTATCATGGCTAAACAGACGGATGTGTGATCATTTGGTTTTACTCGTTCTAACAGCGTTCTCTGTGTGAGACATAATTACTATGTCACATGAAACCGGACAGATTATTCTGGAAAAAAAAAAACTTTCCATCTTTAAACGATTATGGAGAGCGGAAAAAAAACGGAGAGTTTTTTTTTTTTTTTTTTTTTTTTTTTTTTTTTTTTTTTAAGCAAAAGCGTTTGCTTTCTAGAACAAAAATATATCTCTCCCAACCCTTATACCATTCTGTCTGTCTGTCTGTCTGTCTGTCTGTTTCTCTGTCCCCCCCCCCCCCCTTCTCTCTCTCTCGGTCTGTCTGCTTTTCTTTCTTTTTTTCTTTCTTCACCTCTCTCTCTCCCTCCCTCCCTCCCTCCCTCCCTCTGTGTGTGTGTTTCCCTCTCTTTTATGATCATCTCATAAGAACCATAAAAGAAAAAAAAAAAAAAAAAAAAAGAATGATGACTGCAGTTGGGAATTTTTATGGAACAAGGGGGAAATAAACCCAAAGAATACTAGCTGACGAGAAAGAAAAGGGGAAAGAGAGGAGAGAGAGAAAGAAGAAAAGAAGAAGAAGAAGAAGAAAAAAAAACAAGGAGAAAACGAATGGAAGAAGAAAGGGAGACGGGGCGGGCAAAAAACAAAGTGAAACAAAACAAAAGACCACACAGGTTCTTCATTTCACGAGACAACACACACACACACACACACACACACACACACACACACACACACACACACACATATATATATATATATATATATACACACACAAAAAGCACGCACGCATGTACGCACACACAAAAACACACAACACACACACACACACACACACACGCACGCACAAACGCACGCGCGCGCGCACACACACACACACACACACACACACACACACACACTCACTCACTCACTCACTCATTCACTCACTCAGACACACACACACACACACACACACACACACACACACACACACACACACACACACACACACTCACACACAAAGTACGCATGCATGCACGCACACACAAAAACACACACACATGCACGCACAAACGCACGCGCGCGCGCGCACCCACACACACACACACACACACACACACACACAAAAGCACGCATGCATGCACGCACACACAAAAACACACAAAACACACGCACGCACGCACGAACGCACACACACACACACACACGCACACACACAACAAACCCACACACACACACACACACACACACACACACACACAGATGGGGTTGTTCCTTCCCTTCCGTTTTTAATGAGAGAATGAAAACTAAATGGAGGGCAAAATCAATCACGAAGAGCTGGTGTATTCTGACGGAAGGAAGCCAGTGTGTGTGTGTGGGGGGGGGGGGGTTCTTGGTAAACAGCTTCTGTAGGCTGGGGCAGGGGTGGGGGTGGAGAGAGAGAGAAAGAGAAGACAGACTAACAAATAGATGAGACAAGAGGGAGAGGGAGTGAAGGGGTAGGAAAATGAGAGAGGGGGAGGGGGGTGAGAGAGAGAGAGAGAGAGGCAGATCGATTGGCACGTTAGACTTAGGGGGAACTTGAGAGAAGATAGAGAGAGTAGACAGACTGAGGGCTGAGAGAGAGAAAGACAGAGACGAGAGCCAGTGGTAGATGAGAGAGAGTGGGGGGGAGAGGGGAGGGGAGAGAGTGGGGGAAGAGAGAGGGGGGAGAGGGAGGGGAAAGAGAGACAGAGACAGGGAGAAAGAGAGAGTATTGCTAATATGTGTTTTTGTGTTTCCGTTTGTTTTTGTTTTTTTAAATTAAAAAAATCTTTTGAAATGTTTATTGTTTGATTTGGGGGGGATTGAGGGTTGAAGGAATGGGTGTGTGATGTAAGAAATAAGTAACGGGTGAAAATGGTTCCACATTTTTGGCTTTATTGCGTTGCTGTGGACTGTAGCTCTGAAGGGTATGAATGGTATTCTCACCCTGCACCTCTCTCGGCCTCTGTCAAATGAACATTATTCACGTACATTACAGGCACATTGAACACAGTATTGAAAATATGAAAGATGTCAGGTTATCTTGAACAACAGTGTGATGGAAGAAAACTTCAGTTTGTGAATCCCATAGTGCATGCACACGTACACAACACACACACGTGCGCACACGCGCGCGCGCACACACACACACACACACACACACAAGATCATGGGTCATGGAAGTGCATTGCTTATTCTATCTACACGACATGCCTAGACCAGTCAAACTGTCCACCGATGGAACAATTTCGTTCCCTGATCCTCCCCCCACCCCCCACTCCCACACTCACCCCATTCCCTGGCTCTACACATTCTGACAGTGTAAATGTGCAAACCTGACACACGGGATGATTATTATCGCAGCCAAGAGGTTCTGACCAGGAGAACAGTCGGATTTGATTGTGTGACGCTACAGCCCTACAGCTGCGTGCGCAGAATTGAAACGTCACAGTGGGGGGCATCGGAAGTGACAGTCCGCCCGCCCCCAGTGCCCTTTATTATTGGAGCAGTTACGACGGCTTGGTGTGCATGTCCGCTGTGTCTCTTAGCTTAGCAGTCCCCCAGAGGCTTAGATCTCTCCTGGGAGCAAAAAAAAAAAAAATGTTTCCCCCCAACTATGTATGTAAATCGTTGTTGCAAAACTTCGGGTTGAACGCTCAAAACCTACACAGCCTGGATGGTGCTTTCATTGTGAAGACTGTTTTGTAGCTTTCCAGTGTTTTAGTAGAAGTAGTAGTAGTAGTTGTGGTAGTAGTGGTAGTGGTGGTAGTATTAGTAGTAGTAGTGGTGGTGTGGTGATGGTAGTAGTAGTAGTAGTTTGTTTGGTTTTTTTTTTGGGGGGGTTGTTTTGTTTTGTTTTTTGTTTGTTTGTTTGGTTTTTCATTTCAACATTTTCATTATCAAACATTACGTGTATTTTCGCCATTGAGTTCATGGATCGTTTGTGACACTTGAAAGAGCACGATATATGCTCAGGCTTTTTTTGCTCAAGTTTTCCTTTCTCTATATTGAACACTGTATTTTGCCCCTTTTTTTTCTTGATATTAAATTATTTAAACCAAGACTTGTTTTGCTGACCATTGGATGTCTGGTAGAAGGAGCAATGGCAGAATCGGGTCTGGCGTTGGACTTGTGGTCCACTGTTGACTGCTGATGAGGGTTCGAGGCCCCGTTTCAGCTTGGTGTAGCTCCTTTGGGAAAGACACTTGACACTGATGTTCCTCACTCCGCCCATGTGTGAATGGGTACCTGACTTCGGTTGGGGAAGGTTAAAACGGCGGAAGGAGAGGAACTGGCCCTGCCTTCTTTATGTCGAGCCTTAGACACAGTCGATGTAAATTGATAATAATAATGATGATATATTGTACTTATAATTGCGCCAACACTCGGCTTATATCACCGATTGACATAAGTTTACATTTGGGCCAACAGCAAAGTGAGAGCTGTATTATCAGTGGTTTTTCCAGTCAATGGGAAACCATTTACAGCTTAGTCTTTTGTGAAGGACTATGACTCTCAAACTAGGAGGCAAAATTGCACTGGCTCTTAGTGCTGCAGCCTTGTGGGCTAGTTGGCCTTTGGGAACCATCCCATCGCCGACTGTCCTAAAACCCTCTTGGCCGAGAGAGTGGGGATGCACTTGGGCAAGACACTCTCCACTATAATCAATTCTAGCCCAAATAGTCGTAACAGCAGTTGCCTCCTCTGCTGTTCCGATGTCATAGTCGGATACGACTGACTATCATATCATATAATGGCGCAGACTCCCCATATAATGGGTTCTAAGCGCCTCACATGAGACGATACATATACAACAGTGCATTATACCACAAGTTCACTGCCATGGTGGCTGTAAAAGGCTATGAGACCTTAAAACTCTAAGGATGCCTGGTTAGTGAAACTGGGCCTGTTGTTTTATTCATTTACGATCTGTTAACGAACCTAGCATCACGCTCACACCATCAGAATGTCAGCAAGTTAAGATGGGCTACGAAATTACCTGCTTTTTCTTCTTCTTCTTCTTCTTCTTCTTCTCTTTTTTTATATGTTTGTCTGAGATTCGAACTCCAAAACATTTTGACTAAGAGTTTGGCGCTCAAACAGTTGAGCCAGCCATGCACCAATGATGCCTGAGTCATGTATGTACAGGGTTTATTGAGCACCGTGTATATGCACTTAATGTTCCTTTCCAATAGTTCATTTTGTCAGGCTTTTTTAAAGGCTGGTGGTGTTCATTCACTTAGCTTGTTGGTGGTGGTCCCGTCACTGTGGAAAGCGTGCAGCTCTGATTAGGGCCACGCGCAGTCACTTGCACGTGGAAACAATAAGTCAGTCTCTCCTTATTCAGCTCATTAATTTGTAGTTAGCTTTGAGCATTCTGGTGGGAAGCACTAAACGGCTTTGGCTCGACGTTGTGGTGCCAGTTTCTGCATTTGTTTCCATCTGTTGTTGCAAATAATACACGAAGAAGAAGAAGAAGAAGCGATGAGGGGATGGGAGAAGGGAATGTTGCCAGCAGCTGATTCCTTCTGCCCGGAGTTGATTACCTCATCCCCTGCAGACCTGATAGCATTTCCTCTCACTGCTACCACCGACTGTGCCTGCGACGTGCAGTACACCCACACATGCACGCAAACGTGCGTGCGCGCACACAGACACACACACACGCACACACAGTCACACACACACACACACACACACAGAGACACACACACACACACACACACACACACACACACACACACGCACGCACGCACAGAGAGTGAAATACACACACGCACACAGACACACACACACACACACACAGTGAAATACACACACACACACACACACACACACACACAGTGAAATACACACACACACACACACACACACACACACACCGCTCCGCCGCTGACTGCACGCCACATAACACAACTGTCTGGTTCTGCAATCAAACGGGTAGGGGGTGACTGGAAGGGGGGGGGGGAGAAGAGGGAGGGTTGACTGTAGGATTGTTGGGAGTGGTAAGACGCCTTGAAAATCAAGGGGGTTGGGGATTTCGGGGTGGGGGGTATGGGGGAGGGGGAGGATATAGGTGGTGAGTGAGGGATAGGGGAGGAGGTTGGGGGGGGGGAGAGAATGGAGAAGGGGATATGGGGGAGGAGCTGCCTTCTTCTTGAGAATCATCTTTGGAGAGTGAGTGAGTGAGTGAGATATGGAGTGCCCGTGTCCCCTTGTTTGTCAGTCTGTGTCTCTTGTGTCTTTTGTTCTGTTGTCTACCCTTCTGCCTGTCTCTTTGACTTTCTCTTGCTTTTTTTTCTTTTCTGTTCTTGTCTTTAAGATTCTAACGTTTCAGAATACAAACTTTGCTTGAAAGAAAATTGCGTGCTTTTTAGTAGCTGTTTTGATCAAGGATTTTTCTCGTTTTTTTGTTTTTTTTTTCTCTCCTTTTTTTTCCATAATTATGTGTGTCGATTTTTTTTCTTATAAACTTTCTAGTCTGACAAAATGTCTCTGTCCCTTTCTCTGTCTCACCCGACCCCCACACCCCACCCCACCCCCTAACACCCCCTCTCCCCCGCCCCCTCCCCCCTCTCTCTCTCTCTCTCCCTGTCTCTCCGCGCGTGATCTTGAGTCAACCACCGACTACCTCAAACCCAGTGTGTTTTATTTGAACTTAACTCACTCAGTACGGCCAGTCCTCTCTTCTCCTCTACACAGACCCCTCGGATGTCCAGTGGGTGTCTGAATGACCCAACCTTTAGCTTCTGTCGTCAGAATTGTGGTATTCTTTGTCAACATTCACGTCTTCAGTATAAGAGCCTTTCGCTTGCAATATTTTGATGATGGTAATTGGGGTGAAACGCTGTTAACGTCGTCTCTTTCGCCGTTCGTATGGGAAGAGTTTTAAGAGCGTGTTATAACGTACTTATTCGTGTAAGCTACGCTACATCTGGATGTTTTATTACAGAGGGGTTGGTTCGGAGGTGAAAGATGTCCTGACCTGCTCATGACAGTCTTTTTCTTTTTCTTTCTTTTTTTTTTTTTTAATTATCACAACATATTTCTCTGTGTGAAATTCGGGCTGCTCTCCCCAGGGAGAGCGCGTCGCTACACTACAGCGCCACCCATTTTTTTTGTACTTTTTCCTGCATGCAGTTTTATTTGTTTTTCCCTATCGAAGTGGATTTGTCTACAGAATTATGCCAGGAACAGCCCTTTTGTTGCCGTGGGTTCTTTTACGTACGCTAAGTGCGTGCTGTACACGGGACCTCGGTTTATCGTCTCATCCGAATGACTAGAGTCCAGACCACCACTCAAGGTCTAGTGGAGGGGGAGAAAATATCGGCGGCTGAGCCGTGATTCGAACCAGCGCGCGTGATTCGAACCTGTCGCTTCCTAGGCGGACGCGTTACCTCTAGGCCATCACTCCACTAACTTGGTAACATTCATGTTTGCGTGCGTGTCATCTTGGCGATGTGCTTTGAACGCTGTGCTGCGTTGACGTGCCGATGCAGGCAGTTTGACAAACCTGTGCACTGTATTATTGTGTGGGTTGTATGTCTCTGCGCACGGAATTTTCAACAAGGATACCGAAGCCTTCAGTGGACTCTATTTAGATTTGCGACTTCCATCAAAACGACTTTACTCCTTCCCCCCCCCCCCCTCCACCTGTCCATACACACATATGTATGCATGCATGCACGCACGCACACAACACACACACACAACACACACACACACACCACACACACACACACACACACACACACACACACGCACACACGAAGTTCCAGTCCTAAGGT
>NC_134896.1:31082174-31089674 GCF_041734735.1 Babylonia areolata
AAAAAAAAAAAACCGAAGAAAAGAAACCCCAACCAACATTGACTGACGAGATAATCGAAAGGTAAAAAGAAAACGAAAAAAAAAAAAACCATTCACACAAAAATCAGGAAATTGCGAGCAGCGAGAGAGAGAGAGAAACGAAACGAAACGAAATGAAATAAATTTTATTTCAAGAGGGTAGTAGAATAAGCATGACTTTGTTTACATTCAGAGAAAGGCAGAGAGACAGAGATACACTGAGCCAAGATACACAGAAACAGGCAGGAACATAAAGAGAGAGAGAGAGAGATAATGAACTGAAAAGGAAAAAAAAGCAGAAAGGGGAAAAATAGGAATGATGCACAGAGGGTGACGAAAGAGACAGAGGCAGATAGATACACAGAAACAGGCACAGAGAGAGACAGAGAGAGAGACAGAGAGAGAGACAGAGATTATGAACTGAAAAGGAAAAAAAGCAGAAAGAAGCAAAAGAATGATGCACAGAGGGTGACGAAAGAGACAGAGGCAGATAGATACACAGAAACAGGCACAGAGAGAGAGAGAGAGATTATGAACTGAAAAGAAAAAAAAAAAGCAGAAAGGGGAAAAATAGGAATGATGCACAGAGGGTGACGAAAGAGACAGAGGCAGATAGATACACAGAAACAGGGAGAGAGACAGAGATTATGAACTGTAAAGGAAAAAAAAGCAGAAAGAAGCAAAAGAATGATGCACAGAGGGTGACGAAAGAGGCAGAGAGATACACAGACAGACTGAGACAGAGAGAGAGAGATAATGAATTGAAAAGGAAAAAAAAGCAGAAAGGGAGAAAAAAAAACCAAAAAAAAAACAGAATGGTGCACAGAGGATGACGAAAATGGAAGCACAAGGGAGGGGGAAAAAAACGGAGTGGTGGGTGGTGGGGGAGGGGGGGGGGGGGGTGGAAAAGGGAAAGAACCGAGCCATCTGAGGAATGCAAACATCGTCATTATCATCGTCCTCGTCAGCTGGAAACGCCTAGCTGATCGCCAGAAATGACCCATTTCGCGTGTTGCAAAAACCGTGCCTGCTTGAAAGGGTTGATTTGGGTGATTGATTTATTGATATGGATACTTATATATCGCCTATCCTCGGTGAGAGGCCACGCTCTAAGCGCTTTACAAAACACGGAACTGTTTTGCACAACAGACTGCCTCGCTGGATAGAGCTGCTGACTGAGAGCCGCCTGTTAGGCGCTCGTCATTCGTTTCCTGTGCCGTTCAATCAAGGATGATGTATTAATATGTCGACAAAAATGTTCATTCCTTCTTTTTGTGCGGTTAAAACACCGCTCCTCCCTCATTCCCCGCCCCTCCCCCTCCCACACACACATACATGTACACGTACACGCGCGCGCGCGCTCACACACACACACACACACACACACACACACACACACACACACATGCAGGGAACAGAGACCGTAAGTGTTCATGACTGCACACTGACAACAGCCAGTTAATGCAGCGTTTATACACAAATTCGCGTACATGCGTGGGATGGTTTTCGTTGCATGACAAGCCTGTGCAAAAGTCATGGTATGGTACCACACAACTTTTTTTCACTCGTTCGCCGCAGTGACTTTTTGCTCACTTTTTGTCGATTGTAAATTATGCCAACACTTAAACACACAGAGAGGGCGCTAACAGGAGCTGGAGCTGTAGCCAATCAAATCTCCTGTCTGAGATTTGACCCCGACGGAAGATCCTGCGAACGTGAGCAAACTCGAAACGGCGAAGGGGAACCATTGGAAATGGCAGTGGTTCCATCTTGGTGCCCTTTGCCTGCCTGCTCCTTGCTTCTTTCCTCGGTCCGCTAGTCTGCAGTGCCTTCTTTCCAGTCTCTGGAGATTTTACACTGCAGGGGAACTGAGTTTGTCGCCACGAAGCAAGAGTTTCTGAAGTGTCTCACTTGCTTTTGTCAGCTGAGTAAATGGTTGCCAAACTTGTGATGACGCTCAAATCCAGGTAGATTGAAGGGTGATTTACTGGCGATGGAATGGTGGCTTTGCTTGGGGAAGGGAGGGGGTGGGGGGGAGGCCGTCTGCCGGGAAATGCAGGGGATGTACAGATATCTGTACGGATAAAACTGTGTACTACAATATCATGGTAGAAGCCAGAGCACGTCAAATGAAATTTGAAAGAATGTCCGGACTGGTTTTCTTCAAACTTTGTAGCGAAGACACTGCTTCATAAGACAGTTCTCCAGTGTGTTGGAAGAAAGTGTACGCTGGTATTGATTGTGAAGCTGTGGTGAGCTATTCAATCTTAGAAAAAGAGCACCTGTGTACTTTGTATACGGTGTCATAACTGTGAAAGTAGCACTGAATTCTCCAAGGAAGTAGTCAATCTTGTGGTGATTGGTAATTGATGTTTTCAGTTCTAACTTTTGCTGCCCCACCCGAACATCCTTAGTCAGTGCTTGTAAAGTCAAGCAAATCATTAACAAAAATACTTAATTAATGTACATGGAAAGTAATTTGGGCAACAACAGGTTCGTTATGAACACATAATGGTTTAAAGCGAGTCTGTAAATACAGCAAATTAACTCCCACGTGGATTAATAAAGTATCTTTTATTGGGTTTGAATTCCCCATACACGGGCACACCCACTCTCCTTCTGCTGCCCTCCCAGCAGTCAGCAGTGGATGCTCTGTCAGTGTCAGGTTGCCACGAGGCCTTTTATCTAAAGAGTCCCTGCATTGCTGGGGAGTTGTTTTGACGGTGTTCAGTGGCGCGCGCCAGCTCTGATTCAACATAATACATACTATCACCTGTTCAGTCCTTACTATTGCCGACCATCTCCACTGCAACGGGAATTCACGAACAGCAAAGTCTTTTGCAAAGGACAATGACTCTCAGACTAGGAGGCAAGATTGCACTGGCTCTTAGTGCTGCAGCCTTGTGGGGCCAGTTGACCTTTGGGGACCATCTCAACGCCGACTGTCATAAAGCCCTCTTGGCCGAGAGAGTAGAGATGTAACTCAGGCACGGCACTTTCCGCTGCAATCAAATTCTTGCCCAGATGGTCGGAACAGCAGATGAATCCTCTGCTCTACTGATGGTCGTAATCGAGCGAGACTGACTATCGCACATAGTCAACAATAGTCAGTCTTTGAGCCAGATTGAGTGAGCGTCTCCTATTGAATGGATGTTGCCACCTCACTCCATCCAGTAACAGTCCTCTTTATTTCTCCACCAAAGCTTTGACACGGATTTGCCAACGGAATGGAAATGAAGGGGGAAGTTTCGGTTTCAGTTACTCGCTTATTGAAACCCAGTCCGGCGCTGTGTTTGCTAATCTCGATCAACCCCCTCAGCAACTCTGCTTGTGATAATACACGTCAGTTTTCAGCACAGAACACATGGTACTGGAAATTGTGTGAATAGTATATCTATCTATATGTCTATCTATCTATCTATCTATATATATATATATATATATATATATATCTGTGTGTGTGTGTGTGTGTGTGTGTGCGTGTGTGTGTAAAAATAAGAACAACAGTAGTCTTGGCATGTCTTTAACTCTCTCCATACGAACGGCGAAAGAGACGACGTTAACAGCGTTTCATCCCATTTACCATCATCAAAATATTGCAAGCGGAACGCTCTTATACTGAAGAGGTGAATATTGACAAAGTATACCACAGTTCTGACGACGGAAGCTAAAGGGTGAGTCATTCAGACACCCACTGGACATCCGAGGGGTCTGTGTAGAGGAGAAGAGAGGACTGGCCGTACTGAGTGAGTTAAAACTTGTAATTAAAACGCAGCTAATTTTCGCTGTTTAAACAGCTTCTTCAGGCAAGGGCATACATATCCAAACAGTCTAGTCAGTTGTCTGCTTCCGATAACACACGTCAGTATTCAGCTTTGAACGCCTACACACATACGTGGCCCTGAAAAGTTTGTGAGTTGTATGTGTATACCCCGAACAGCAAGTCAGTTGATACAGGGGGCGAGGGATGGTGAGGAGGATGGGGAGGGGTAGAAAACAAAGTTGCGATGAAGGAAGGGTGTGTAGGTTGGCGGGCGTGTGGGGGGAGGGAGGGAGGGAATGTGGGGAGGGTGGGATGAGGGGTGGATGCGGCGGTGGTGGTGGTAGGCTAGCTGATTACCTCTGACCAAGAGGTTCATTACGGCACGCGCTGGGCTCTGATAACATTTCCTCTCATCACCTCCTGGCCTTCAGACCTGCCACACGCAGACCCCCGCCCCCACCCCCACCCCCACCCCCGCCCCCCACCACCACCCCCTGTACACCTCACTGCCAACTGCTGATTGAGCGCACAGGCACTTGTGCTGAACTGACTGCTTCGGTGGCAGGGACACGAGATAGACAGGCGGAAGGGTGTGTGTGTGTGTGTGTGTGTGTGTGTGTGAAGGAGATGGTGTATTGGTGGGGGTGTGGAGGGGGGAGGGACAAGATAGACAAGACAGAAGGGTGGGGGATGGGTGTGTGAAGGAGATGGTGTATTGGTGGGGGTGTGGGGAGGGGGCACAAGATAGACAAGACAGAAGGAGTGTGTGTGAAGGAGATGGTGTATTGGTGGGGGTGTGGGGAGGGGGCACAAGATAGACAAGACAGAAGGAGTGTGTGTGAAGGAGATGGTGTATTGGTGGGGGTGTGGGGAGGGGGCACAAGATAGACAAGACAGAAGGAGTGTGTGTGAAGGAGATGGTGTATTGGTGGGGGTGTGGGAGGGGGCACAAGATAGACAAGACAGAAGGAGTGTGTGTGAAGGAGATGGTGTATTGGTGGGGGGGGGGGGAGGGGGACAAGATAGACAGAAGGGTGGGTGTATGTGTGTGAAGGAGGTGATGTATTCGTTGGGGTGGGGGTGGATTGAGGGATGTATAAAGGCATCTTAGAAAAAGAGCACCTGTGTATGTATAAACGGGAAGATGGGTTTGGGCGAGAAGAGGGTTTAGGGGTGTGTGTGTGGGGGGGGGGGGAGGTAGATGCAAGAGGCCTGGGGTCTGCTTCGAGAACAATTTGTGGAGTGAGGTTGAGGTGAGAGCCATTGAGAGGATCACTGTCCAGTCTGTCTCTGTCTGTCTGTCTGTCTGTCTCTCTCTCTGTCTCTCTCCCTCGTTCATTAACACAACAAAAACTTGAGTAAGCGAGGTGTTTATTCTGTGTTTTGTTGGAACATTGTTCTTTCTGATCTATCTCTACATCTATCTACCTCTCTGTCTGTCTGTCTGTCTATCTTTCTTTGCTATCTATGTCGTTGTCTGTATCTGTCCATTTCTCGTTCTCAGTCTGACATATCTATTCATCTACCTTTTCTTTTAAATTCAAGATGTGCCAAGATATTTATGATTATGTGTCTTTGCCTGTCTTCCGATTCAGACAGACAGAATGTCTCTATGATTAGACTGTCATCCTTTTTTTCTTTTTTTTTCTTTCTTTTTTTTGTCAGTTCGAAGATTCGTGTGGTCTGAAGTTATACCTCTCCTTCTCTCTCCCTCACTCTCAGCCCTCAAACCTTCTCTTTCTAGCTCCCGCATTCTGCCCATTTCTCTGTGTCATATACGTGAGCATATATCTGCCAACACTTGCGCACATTCTCGCATGTACGGAAGCATGCATGCATGCGCACAGACACACACACACACACACACACACACACACACACACACACACACACACACAAAATGGCACTTAGAAAGTTCCAAATTTTTGTCTGTTCCAATTTGCCACAGCTAGACTGACAGACAGAAGAAAGGAAGAGGGTGGAGGGGGTGTGTGTGGAGGTTGAAGGAAGAGAAGGAGGACAAGAGACAGATGAAAAGCTGAAAGGCATGACAGGGCAGGACAGGAGGGGACAGGACAGGACAGGAGGGGACAGGACAGGAGGGGAACAGGGCAGGACAGGAGGGGACAGGACAGGACAGGAGGGGACAGGACAGGAGGGGAACAGGGCAGGACAGGAGGGGACAGGACAGGAGGGGAACAGGGCAGGACAGGAGGGGACAGGACAGGAGGGGAACAGGGCAGGACAGGAGGGGACAGGACAGGAGGGGACAGGACAGGACAGGAGGGGACAGGACAGGAGGGGAACATGGCAGGACAGGAGGGGACAGGACAGGAGGGGACAGGACAGGAGGGGAACAGGGCAGGACAGCAGGGGACAGGACAGGACAGGAGGGGACAGGACAGGAGGGGAACAGGGCAGGACAGGAGGGGACAGGACAGGAGGGGACAGGACAGGACAGGAGGGGAACAGGGCAGGACAGGAGGGGAACAGGACAGGACAGGAGGGGAACAGGGCAGGACAGGAGGGGACAGGACAGGAGGGGAACAGGGCAGGACAGGAGGGGAACAGGGCAGGACAGGAGGGGAACAGGGCAGGACAGGAGGGAGGACAGGAGGGGACAGGACAGGAGGGGAACAGGGCAGGACAGGAGAGGACAGGAGGGGAACAGGACAGGACAGGAGGGGAACAGGGCAGGACAGGAGGGGAACAGGACAGGACAGGAGGGGACAGGGCAGGACAGGAGGGGACAGGACAGGAGGGGAACAGGGCAGGACAGGAGGGGAACAGGGCAGGACAGGACAGGGGGACAGGACAGGAGGGGAACAGGACAGGACAGCAGGGGAACAGGGCAGGACAGGAGGGGAACAGGGCAGGACAGAACAGGAGGGGAACAGGGCAGGACAGGACAGGGGGACAGGACCGGACAGCAGGGGACAGGACAGGAGGGGACAGGACAGGACAGGAGGGGGCAGACGGAGAAGCTAGCAGAAGAGAAGAAAAGGGAACGGGAAAGCAAGATGGTTCTGTATCCAAACCAGGTTTGTGTGGCCAGAGCGGGACCGTGGAGTGGAGTGGTGAGCTAGAGGAAGCGCGCGTCTACCTTATAGAAGCGAGTGAGTCTGCGCACAGAGAGAGAAGGTGGCAAGGTGATAGGGTGTGCGGGGCGGAGTGGGGACTTGGGGGGGAGGGGTTGCAGAGTGACAGACAGGGAGACACTTTGACACTTTTGCGTCACTGGCTATGAGGTCCTTTATGACATGGGTGAATGCAGCAACATAGTTCACTTTCAGTTTATAACAAACCATTATAATGAACGGAAGCAAGTAATGAAACAAAACAAAGTCCTTTCAGACAGACAGAGAGACACAGAGAGAGAGAGAAACTGAGATGATTTATTCGTTTAACTCACTCAGTACGGCCACTCCTCTCTTCTCCTCTACACAGACCCCTCGGATGTCCAGTGGGTGCCTGAATGACCCAACCTTTAACTTCCGTCATCAGAATTGTGGTATTCTTTGTCAACATTCACGTCTTCAGTATAAGAGCCTTCCGCTTGCAGTATTTTGATGATGCTAATTGGGGTGAAACGCTGTTAACGTCGTCTCTTTCACCGTTCGTATGGAGAGAGTTAAGGCCACAGCCACATATGAACAAGGGGCGTTAACAAAACTTGTAAATTTCATCAGAGAGAGAGAGAGAGAGGATAGGAAACCCGA
>NC_134896.1:31094674-31127174 GCF_041734735.1 Babylonia areolata
GTCATTTGGGGCAATCCATCCGTCGTCTGAGACCGCGAATTAACACCTTTTTTTCTGGGGGTTGTGGGGGGGGATGGGTGGGGTGGGGTGGGGTTGGGGGTTGTAAAATCTGTGCGGTGCCATTTGCAGTGTCTGTTGTTGTAAAACGTATGGGCCAAAGTGGATCGGCTGATATGCTCTTCTTTCTTCTCCTGTTTTTTTCTTCTTGTTTTGTTGTTGGTTTTTTTCATTTTATTGGCAACGCATTGTCTGTCGCTAATGGAGATAATTATATTTATCATATTGCTTTTCAGCATATGAAACAGTGGTGGTGGTTTTCTTTTCCTGTTTTATGGGGGGGGGGGGGGGGGTTATTCGCGAGTATGTATACAGAGGTGTGTCAAGTGTTTGAAGTCCTGTGTGTTGTGGCCATCCTTTTTTGAGGAAAGTTCGGCCGATTGCTATGTGTGAGAGAGAGAGAGAGAGAGAGAGCTGTGTGCACGTGCTGGTGTTTGGTTACCTAAAGGAATCTGTTGCCATCCCATTGGCAGAAAGGGCCAGCCAAATGCGTGTTTTCAGTGTGACAAATTATGTGGATGCGCGGTTGTTGTTTTTTTGTTTTTAGTTGGGTTTTTTTATGTTGCTGTTTCTTGTCGTCTTTGTTCTGAATTCACTTTCCGTCCATTGGTTGCAACGAGGGTGTTCACTGTTGTCCTCTGGCAAATTCTGTCGTAGAAATCGTGTGCCCACAACGACTCTGTTTCTCTTTTTTTCACAATAAACTTTCTGTCTCGGTCTGTCTGTCTTTCCCTCTCTTTTTCTCTCTCTCGCTCCCTCCCCCCCTCCCCCCCCTCTCTCTCTCTCTCTCTCTCTCAACATGTTTCACTCTCTCCAGCTCTTTTTTTTTTCTTTCGCTCTTCCTCATGTCAATCTCATGAAGTCTCTGTCTGGTCTTGTCTTGTCTTGTCTTGTCCTGCCCGTCAATCTGTTTCCCACTTCCAAGCTTCTCGTGTCACACACATCACAGGAAAAAAAAATAAACATACGCCCCACAATCACACACACACACACACACACACACACACACACACCCGCTTGCCCCAGCCTCTCCCCCTCCCCACCCCCCCACCAACCCTCCTTCCACCATCCCACATACCATACATGATTATGCTTTCATACACTCGTGCGGCCTGTGCATACAGTCATTGTGTATAGTCTCGCAACTAGACATGAATCCCCTTCATCCACAACACCAGCTGATCCTTGTGGGGGAGAGACGGGAAGGTGTGTGTAGGTGTACATGGCAGGCAGCAACAAGGGGGGGGACAGAAGAACAGAAGAACGATGTGAGGGCGGTGCGGTACCGTCAGTGACGAAGAGGGGGAGAGGTGTGTGTGTGTGTGTGTATGTGTGTGTGTGTGTGTGTGTGACAAAGAGATGTGTGAGAGAAAGGGGAGAGAGAGAGGGAGAAAGACAGAGAGAGACAGAGGGCAGACATACAAAGAACGAGAAGACAGACATACAGAGAAAAGACAGAGTAAGAGACAGAGAGAGAGAGAGAGGTGGGGAGGGGGGCAGACATACAAAGAACGAGAAGACAGACATACAGAGAAAAGACACACAGAGAGAAGAGAAGACAGACATACAGAGAGAGAGAAGATATAAAGAGAGAATGAGTAAGAAAGAGAAAGGGGGGGGTGAGAAAGAAAGACAGGGCGAGGGAGACAGAGAGAGGGGGGAGAAAGAAAGACAGGGCGAGGGAGACAGAGAGAGGGGGGAGAAAGAAAGACAGGGCGAGGGAGACAGAGAGGGGAGAGAAAGAAAGACAGGGCGAGGGAGACAGAGAGGGGAGAGAAATAAAGACAGGGCGAGGGAGACAGAGTGGGGGAGAAAGAAAGACAGGGCGAGAGAGACAGAGTGGGGGAGAAAGAAAGACAGGGCGAGGGAGACAGAGAGGGGGGGAGAAAGAAAGACAGGGCGAGGTAGACACAGAGAGAGGGTGGAGAAAGAAAGACAGGGCGAGGGAGACGTACAGAGAGAGGGGGGAGAAAGAAAGACAGGGCGAGGGAGACGTACAGAGAGAGGGGGGAGAAAGAAAGACAGGGCGAGGGAGACGTACAGAGAGAGGGGGGAGAAAGAAAGACAGGGCGAGGGAGACAGAGACAGAGGGGGGAGAAAGAAAGACAGGGCGAGGGAGACACAGAGAGAGGGGGGAGAAAGAAAGACAGGGCGAGGGAGACACAGAGAGAGGGGGGAGAAAGAAAGACAGGGCGAGGGAGACATACAGAGAGAGGGGGGAGAAAGAAAGACAGGGCGAGGGAGACAGAGACAGAGGGGGGAGAAAGAAAGACAGGGCGAGGGAGACAGAGAGAGGGGGAGAAAGAAAGACAGGGTGAGGGAGACAGAGAGGGGGGGAGAAAGAAAGACAGGGCGAGGGAGACAGAGAGGGGGGGAGAAAGAAAGACAGGGCGAGGGAGACAGAGAGAGGGGGGAGAAAGAAAGACAGGGTGAGGGAGACAGAGAGGGGAGGAGAAAGAAAGACAGGGTGAGGGAGACAGAGAGAGAGGGGGGAGAAAGAAAGACAGGGTGAGGGAGACAGAGAGAGAGGGGGGAGAAAGAAAGACAGGGCGAGGGAGACAGAGAGAGAGGGGGGAGAAAGAAAGACGGGGCGAGGGAGACAGAGACAGAGGGGGGAGAAAGAAAGATAGGGCGAGGGAGACAGAGACAGAGGGGCGAGAGAAAGAAAGGGTGGGAGACACATACACAGAGAAAGAAGAAATAAAGAGAGAGAGAGAGTAAAAGAGAGAGAGAGAGAGGGTGGACAACAAGAAAGACGAGGTGAGAGAGAGAGACATACCCAGAGAGAGGGAGAGTAAAAGAGAGAGGGGGGTGGGGAACAACAAGAAAGACAGGGCGAGAGAGACATACAGAGAGAGAGAGAGGTGGAGAGAGAGAGAAAGAAAGACAGTGATAGACAAAGATACAGAGAGAAAGAAAAACAAAAGAAAAGACTGAGAAAGAGAGACATGGGGAGACAGACAGAGAGAAAGAGAAAGAGAGAAGGAGGCAAAAGGGATGATGCCAGATGATTACAGGGTGGCGGTGTGTGTGTGTGCCAAACTGTGGTGCCAGACGCTCGGGACGTTGGAGGTGGTGGTGTCGGTAGAGGGGCGTATGGGTGGCGGTGGGTGGCGGGTGGGGGGTGTGGGGGGGGGGGGGCTTGAGGGGGAACAATCACAGACTGATTGTGATGCAGCTGTGTTGTGCTCTGTGGTCTCGCTGCTACGGGACGGCATGGAGACATGAAGGTATTGCGTGCGTGTGTGCGTGTGCGCGCGCGTGTGTGTGTGTGGCCAGATCACACGGGGAATATTATTGGTGATGGTGACGTCTGGCTGTGGGCCCTTCCTTTTTTTTTTTTTTTTTTTTTTTTTTAATAATCTGCCCCCACGTTCATGACCAGACCAGACTAGACTAGACTGTGGAGAGGAAAGTTGTTTTGAAGATAGAGACATACAAACAGAGAGAGAGAGAGAGAGAGAGAGAGGAGTGAAGAGAGAGTTGCGTGCGCGCATGTGTGTTTGTGTGTGCGTGTGCCGGTGGCATGCATGCAGCTGTGTGTTTGATTCAGTGCTCTTTCTCCATCTCTGTCTGTCTGTCTGTCTGTCTGTCTCTGTCTGTCTGTCTGTCTCTCTCTCTCTCTCTCTCTCTCTCTCTCTCTCTCTCTCTCTCTCTCCTCCCTCTCTCTACCCCTCCAAGGTTCTCATTCAGGCAAAGCCCGAACAGCTCTCTCTCTGTGTCTCTGTCTCTGTCTCTCACTCTGAGTCTGTCTCTGTCTCTCTCTGTCTCTCTCTCTGTCTCTCTCTCCGTCTCTCTTTCGCTCTCTCTCTCTCTGTCTGTCTCTCTCTCTCTCTCTCCCTCTGTGTCTCTCCTTTCTCTTTCTCCCTCTCTCTCTCTCTCTCTCCCTCTCTCTTTCTCTCTCTCTTCTCTCTTTCTCCCTCTCTCTCTGTCTCTCTCCCTCTCTCTTTCTCTCTTCTCCCTCTCTCTGTTTGTCTCTCTATCTCTGTCTGTCTCCCCCGTCTGTCTCTTTCTCTCTATCTCTCCATCCCTCTCTCTCTCCCCATCCCTCTGTCTCTGTCTCCGTATCTGTCTCTGTCTCTGTCTGTCTGTCTCTCTCTCTCATCTCTCTCTCATCTCTCTCTCCCTCCCTCTCTCTCCACGTTTTGTGTCTTTCTCCTGTCTACCCCTCCCTATGTTTTTCTCGGTCTTCCTCTCCACCTTCTGGATTTTCTCCATTTCCTGTTTCACGCCCACACTAAATTTACTTCTTCTTTTTTTATTCTTTTTTTTCATACGGGACTTGCTGAAAACCAAGTACTGAATCAGTCACTCTGAAGCAACAGATAGGTTGAAGTGAAGGATACAACAAGGAGGATCCAGGGACGAGAGAGGGAGAGAGAGAGAGGGAGGGAGAGAGGGGGAGAGGGAGAGAGGGAGGGAGGGAGAGAGGAAGAGAGAGGGAGAGAGAGGAAGAGGGAGAGAGAGAGGGAGGGAGGGAGAGAGAGAGAGATTTTTTTTTTAAGATTAACAAATTCATATTGTTTGGGCCACCAGCATGTAGATATAGGTACACGTCAGCAAGTGGTTTTAAAAGAAAAACAACGAGAGAGAGAGAGAGAGAGAGAGAGAGAGAGAGAGAGAGAGAGAGAGAACAAACGAACGAACGAACCAACGAACAGTTTTATTCAATGAAGGCAGTGGTCCCTCATGAAGGGGATGCAGAGAACACTAATTGTCACATTACAGAACAATGTGGAACAGAAAACACTAAACTATAAATCTAGCAATGCACATGCACACACGCAAAAAGCACGATTTATTACATATCAAACTGCGGATTTTGAATGCATTATATATAGCGATAATAATTATATCAGAATTCTGAGAGAGAGAGAGAGAGAGAGAGAGAGAGAGAGAATCACACACACACACACACACACACACACACACACACACACACACACACACACACACACAGACACACACACACACACACACACACACACACGCACGCACGCACACGCACACACACACACACAGAGGTGAAACACAGTGAGCAAACGTTGTAATGGGTGGTCAGAAAAGCCAGCAGTATTTATGAAAGGGATGGGACACACAAATGATGGCGCGGTGAACGGACAAGGGGGAGGTAAACTAATGGACTACCCCAACAAAATGACACCCCTTATCTGCCCCCCCCCCCCCCCCCCCTCTCCCTCCCTCTCTCTTTGTTCTGACGCTAATACAGAGCGCTGCAGCGGTGGACGGGCGCTCTGAACAGAGAGTAGAGCCTCGCTAATAGCTAGGCCCCGATGCCCACACAATCATCTCTTTACACAGAGAGCACCAAGGTTCTCATTAAGGCAAAGCCCGAGCAGAGCTCGGGGTGTCAAACGGACATGGTACCCGTGTTTGCAACGTCCAGCATCGGTCTCTGTTCGCGCGCGGTTTGACGTGTGTGTGTGTGTGTGTGTGAGAGGCAGGGGGGGGGGGGATGTGTGTGTGTGTGTGTGTGTGTGTGTGTGTGTAGAGATGATTCTAACCTTAGTGTTCAAGAGTATTTGGTATAAACGATCGGTGATCGGTCTTTTTTTTTTTAATTTTGATTCTAAAAATAATGGAGGATAATATGGTTCATGGGAAAGAAAAGATATTACAACAGGAGCAAGAACGTCTTACGCACATATAAGGTGAACTGATATTATTATCCCTTGCGTCAAAAAGAGTGTGCGTATATTTTGATGCTGACGAATCTTTGCGCGAGTAGCGTTAGGAGGATTTCAATCACTGAATAAAATTTCGCATCGTTACCGTCGTTGCTTCAATAACTACTGGTTCGGCTTCAAACATGTTGCGCATTGAGCTTGGTAAATTTTCGGAGAATTTCGCTTCATAAGAAATTATCCGTTATCACTACTACATTTATAACCACTACGACCACCGCAATCATTGACGTATGCAGGCTTTTTCTTGTTTCTCTTTTTTTTCATAATCAAGGACAATTCGTCGTAACTGAATATAAAAGAGATTACAACCATTCCTGCTGTTATTGACCATCATCGCAACCACCATCACCACCGTCAGAGCTACATCAGATCTGTGTGAGCAGGACATTTCTCTTACACACACACACACACACACACACACACACACACACACACACACACACACACACACACACACACACACAGAGAGAGAGAGAGAGAGAGAGAGACAGAGACAGAAAGAGACATGTACATACATACATACATGCATACATAAATACGTACACAGGTAGTGATTGATGGATAGATAGGTAGGTAGATAGATAGATAGATAGATTCTCTCTCTGCCCTCTGTCAAACCGGCTCCAGTATGCAACCCCCAACCCCCACCCCCACCCCTACCTTCCACACACAGAAATTAATAAAGAAAAAAATAAAGAAAGAAAGAAATAACATGCGTTCGTGCTTGAATTCTACTGCCATAACCCCTTCCACAACCACTGACACAGCTATTGCCGTCGGTGATGCCGTTACTACTACTACTACTACTACTACTACTACTACTACAACTACTACTACGCATCAATTCCACGGCGGCCTCACACAGTTTCCAGTCCCCCCTCCCCCCTCCCTCCACCAGCCGCCGCGCACTCAGCTGACCCAGCCAGACGCACGTGCGGCGCGCGAGCGAGGACCCCGACGAAGGATGGTTTGAGAGCCTACCCCCCCTGGAGAGTGTTTTTTACCTGCCCTTCTCATCGCGCCAAGGGGAGATGACGAGGTTACAGGTAGTTACACGTGGGAACCCCTGTCACCCCCACCCCACCCCACCCTACCCTACCCTCCACACACCTCCACCCGCAATCACCTCTCTTCGCCCCCCTCTCCTCTTCCCCTCCACACACACACACACACACACACACACACACCTTTCCCAAATCCTCCTGCTTTGCGCTCCATTGTCACTCTCTATCTTCCTTCTCCTCTCCCCCCCCCCTCCCCCTCCTCCTCCCCCTCACTCTCTCTCTTTCTCTCTCTGGTGCCGCTCCCTATAAAAACCTCACCTGAGCCGATATTGTGCCAGCAGTGTTACAACAACAGGTAGCTGAAGCAAGATTACTGTGTGAGAGTGCTAGAGATGGTAGTGGTAGTAGTGGTGGTGGTGGTGGTGCCGATGCCGTGATGTGAGGTGTCTGGAGAAGTTGTCTAGTTGTGGGATTGACTCGGCTGCAGCCTTGGAGGCGGTTTGTGTGTGTGTGTGTGTGTGTGGGTGTGTGTGTGTGTGTGTGTGTGTGTGTGTGTGTGTGTGTGTGTGTGTGTGTTGCGCTGTGTGATTGTTGTGTTGTGTTGTGTTGTGTTGTGCGCCAGTAGGGTCAGATCTGGGAGTACTAATGATATCCGGACAACGTGTGATTTGTTGGATATATATTTTTTGTTTTTGTTTTATGATGGAACTGTCTTGTTTGAAGACTGGACTCTCAGCTGTGTAGAAAGTGTTTAGTGGGTTCCTTGCTGTCATTCTTTTTCTTTTCTTTTCTTTTTTTTTTTTTTTTTTTCTTGTGAGAGAACATTCAGAGACAACTGCGTCCATTGATGAAGTCAGCAAAAGTAAGTTGGAAGGATGTCGAAAGAAAGAGTCAGTATAGTGATAATGTTGACATGATATGATGCGGTATGATATGCTATGATATAGTATGCTATACTGTGCTGTATTTTACTGTACTGTACTGTGCTGTACTATACTCTGATCTTTATACAATGCAATACTGCACTCTACTCTACTGTACTCTGCTGTACGAAACTGTGATGTGATACAATTTAATATGATAGAATAGAAAAGAATATAATAATAATAATAATATTTATATATATATAAATTAATGATAATGACATTAACAATAATAATCACAATGATGGTAATAACAACTCATGATAACGATGGTAATGATAACGAGGGCATTGATAATAACAAGCAAACAAACAAACAAACACCAGCCTTCGCCGCTTTGTTTGTCGGCCAAGTGAAGTCTTGCTGTGCTTGTGCCCCAGCGTTGATGCTTCTCGTTCTCTCTCTGTTGACTTCTTCCTCCACCACTCGTTTATTGTTCATTTTCTTCACTTTATTTGTATTTGTATTTCTTTTTATCACAACAGATTTCTCTGTGTGAAATTCGGGCTGCTCTCCCCAGGGAGAGCGCGTCGCTACACTACAGCGCCACCCATTTTTTTGTATTTTTTCCTGCATGCAGTTTTATTTGTTTTTCCTATCGGTGTGGATTTTTCTACAGAATTTTGCCAGGAACAACCCTTTTGTTGCCGTGGGTTCTTTTACGTGCGCTAAGTGCATGCTGCACACGGGACCTCGGTTTATCGTCTCATCCGAATGACTATTTATATCTCAGCTTAGTTTTGTTCAAAACTCATGTATGTTCACGTCTTAACTTCTAGTTATGATAAACATCCGTCACATATTCAGTATGTACATGTGTCAGGACAGGACTTTGTATAAGATTTTCTTGTTGTCCCGTTCATCGATATCTGTGTTGTATTGTGACATGTTCCAAATAAAATACTGTTTAAACCAACCAACCAAACAAACACACACACACACACACACACAAAATTAAAACAACGCCGACAACAGCAACAGTAAGAACTGACACTGACCACAATCGTCACTATCATCATTTAAAAAAAAAAAAAAAAGGTAGACCAAGAGACAAGAAAAACAAGCAGACTGGAAGGGGTGGGAGTGGATGTGGGTGTGCGGGTGTGTGTGTGTGTGTGTGTGTGTGTAGGGGGTGGAGGAGGGGGGTTAGTATGGGGGTGATGCAAAGAAAGGCGGCACTGTAGCCGTGATTACATGCCCGCTCACTACGTGGAGAAGGCCACTGAAACTGAAACTTCTTGACCAGAAGATGCTTCCAGTGGTCCACTTCCAAAAAACGGTGCACTGAAAATAGAGAGAGGGGTGGTGGGGGCTGGGGCGTGCGGGGGGGGGGGGGGAGAGGGAGGAGGGGGAAATGAACGCTCAACACTGATAAGGAAGAGAGAGAGGCAGAGAGAGAGAGACTTTGACGCTTTATTGTCATTACCTGCAAGGGTCTATTGAAAAGGGGGTGACGGGTTATTTTTGTATAACACAAGTATAACACACACACACACACACACACACACACACACACACACACACACACACACACACACACACGCACGCACGCACGGGAGAGAAAGAGAGAGATGATTTTTTTACGGGAGTCAAGTCACGAGAAAGAGAGAGAGAGAGAGAACACGGTGGTAAAAAGAAATAATTGAATTATCAGAGAGAGGGAGAGAGAAAAGAGCTAAAATATATAACTGAATGATCGAGAGAGAGAGAGAGAGAGAGAGAAAAGAGCGAAAAAGAAATAATTGGATGATCAAGAGAGAGGGAGGAAAAAAAAGAGAGAGAGAACGCAGTGCTAAAAATTGAATGATCAAGAGAGAGAGAGGGAGAGAAAGAGAGAGAGAGAGAGAACAGTGCTAAAAAAATAATTGAACGAGAGAGAGAGAGAGAGAACGAACTAATTGAATGATCACAGAGAGAGAGAGAGAGAGAGAAGAGTTTAAAAGAAATAATTGAATGATCAGGAACATAAAAACAAATCAAAACAGTTTACGCGTCAACGTACTCGGATCTTTACACGAAGGGAAATAAAGAACGGTCCCTGGTCGACTGGAAAATAAATCACGTTCGTTTTCTTGGCTCAAGTGTGTGTTTACACGCAACTTGAGTCCATGTCATATATACAGTGTTTGGGTGTGGGTGTGTCGGTGAATGTGCGTGCGTGCGTGTGTGTGTGTATGTGTGTGTTAAACTTTAACTTGTTTATTTTCTCTGGAAATTACATTGTCGGCACTAAATTTGGCTTAAAATCAGCCCTTTCCACACATTCTAATCATAATGACCGCGCGCTTCTGTGAATGACTAAAAAATTATACAAAATTCAAAAATGCTTACAAAGTCACGTTGCTGTTATATTATTTTTCTGACTCACAAAACACTTTTATCTGATTTTCTGACGCATTGATTAATAGCAGTCGTTTAATCTTCTTTTTTTTTTCTTTTTCTTTTTTTTTTCCTTTTTTTTCTTTTTTTCTTTTTTTTTTTTTTTTTGCTGTTGAAAAAAACAACTCTGTTTTGTATGGAAGTTACATTGTTGCATTCACTTTGAGGATCTGTTCGACCAAGAAATAGGAAATCAATCTGAATGTACTATGGGGAATAATGAAAAAAAAAAAAAAAAAAAAAAAAAAAAACGGACTTCACTCATATGAAACATTCCATTTTAAGATACGGCTCAAGGTACAGAAAGGCTCTTGTGTTTTACTTTCGGTGTGAAAATCTCACACTCTCTCCTTTCGCTCAAGTGTTCGCTTGTCGGTAAAAGTAGTGTTGCAATATATATTGCGATAATATATCATTGAAAGGAGGCGACGAAAACCACTAGATTTTATCTCAAAGACCTTATCACTAACTTCATATCGTCCATGAACAATGACTGATGCACCATGAATTAAAGTTTATTCGTACTACACATGCGTGTCTTATATTGCCACGATGATCTCCACCTTAGTTCTTCAGGCTTTTAACTCACTCAGGGCGGCCAGTCCTCTCCTCTGCCCTACAGAGACCGCCTCAGACTTCCACTCAGTGTCTGAATGACCAAACCTTTTGCTTCCGTCGTCAGAAATGCGGTATTGGTTCTCTACATACACCTATTCAGTATAAGAGCCTTCCGCTTGTGATATTTTGATGATGTTAATTGCGGTGAAACGGTGTCATTCTCGTCTTTTTCGCCGTTGGTATGGAGAGAGTTAATCAACGTTATAGATCGGTGCGGTCACTGGAAAATGTCGCAGTTTCTTAACATGGGCGGGCGTGTTCACGGATTCCGATATCGGTGGTAGTGGTCTGCGATGTGGTCAGTGTAGGTGATACCGAGGAATCGTTTGCAGCATCTCATCTCGACACCTTGGGTTTCTCTATGTGGTTCTGCCGTCAACGTCCACGACTCGGTGTATGTAGAAAAAAAAGGATGGAGAGTTCAAGTGCATACAGCAGCTTTCACGGATTCTGACACTGATGTCAGTGATGCCCTCCAGGCACAACTACACCAGTTGGTCATCATGGCAAACGCAACGTCAAGTCGAACAAAAAAACTAAGCGCAACTTTCACTCCGTGCAAGTCAAGATTTATTCCAACAATTCCTCATGGTGGCACTTGGACAAAACAAAACTTAGGGGCAAAAGGCAAACAATACATGGCGACAATCTGTTACGCAAGGTTACAAGGTGTCCATTTCACACTGTCTCATGCCTTGAGTGTCCTGATGAACCCATCAGATGGAACGTAATAAACCTGTGTGCTAGCTGAATCGGTAGCGTAAGCAGCACTGACTTGAAGTTGTGTAGCTTGTGAATGGAGAGAGTTACCACTCTTTACTGTTTGTTAAACCAAAATAAACACAAGACATATGAAGACAGAAACAAAACTACAATGTTAAAGGGAGGGGGGGGGGAACCACAAACAGAAAAGAAACGAAGACACAATGTTAGAAATAAGCATAAACAAAGAAACATGATACATAGCACAAGATTACAAACAGAATCCAAGACTGAATATAAAAGGCAGACACGAAGACATTGTTAAAACTAAACAGAAATATATATATATATATATATATATATATATATATATATAAAGAAAAATAAGACACAAGATTACACAATATTAAAGGTAAACAGAAACAAATGCACAATATTACAAACAAACAGAAACAAAAGACACAAGATTAAAGACAAACAAGAACAAAGGCGACAAACAGTGTGGCAGACACGACATCATCCAATGCCAAGAGTAGGGTCGTAAACAAACCGAGGCAGACAACCAATCACAAACAACAAACAAACAACGATAGAAGAATATGCAGACACACACAGAGAAACAAAAGACACTTGGAGTGCCGACAGACGGATAGACGAACACGTCATTAAAGACAGAATGTTCAGCACCGAAACAAGTGCGTACTTTGCCTTGCATTGGATTATTTCATTCGTACTTGTTGACAACCATCGTAACTATTTATTACTGTCAAACAAGAAAGCAAAATAAAATAAAAATTAAAACCACAACAACAACCAGACACACACACACACACACACACACACACACACACACACACAAGAAAAAACAAAAAACGAAACATACAAGCGTTCCTTCAAGATCTCCGTCAGTTCAAACACCATAGAACTTTGCTCTCACACGCGCGAGCACGCACACACACGCACACGCACGCACGCACACACTGCACCCATCCGCACCCCCACGCCCCCTACACACACACACACACACACGCGCGCGCGCACCCGTACGCACCCATCAGCACGTACACACACACACACACACACACACACACTGCACCAGCCGCACCCCTCCCCCCCCCACGCACCCCCACCGCCCCCCCCCATCCTCCCCCCCCCCCACACACACACACAGACACACACCAACACACACACACGCTCGCGCGCGTACGTTGGCAGATAAACTCTTTGAACACCAAGCAAAAAGATAAAAGGCCGCCTAGGGAAGGAATGTGTCAGGGAGTTGTGCTATGTGCACTTTCATTTATGCATGCCGGGGAATTCGCCCAGTGTCCATGACCGGCTGCGCGCGCACACCACGCCAGGCTATAAAACTGCTAGCCTGTTTACCTGACATAAATGTAGCTATTTGTCTTGCGTCCTACAAACGAAACTAATGGCTTGTGCAGCTACGATTGTTTTTTTGCCCCCCCCCCCCAGGGCCCACATTCCTCTCTGCTGTAATGTTCCGGACTCTCCAACTGGATGGCCCAGGCCCTGGCAGCTCCTGTGTGAAGATGGTTCCAGCATGATGGATCTCTCTCTCTCTCTCTCGGTGTCTCTGTCTCTGTCTTTGTCCGTGTGTCAGTCTCACTTACGCATCCCCCCACCCCCACCTCTCTCTCTCTCTGTGTGTCTCTCTCACTGTGTGTGTGTCTCTCTCTCTCTCTCCGACTCTCTGTCCATCTCTCTCTCTCTCTCTCTCTCTCTCTCTCTGTGTCTGTCTGTCTCTCTCTCTCTCTCGCAATCTCTCTCTCTCTCTCTCGCGTTGGCGCGCGCTTCCACTCTTCTCTCTCTTACTTTTCTCTCATCCTCTCTGTTCTATCTTTTACTCTCTCTCTCTCTCTCTCTCTCTCTCTCTCTCTCTCTCTCTCTCTCCTTTCGTTTGCTTTTCTATGTCCCTGTTTAATGTGTGTCTCCCGTCACTCTCTTTTTCTCTTGCACGTCACACACACATTCTCTCTCTCTCTCTCTCTCTCTGTCGCAGTTTACTGTGTTTACTGCTTTAAACCCAACAGACTCCTTAGCCCCGTGGCGTTAAGGGTTAGGACCTACAAGACAGAAAAAACAAAAACTGCATACTTCCCCCCCTCAATAGCCTTTCTACCTCGACAGGAAGACGGGTAATCAATCTCTCCCTCCACCACCCCTACCCCATCTGCCTCACCCACCCACCCCCCCAGCCCCCCACCCCCTAACCCTACCACCACCACCCCCCTCCCATTCCCACATCACAACCAAGTCAACAGACACGCTTCATTTAGGTCATGAGAGTTTAAAGTACGCCACTAACCTGGGTGAGGTCCGTAAATTTTGCCCTTGCTAGAAGCTACAGCTCCCCCTTTTTGCTGCTTTATTTAGTGCCTTCCCTGGATTCCGCCTCCTCCATCCTACCCCTCACAGCTTCCACCCCACCTCCCAGCAGAAGTTGACTATATCTCGTTCCAGCAACGTGACTGGAAAGGCCATGATGGTAAGCAACACTGCAGAGGGGATACAATGGCCCAGTGGTAGGAGACTCGGAGGTTTATGTACGTCTCAGGTTCCAGTTGTGCTAGGGTCGGGTATTTATATTGATTTTTGGTGTGTGTGTTTGTGTTGTTTTTGTTGTTGTTGTTGTTTATGTTCTTTTAACTGTTTGTTTTTCATTTCGTCAATGTTCATTTGATGCTTCGCTGTGTTCTGAGTGTTAGGCTCTAGACCTGGGCGAAAAACCGTGCTCCCGTGTAACTTGCGTTGAAACATAAAACACACACACACACACACACACACACACACACACACGGACGGATGGACGCGAATGCAGGCTACATGCAGACAGTGGGGAAAGAAAAATTAATGGCGGCGTACTATGGCCTATCGCTCTCATCCCAAGGGAGAGCAGGCTGAATTTCACGCAGAAAAATCTGATGTGACTGGAGTGCACCGCCATACAATACAATACAATACAGCACAACACAGCGCAAGAAAATGCAATACAATAAAAAAACACAGTTCAGTACAGCGCAGTGCATTGCAATACGAATCATTTCAGTTCAATATAGCTCGACGCATTGCCAATGCAATACAACATAGTACTATACACTACACCACCACACCACGCAATGCCACACAACACAACACAGTACCATACAATATACAGTTCAGTGCAGGCGAGAAGCCGGTGCCCATACTCTGTGTTTATAACCTCGCTACCTGTCAAGAGAAGAGACATCTAGCGGACGCCTTCCTTCTAGAACTTGCAAAGGGAGACCAGCTGGACAAAAACAGGATAACTGGACCGTCGGGACAAGGCAGAGAAGAAAAAAGCAACAACAAAAAAAGCGCAAGACTGTTTTTTCTTTTTTCTTTTCTTCTTCTTCTTCTTCTTTTGGCCGTTGATTGGGGGAGACATCTTCTACACTAACAACGCGACAATGATCATCGTCGTAGTAGCTGTGAGGATCATCAACATTGTCAGCAGCAGCAGCAGGAGCAAGCAGCATCGTCTTTATTATTATCTCAAAATGTTGTTATCATAACTATAACTCTATTATCATTACTATTATATTACTGCTATTGGTTTTTTATGTCGTCGCAGAATCAACAGCTCGATGAACGAAGACTGCCGTTTGCACAAACAGATGAACACGAATATCCCTTCTGATTATTCCCTCTCTCTCTCTCTCTCTCTCTGACTCTGTCCGCCTCTCTCTCTCTCTCTCTCTCTCTCTCTCTGTGCCTGTCTTGGAGACATCACCTCCTCTTTACCCCCCAAATCCCCCGACCTTGACCGATTCTCGACATCTTGTAGCACTAGAGCTTTCCGTGAGGGACGCTAGACTTAGAGGAGGGTGATGAGGACGGTGGAGGAGGAGGAGGAGAACAGAGGAAGGGGCATCTACTAGTAGTAGCTCTCAGGTGATGACGGGGATGTCGCGAGTGTACGTCTGTATTGTATTGTATTGTATTATTCTTTTTAGTCACAACAAATTTCTCTGTGTGAAATTCGAGCTGCTCTCCCCAGGAAGAGCGCGTCGCTACCCTGACAGCGCGACCCTTTTTTGTATTTTTTTCCTGCCTGCAGTTGTTGTTGTTTTTTTGTTTGTTTTTTCCTATCGAAGTGGATTTGTCTATAGAATTTTGCCAAGAACAACCCTTTTGTTGCCGTGGGTTCTTTTACGTGCGCTAAGTGCCTGCTGCACACGGGACCTCGGTTTATCGTCTCATCGAATGACTAGCGTCCAGACCACCACTCTAGGTCTAGTGGAGGGGGAGAAAATACTGGCGACTGTGCCGTGATTCGCAACCAGTGTGCTCAGATTGTCTCGCTTCCTGGGCGGACGTGTTACCTCAAGGTGATTCTCTTCCTCTTCCTCACCCCCATGTCCCCCACCCCCACGTGCAGCCAAGGACTGCTGGCACCCCGCCAAAAGAACTATTGGCAGCCAGTGGAGAAAGGTATCAGGCATCGCGGCAGGTGGACCCATGTCTGTCTGTCTGGTGGTGGGCGCGCCCTAAGTAAGCCGCTGCGAAGTGGCCGCGCTCAAAAAACCACTGTCTGGACTTAATTAGCCGGCGTCTGGATGGTTCACGTGAAATCAAGGTGTTTGCGTGTGCGTGTGCGTGTGTGTGTGTGTGTTTGTGTGCACGTGTGTGTTGTAAACTTTAACATATTCATTGTCTCTGGAGATACTTTGTCGACACCAAACCAAACGCCTGGATGGTTAACGTAAAACGGTGTTGCGTGCGTGCGTGCGTGTGTGTGTGTGTGTGTTTGTTTGTGACATGTTCATGGCATAAACTGGTAACTGTCTTTAATCAACTGATGGCTGTGTGCGCGTGTCCGTGCGTGCGTGCATGCGTGTGTGTGTGTGACGCCTTCATGGCATTAACTGGTAACTGTCTTTAATGAAGTGATGGCTGTGCGTGCATTTATTTGTTTGTTTCTTTGTTTGTGTGTGTGTGTGACGAGTTAATGACATAAACTGGTAACTGTCTGTAATTAACTGATGGCTGTATTTCCGTGTGCGTGCGTATGTTTTTGTATGTGTGTGAGGGGGCAAGGGGAGGAGCAGGGAGGAGGGGGGGGGGCAAGTTTATGGCATTAAGTGGTTCCTGGCTTTTATGAACTGTCGGCTGCATTTAACGAGTTCATGGCATTCACTTGGTGTCTGAACTGAAATGCTATGTGGTGTCTTATTTTCACGGCTGTTTAGATTTGAACTGGGTCGTGGAATTATGCCATTGGATGTGGTGTCTGGCTTTCAGTGATGTTTAAATTTAACCGGTGGCTGAACTGACAATTCAGTGGGATCTCAGCATGAACCTGTATCTGAATGGATTTTACCGACGTCTAAAAATAATTGTTATGGATGGTATTAACTGGGATCTGGCGTCGAATGGATTTTACCGATGTCTAAAAATAAATCATGGCCTGTATTCAACTGGTATCTGGCGTCAGCTGGCTGTGCGGATTTCACTGCTCAATGGCTGAGGCTGCGTGAGTGTAACGGCGTCATGGGTTTTTGCCGATGTCAAGCTTTTAATGCCGTCTGGGTTTAAGTGCTGTCTGGCGGGAACTGTCGTTGGTTGCCATCGGTTCGTGTCTTGTATTGTACTGTATTGATTTTTTTTGTTCTGGTCACGACACGTCGTGTTTGTGTGTGTGTGTGTGTGTGTGTGTGTGTGTGTGAAATCCTGGTTGTTTTTTCCTAATATCGCTATTAGTGAAAAGACGCGAAACAAAGAACACACACACACACACACATACATACATACAACAACAACATCAACAAAAAACAAAAACAAACAAACAAACAAAAAACCGCGTTCGCATAATCTCTTTGAACACCCACCTTCTTTCCTTTTCTGTCGACATTTGTATTTCTTTTACAGTTCAGAGTACATTTCTTTCGGTAGAATTTTAGCAGGCATGGCTACTTTGTTTCTGGGGTTCTTTTCACGTGTGGTTAGTGCGTAGGACATGGAACAGAAATGTACCGTCCACCCGAATGCTAGCACTTGCCACTCTGATGCAACACCACAAGAAATGACTTAGGTTCAGCTCTCAGTTTACGTCAGAGATTGACATAAGCACTATGACTCTTAGACTACGACACACGATTGCACTGGCTCTCAGTGTTGCAGCCAAAGGGAGCTAATTGGCTCTTGAGGACATTCCCAGCGCCGACTGTCCTGATGCCCTCTTCCAACGCCGACTGTCCTAATGCCCTCTTCCAACGCCGACTATTCTAATGCCCTCTTCCAACGCCGACTGTTCTAATGCCCTCTTCCAACGCCGACTGTCCCAATGCCCTCTTCCAACGCCGACTGTTCTAATGCCCTTTTCCAACGCCGACTGTCCTAATGCCCTCTTCCAACGCCGACTGTCCCAATGCCCTCTTCCAACGCCGACTGTTCTAATGCCCTCTCCCAACGCCGACTGTCCCAATGCCCTTTTCCAACGCCGACTGTCCTAATGCCCTCTTCCAACGCCGACTATTCTAATGCCCTCTTCCAACGCCGACTGTCCTAATGCCCTCTTCCAACGCCGACTATCCTAATGCCCTCTTCCAACGCCGACTGTCCTAATGCCCTCTTCCAACGCCGACTGTCCTAATGCCCTCTTCTAATGGCCTCTTCCAACGCCGACTATCCTAATGCCCTCTTCCAACGCCAACTATCCTAATGCCCTCTTCCAACGCCGACTATTATAATGCCCTCTTCCAACGCCGACTGTCCTAATGCCCTCTTCCAACGCCGACTGTCCTAATGCCCTCTTCCAACGCCGACTGTCCTAATGCCCTCTTCGTTCTGCAGCCAAAGGGAGCTAGTTGGCTCTTGAGGGCATTCCCAACGCCGACTATCCTAATGCCCTCTTCGCCAGGAGGGTGGGGAATAACTAATGGCTAGACGCTTTTCGCGGTAAACAAATTATCTCCATGATAATTGGGACAGTATCCTGCCTCATCTTCTGCTAGTCTGTCATTGTCGGATGCGACTGATTTATCATATCATACATTAAAAGATCAATTCGTTCGTTCACTCTTAAGATTAAGGAGGAAGGTGGCAGAATGGTTAAGACGCTCAGCTGCCAATAATGGTGAGTCCGCGAGGGTGTGGGCTCGAATCCCGCTCTCGCCCATTCTCCCGCGTTTGACTGGAAAAATCAAACTGAGTGTCTAGTCATTCGGATGAGACGATAGACCGAGGTCCCGTGTGCAGCACGCACTTGGCGCACTGAAAAAGAACCCATGGCAACGAGAATGTTGTCCTCTGGCTAAATTCTAGAAATCCACTCTGATAGTTGGGTCTACACAAATGTACAAGCATGCACTCAAGGCCTGACAGAGCGCTTTGGGTTATGCTGCTGGTCAAGCATATGTCTAGCAGGTGTGGTGTAGCGTATGTGGATTTGTCCGCCTTGAGAAACTGAAAAAAACACAACTTAAACTGAAGTTTAACAGCTGTTTTACGTCGTGGTGGTGGTGGTGGTGGTGGTGTGTGCAGGGACAGCAAGATCTCCCAGCTGCTGAGAGACTCGCTGGGCAACGTGACGTGCCGCACGTGCATGCTGGCGCACGTGTCCTCTGCCGTGCCGCACTTCAATGAGACCCTGCAGGTCATCCAGCTAGCCGCCAGGATCCACAGGATGAAGCGACGAAGAACCAAGGTGGGGTGGTGTGTTTGGTTTTTTTTTGGTCGGGGTGCTGGGAGTCACGCGTGGAAAACTGCTGCGAACTTGAGCGTGTTAAAAAGGTGCATGCACCGACATCAGAGTATTTCTATGTGTTTTCTCACGCACTCACTTCGCACTCGCGCGCATGCACAGACGCGCTTACACACACACACACACACACACACACACACACACACACACACACACACACACACACGGATATGCAACAACCACAACAGCAACTGCAAAAACACCACCACCACAAACAGCAGTGAATATAAGCAGCAGCATCAACATCATCATCACAACCATAACAGCTACAACCACCACCACCACCACCACAACAAGAGCAACAATAGTAATAACAACAACCACAGCCACCATAACAACTACAACTACCACCAGCACCTCCACAAAATTATATCATCATAACAACTATAACCACCACCACCACAACAACAACAGCAAAAACACCACCACCACCAACAACAACAATGATGAATAAAATCATCATCATCATCATCATCATCATCATCATCACAACCATAACAAGTACAACCACCACCATTGCCACCACCATCACTTCCACCACAACAACAAAACAAAACCACCAACAACAATGATAAATGCATTCATCACCATCACAACCATAACAACTACAGCCACCACCATTACTAGCACTACCACAGCATCAATACCACCAACAATGCTGGATATCATCATCGTCATCATCATCATCAATAATAACAACATTCATCTACAATAATAACAACATTCATCATAGTCACAACCATAACAACTACAACCACCATCACAACAACAACAATAATGTTATCATCATCATCATTATCATCGTCATCATCATCAACCTCACCATCATCACCATTATAACGTCTGTGTCCTCTCTGTCCCCACCTCACACAGTTATCGAGCATCAGCTCAACAACGACAATAATGTAATCATCATAATCATCATCGTCATCATCATCATTATCATCGTCATCATCATCAACCTCACCATCATCACCATTATAACGTCTGTGTCCTCTCTGTCCCCACCTCACACAGTTTTCGAGCACCAGCTCCGAGGACAGCTCCACGGACGAGAGCGGCAAGTTCCGCCGTCCTTACCGGGGCCTCAGGATGGGCACCCTGCGGGAGGACGTCCTCTACTCCTCCTCGCACTCCGACCCGGACTACACGTCCAGCAGCGAGCAGTCGTGCGACACGGTCATCTACCTGGGCGCCAACGGACAGTCGCTTAGCGACCGGGAGCTGACGGACCACGAGGGTCCCCCTCGCCACGTGCCCAGGACCAACCCCAGGCTGCCCCGCCGGCCCAGCGGCTCCCGCTCCTCGGGCGACGACTCGGACAGCGGCCGGAGCCGGGCGTCGGACGTCACCTCCCCGCCGCGCTACGGGCCCCGCCCCGCCATGGGCATGAGGACTGGTGGTGGTGGTGGTGGTGGTGGTGCTGGGTCCCCTGCTGCCGTCAGCATGGCCAGGGTTCAGCCGCTGCCGCACGTGATATCGGCGCCAGGTTCCCCGGCCCCCGGCGCTGCTGCCCAGCTGAAGGTGGCGCATCACCGCATGGCTCTCCACCACCACGGCGGCGCCAAGGGCGGAGTAGGCGGCGGCGGCGGGGCAAAGCCTGGAGGGGTAGGGGGGGAGTCGAGCGGTCACTGGCCGGACAAGGTGAGCAAGCACCGGGCCAAGCCTCTGGACACGGCCAGCGAGCAGTGGGTGGACGGCCCGGGGGCCGCCATATACCCCGAGAGCGGCGCTACTGCCGAGCAGTGGGTGGACGGGCCTCCCGCCTTCCTTCTGCAGAGCGAGCCGCCTCAGCATCTTCACCATCCTCATCCTCATCAGCAACATCAGCCTTCTCTAACTCCTCAACAGGGGGTGGTCCCGCAGTCTCCCTCTCACCGCGGGGACACGGCACGGCGGCTGAAGAACCGGAAGGTGGAGGCGGAGGAGCAGTGGGTGGACGGGCCCCGGGAGATGATGATGACGTCCGGCAGCACGGGAGCCGCCGGGAACAGCAGCACCACCACAGCCCCCTCCCTCCCCCTGCACACCACCACCAGCAGCGGCAATTCCATGGGTGAGCCAACACCAGCACCACCCCTGGGAGGGCGGGCCGTGGTGGGTCAGCCCAGCCAGGCCCCCAAGCTGTCCACGGCGGTGAGTGACAAGGCGCTGAAGCAGGCCCTCATCAAGCACCTGGAGAGAGAGCGCCCCGACACCACCACTACCCTGGACAGTCACGTGGCGGACGACGCGGCGCAGTGTGGTGGAGGAGGGGTAGGGGGTGGTGAGGGGGTGTGCCGACTGTCGTGTCACCACCACCACCAGCAGCACCAGCAGCCCTGTCAGTGGGACAGGCGGCAGGCGGGGGACGGGGTGAGCGTGGCGGGCATGGACTTTGTGTCGGAGGACGCGGACAAGAACCAGACAGCTGCGGACCTGGCTTGTTCCTCCTCCGCCCCCTCTTCATCCTCCCTGCACAGGAGGCACCACCCCCATAAGGACCACCACCACCTCAGCAAGAGGCTGCTGTCCGCCAAGCACTCCTCCTCCTCCTTGACTTCCTCTCCAAAACCCTCCCCGGCCAGTGCCCGCAAGGCGGCGGCGGTTGGGGAGACGACACCGGCCGGGCGCCTGCAGAGGTCGGACCTTCCCGGGGCGTCAGCCAGCCCCACGCACCGCGTGGCCCAGTGGATCAAGTCCGTCACGCGCTCTGACGCCGCGGTCAGCGAGGTGGAGGCCGCGCAGGTCACCTCGGGGTTGCCCTCCGCCACTGACGTCACCATGGCGGACGCCGAGACCAACACGGAGCACGACTCGGACTTTGAGCGCTTGGCGGACTGCGATGAGGCCCAGCTTCCTGAGGACTCCGGGGTAGTGGGTGTGGTGGGGGTGGTAGGGGAGGGTGTGGGTGGTGTGTGCAGCGCGGTGACTGACGCAGGGCAGGACAACCACAACACCGGCAGTAGTGGTGATGGTGGGGGAGGAGACATCAGCGGTCCTCCAGTACGGTACGAGACGCTGTACGAGCACATCGTGGAGGAGCAGCAGCTGGAGAACGTGTCGTCCCGGAAGGACCGGGGTCACCTGGCCAAGGACATGGACAACGAGACGTTTAGCTCTCAGAGCGCTCCCCGCGACACTTTAGACTCTGACCGCCAGGAGCCCAGGGTCGGAGTGGCGGCGGCGGAGGAGGTGGGGGTGGTGGGGAAGAAGGACGCTGGGGCGGTGGAGGGCCATCATCATCATCCTCATCATCTTCAGCCCGGCGCCAAGTCGGCGGTCTCTTCTTCTCAATGTCGTGGCGCCGCAACAACATCAGCTCGCGCCAGTAGTGGCGACCTCGCGGCCGTGCTTCTCCCGGCGGACCTCTCCTCCAAGCCTCTGCTGTCTCGGAAGCCGGACGGCGCCTCCAACCCCCACCTCAACCAGGAGTTCCCCGAGGACGAGTGCTCTGCCGTGCTGACGGGTGAGCAGCAGCAGTGTGTGAGCGCCCAGTACGCCGCCCTCTGCCCCCCGCCCGCCCCCACTGACATCGTCGGCTTCGGCGCCAAGGACTACACCGGTAGCACCACCCACATGGCGGCGGACACGGCGGTGGCGCTGTCTCTGAGCGACAAGGTGGCCGCTCAATGTAATAATAATAAACCCTCGCTGCCTCAGAAAGCCGCCAACACCACCGCCGCCTCCTCCTCCTCTTCTTCTTCTCCGAAAGCCAACAGCTTGAGCAACAACAACAAACTCACCGCAGTGTCTTCGTGCTGTTCATCCTCAGCTCCTCCTTCAGGGGTCCCCTTGCCCTCCCCCTCCCCCAAGGCTGTGGGCGGCAAGGAGACGCCCTCCCCGGCCGCCGGGCAGAAGCAGGCGTCGCCCAAGACCTCGCTGCTGTGCAACGGGCGGAAGGAGAAGGGCGGGAAGGGGGGCAAGGAGAAGGCGGCCCCCGCCAGTTCCCCCTCCACTACCAGCACCTCGGGCAAGGGAGGCGGCGGCGGCGGCGGCAAGAGCGGGGGTAAGGGGACGGGCGGCTGCAAGCTTCCTGTCTTCAGCGGCGGCAAGTCCACCTCCTCCTCTTCGCCCTCCCCCAAGGACGGCAAGCTCCGCAAGAAGGAGAAGGAGAACGCCAAGGTAAGGACACCAACATTACAGTGCAATAGGATGCAGTGCAATGCGATGTGATGCAATGCAATACGATGCAGTGCAATGCGATGTGATACGATGCAATACGATGCAGTGCAATGCGATGTGATACGATGCAATACGATGCAGTGCAATGCGATGTGATACGATGCAATAGGATGCGAAGCGATACAATGCAATACAAGCTAATACAGTGCAACGCATTGCCATGCTTAAATACATTGCCACATCCCTTTATTAATCCCTCCGTAACAGCAGTAAGAAAATACAGAAACAACCGTTCGTATATGGGTATGAACAGCATGAAAAATTATGGGAAAAATCATTTCTAAACTCGATTCCTCTCTATCGTCCACGACATCCGTGTTGTGTGTGTGTGTGTGCATGTGTGTGTGTGTGTGTGCGCGCTCGCGCGCGTGTGTGTGTGTGTGTGTGTTGAGAGAGAGAGCTGACTCACCGATTAACTGGCCTTTTTGTGCGAGTTAATTGATCAGTTGATACAACGTTCTTTTCTGGTCTTCGCGAACTGAAGCGAACCAGCTGTTCATTCTTGGACGTGTACCAGTTCATCAAGAAGACCGCAACCCGAATGGCCTGTCAATCTTCATCACAAGCGTAACGTTATTGTTGTGTTTTTCCTTTGTGGTTTACCTGCAAACCCGGTGCAAGTCGCATTCACCATTCACCCCCCCCCCCCCCTCCTCCCCTCCAATCCCCCCTGAGATATAAATTTCCCCAGAGATACTTTGTCCGTCATGTCATTATCAGCAAGCTGATTGAAGCTTTAAAGTTAATGAGGTCTTCTACAGGTAATGAGGGGAGTTCTTTACCAGCCACAGGTTGGCTCCAGTCCAGATTCCACCAGTGCTGGGCATACCAGCCCCTGTAAAAGGAGGTAGTGGGAACTGAGAGGAGATTAAATGAAATCAGCCATACCTGAAGGTTGAGGCTTGTTCGTTTCTCAAGAAGGCTTCACTGCGTTCGGACAATTCCATAAACGTTACACCACATCTGTCTCCAAGGTAGATGATTAAACAGCAGCATTAGCCAACGCTCTTAGTCAGGCATATCTATCTATCTATCTGTCTGTCTGTCTGTCTGTCTGTCTATATATACAGAGGTGTGTGTGTGTGCGCGTGCGTGTGTGTGAGTGTGTGTGTGTGTGTGTGTGTGTGTGTGTGTGTGTGTGTACCTATCAGAGTGCATTTCGTCTACAGAGTTTTGCCAGAGGACAAAGCTCTCGTTGCCATGGGTTCGTTGTCAGTGCGCCAAGTGCGTGCTGCACATGGGAGATCTCGGTTTATCGTCTCATCCGAATAGTCTCATACGCCCAGTTTGATTTTCCAGTCAAACACGGGAGAAAGGGCGAGAGCTGGATTCGAACCCAGACCCTCACAGGCTCTGAATAGGAAGATGAGCGTCTTAACCATTCTGCCACCTTCCTCCTTCCCGAGGTTTCGCGCTGCTGTATTTGGATCATACCGCACGTTTTGACACATCCTTAATTCTCTCCATACGAACGGCGAAAGAGACGACGTTAACAGCGTTTTACCCCAGTTACCACCATCAAAATACTGCAAGCGGAAGGCTCTTATACTGAAGAGGTGAATATTGACAAAGAATACCACAATTCTGACGACGGAAGCTAAAGGTTGGGTCATTCAGACACCCACTGGACATTCGAGGGGTCTGTGTAGAGGAGAAGAGAGGACTGGCCGTACTGAGTGAGTTAAGACAAATTATAACTGAAGCTGAGGTTTGGTGAGATTTTTTAAATTGTTTTTTTTTTAAATCTATTTATTTATTTATTGTAACTGCGTCATGATGATTATTTCATTTGACAAACGAAGCGAAACGGAAATGTTAGAGACTGAATAGGACTTTTCCTTTAAAGTTGAGGTCGAGACTTTGAAGAGGTTTCTGTCTATCAAGGGGCCGCCACACTAGAGTTAGCTTTGGTTGAAACAGACATCAGATGAATTAATGGAAAGCGAAAGTCGGAGACTGATTGTAACCTACAAGAAGCCGCCGTGTCAGAATCACAGTTTGCTTGACAACGTCGGTCAACAGAACACGATGGCAAAAAAGGGTCATCTGAAAGGAGCGTTGTCATAGCGCTCATCTCTCTCTCGTGACGTATCATACAGACGCTTATCATGCAACGGTACTGACTCATCTAGAAGTTCACGGTTTTCAGTTTTCAGAGTAAAAAGATGATAATAGTAAATGGTGTAAGATCATTTTACTGGCTTTAAGATCCTGAGGTGACAGGTGTTTCGAGTCATACACTCATTTTTTTTTCTTCAAATCCACCAAGTAATAGGTCCATCGGTGACCAAAAATTTCATTTCAGTTTCAACGTATCAAAGCGTGCGGACTGACCTATATACGTCACACCGCATCTGCTGTTAGAAAACAAAAAGCAGATGCTTGATCTTTGCATAAAAGCGGAAAAAAACGTAAAGTGAAAGATACGGTGGGGCCAGCTTATATAACGCAACGAATGGCTGTCAGGACGTGTTGGTATGTAATCAGCATTCCCGTTTAGACACCGAAAGACAGGGAGATGGAGATACAAACGATGGTCGATCTAAATGTCCTTTCACATTGACTGAGTGGTGCAGTGTACAAAGTGGGTGTCACGTTTAGATCACACGTCACGTTGAGAGCTCATCGCGACAAGAAAAGAAATGGGATATCCTGAAATTTCAAGTACATTGTTTAACTGCTTTCCGTACAGTCTGTACACGATTCTCTTTAGTTGATCATAATCTTTTATCTGACTTTATATAAATTATGTAATTATTTTCTCAAGTCCTTCCCTCTCCCCCATTTGCTTCTATTTTTTATCATATTGCCTAGCGAGTATGGTGCATCAATTGAATTGGGTGGTATGTTCTATGCAGTGGTGCGTCAGGCAGAGTAACTGAACACCATCGTAACATCCCTCCCTTCATCCCCGCTGTTGCTTTTATTGACTCACTTGTGTAAACAAAGTGAGTCTATGTTTTAACCCGGTGTTCGGTTGTCTGTGTGTGTGTGTGTCTGTGTCTGTGTATCTGTGTGTCTGTGTGTCCGTGGTAAACTTTAACATTGACATTTTCTCTGCAACTACTTTGTCAGTTGACACCAAATTTGGCATAAAAATAGGAAAAATTCAGTTCTTTCCAGTCATCTTGTTTAAAACAATATTGCGCCTCTGGGATGGGCACAAAAAAATAAAGAATGAAGCCTAATTATATGCAAACTGCATTTACTGTTATATTTATATTTTTTGTATTCTCTAAACTTGGCACTTTGATCTGATATTCTGACCCAACAGCTAGAGCAGTCATTATTATCATTTTTTGTTCAAACAGGAACTTCTTTTGCTAAGCATGGAAGTTTTATTTATTTTGCAAACGTTTTCGTGCAGATAGTAAAAAAGGGAAATTACTCTGTAATGCTAGGTGGAGTTAATTTGCTTTAAACTGATCTTTCTCATCTTAAACATTACATTTTGAAACAAGAGAGGCAAGGCCTTCAAGACTCACTTATGATGCACTTTTTAAAAAGCATCCAAGCTTTTTATGCATTGAGTATAATTTCAAAATGTAATGTTTAAGATGAGAAAGATCAGTTTAAAGCAAACTAAGTCCCCCAGCAGAGTAATTTCCCTTGTTTTACTGCCTGCAGCAGAACGTTTTCAATAAACAAAACTTTCATGCTTAGCAAAAGAAGTTCCTGTTTGAACAAAAAATGAAAATAATGACAGATCTTTTGTTGAGTCGAATATCAGATCAAAGTGCCAAGTTTAGAGAATATAAAAAATATAAATATAACAGTAAATGCATTATACTCAGTACATAAAAAGCTTGGATTTTTTTTAAAGTGTATCACAAGTGAGTCTTGAAGGCTCTGCCTCTCTTGTTCTCTATTTGTTTTATAATGACTACCAAGTTAAACCGATCTCTCAGTCAAAGAAGCGTAGCTTTCGTCGGCGATCCGGCCGGCTTCTTCAGCGCAACTGCTGGGTAGAGAACTAGCAACTGTGCTTAACGAATTGTGGTGCCATTATGAGATATGTTTCGATCTTGGGCAATAGGTATATGTTGTATGTCAGTGGTGCGCTAAGGCGAGTGATGATTGTTCGACACCAAAACAATTTCCTGTTTTTTCAACACTGGTACAATACAATGTATACAGTGGGTAGTCCGCAGGATGAGTGCTGACTGAACACCACCACCACCAACACAATTTCCCATGTCTTTTTTTTTTTTTCAACAACACTGGTGGTGCAGTGCAACTTCAAGTCTTTTGTCTCTTTCCAGACGGGTCGTCTCACGAACGGCAAGTACTCGGACATCAGCCTGTTGCAGCAACAACAGCAGCAGCAGCACAGTAGCAAGGACATCACCAGCGGGGTGGTGGGGGGCGGGGGGAGGCAGGAGAAGAGGCTGCTGTCTCCCTATGCTACCGTCACCCAGCCCAAACCCAACACCCACTCCAGCTCTGGTCACGGCAGGTAAGGTTTATGTGTGTGATAGGAGTGGGTGTGGTTGGTGGCTCCGCCGTGTGTGTGTGTGTGTGTGTGTGTGTATACATGTGTGTGGTGTGTGTGTGTGTGTGTACACGTGTGTGTGTGTGTGTGGTGTACACGTGCGTGGTGTGTGTGTGTGTGTGTGTTCATATAGACAGATGGATGGATATAATACATCCCGTCGGATTATAGAGGGCCATGTCAAGTTTGAAAGAATATGTCTCACACCCGCACCCGCACCCACTTTAAACATCTCAAACGTTTTAATTCAATAAGCAAAACAAAATACAGCGTTCAATTTTACAAGCACTTAAGAGAAAAAAATTTGAGCAACAAGCTCGTGTTTTTTAATACGACTACTTATATGATGATGATATTTTTAACAATAATATTATTTCCGTGTCATTATTATAACTACAACAACAACAGCTAAATCAAACACATAATAATATAGACAATTTTCTCAATTTTGGGCCGATTGTTCTGGATATTCATCTATGACTTTGAACACCACTTTTTAATGTTTTTTGTTGTTGTTGTTTTTTTCATTATTACAAAAATTAATACTAAAGACTGTTGTTGTAAGACTGCTGTTGTTTTTGTTGTTGTATTTTCATTATTTCAAATATACTAAAGACTGTTGTTGTTTTTTATGTTGTTGTTTTTTCATTATTACAAACATACTAAAAGACTTGTTGTTTTTATGTTGTTGTTTTTTTCATTATTACAAATACTCTAAAGAATGTTGTTGTTGTAAGACTGTTGCTGTTTTTGTGTTGTTGTTTTTTTCAGTATTACACATATACTTAAGACTGTTGTTTTTGTTTTTATGGTTGTTTTTTTTCATTATTACAAACATACTAAAAGACTGTTGTTACAGATATACTAAAGACTGTTGTTGTTGTATTTGTTTTGTTTTTTTTTCATTATCACATACTAAAAGACTGTTGTTGTTGCTTGTGTGTGTGTGTGTGTGTGTGTGTGTTTCCATCATTACAAACATACTGAAAGACTGTTGCTGTTGTTGTATTTGTTTTCAGTCAAGGGGTTTTGAAATCAATTAACCGTTCAGTCTCTCCAAAGCTTCATTGCGCTTTCATAACATAACCCACACCACCACCCCCTCTTTTCTTTCCCCCCCCCCCTTTCCCTTCCTTCCCCCCAGCGACAACAGTAGCACCATCAGCACCGAGGTACACTCTCAGCCCAGCAGCAAGTGTGACAAGCTGCACCACGGGGGCACCAGCAGCGGCTATGAGAGCATGCTGAGAGAGAGCGAGGAGACGGCCTCCTCCTCCTCTTCCTCCTCGTCCTCCTCCACCGCCAGAGCCGGCGGCGGAAACGGCGGCAGCGGCCGCCACGGGGAAGACTCCGGCGCCGAGCAGTCTGCGGACCGGAAGAAGGGGTCCAAGCGGAAAGGTCGGCGTGACATTTCAGTCTGTTTGTGACTTGTTTGTCGACTCTGACTGTTGAGTTGACTTGACTTTGGATTGCGTTTTTTTTGTTTTGTTTTTTTTCGTTTCGTTTCTGGATTTTGGGGGGCTTTTATTTTGTTGTTATTTGTGTGTGTCGTTCTAGGTGCTGTATTGCGGGGTGGGGGGGGGGTGTAGGTATCTGCACACGCGTGCGCGTTTGTGCTCGCGCATACATTTATATATAAACAGGAGATGAATGGATGGATGGAGATTCTGGCCGATAGGAGTAGGCCATGTCCTTGAAGGTTGATGGAAAAAAAAATAATGTCCCATACTCGCACACACGCGGGTAACAAGTGTAACCATGCACACAATTGGGCACGCGCGTGCGCGCGCGCGCGCACACACACACACACACACACACACACAATAGAGCATCATTTCACCTTGCGCCCCCCACACGCCCCTTCCCACCCCACGCCACCCAACCATCCAGCAAAAAAAAAAAAGAAGAACAAGTGTGCAAGTTTCCAAGTCGTCTTTATTCTGTTTTATAATTTTCATTTATCTATTTTAATCTAAGTTTTGAAAACCATATACTTTGAACGAAGTCGAACATGACAATAATGATGGGACTTCAACACTGACAGACACACTGACCACTGACTCTCTCTCTCTCTCTCTCTCTCTCTCTCTCCGTCTCTCCGTGTCTCGTGATGCAGGAGGCACCAAGCGGAGTCGATCTGCCCCGGCCCGCTCCTCCGAGTCCCCTTCCACCAGCACGGGCGGAGGGTCTCAGGGGTCGCGCGTGTGGGTGGACCCCCGGCACGCGGCGCACGGCCACGCGCTCAAGGTCAAGGACGAGCCCTTGGAGCTGAAGCGCTACGAGGTGGAGGACGTGGAGCGGCTGCAGCGGCGGCGACAGGACGATGCCACGGAGGTACGCACACACACGCACACACACACACACACACAGGACACACGCGTACGCACGCAGACACACACCAAGAGAACGCTGGAAGATAACGGTTTGAAGAAACAAAAACTAAGGAAAAACCAGACACAGCAGAACTGAAAGAAAAAAAAACAAAACAAGAAAGATATTGGCTCAGCCACGCAATATGATTTTAACATTTGAAGTTGAACTTCACATCAGTTCCTCTCTGGAACGGAAAGCATCTAAAAAAAATAAGCATGGCCATAATCTCTTACTCCACATCCGTTTTAATTTGAAGGGAAATGGCGAAGTGCTGATACTTTTATGTTTGAATATATACTTTTCTCGTAATGGAAAGACGCTTTGACAATGTCGTTGGTCCCTGTGACATGGGTGAATGCGTCCACGTAGTTTAAAAAGCATGAAAGAGAGAGAGAGAGAGAGCCACATAGTTCCATTGCATAAGAGAGAGAGCTCGCGAGAGAGAGAGAGAGAGACTTTCATTGCATAAGGGAGAGAGAGAGACACTGACAATGTCATTGGCCATGAGGTCCTTATGACATGGGGGAATGCTTCAACATACTTTCATAGCAAGAGACAGACAGACGGAGACGCTTTGACGATGTCATTGGCCATGAGGTCCTTATGACATGGGGGAATGCTTCGACATACTTTCATAGCAAGAGAGACAGACAGACAGAGACAGTCAGTTTGACAATGTCATTGGCCATGAGGTCCTTATGACATGGGTGAATGCGTCAACATACTTTCATTGCATGAGGGAGACAGAGACGCTTTGACAATGTCACTGGCTGTGAGGTCCTTATGACATGGGGGGAATGCTTCAACATACTTTCATAGCAAGAGAGAGAGAGAGATAGACACGCTTTGACAGTGTCATTGGCCATGAGGTCCCTATGACATGGGTGAATGCGTCCACATAGTTTCATTGCATGAGAGAGAGAGAGAGAGAACACTTTAATGTCAATAGCTTTACAGCACTAATGACATGGGGGTTCATAATACAAATAACAACATGCATCAATAGTAATAATATTGATGAAAACCAAAGCCAAAACGAAATCAATCAATCTGTGCAACAAAGTGCAGTTCGACCATCCATTCAAAGCAATGGCATGTAGTGAGAAATAAAAACAAAAACATATATAAATGTATAACATAAATATTTTCCATATGAGAATGACAACACAGATTTCAATTTTCACAATGAGCAACACCTGATACTATTTTATGATTGTTTTTTTCGTCGCACGTTATTCGCTTCGGCAATATATTTTGCAAGTGACTGTAGTGAAGTTTCCTGATTTAGATTAAGCACTCCAAAAATATCTTCATTCTTTGCTAAATGTGTTTTAAATACAACACATTTTTCTCGAATATCGTCATAAGCTTTACAACTAAACAAAAAATGTAATTCATGCTCCCTTAAATGACCGCACATCGGACAAGGGGAGAGTAACAAGGGCTCAGTCTGAAACCACTTTTCATAAGCATTCAACCCAATCGTTCTTGTTCTAAATCTGGCGAGACTTGTTCGGTGCCACTTGTTTGTCACGACTGTGATATATTTTTCTGTTTGAAATATACTTTTAAAACTATAAAACCATCTATATTTCTCAGTGCTTTCCATTTTACAGTGCCAATTCTGTTTATATGAAGCAATTAGCCTGTCTTTGAATTCTGAAACAAATCCTACACATCCAACTCCCTGACACATCCACACAATCCCAAATCCATTTACAGTTAATGTCTTCTTTACAAAATATACCCAGTTTTCCTTCCCGAGAGAGAGAGAGAGAGAGAGAGACGCTTTGACTTATGTGATTGGCCATGAGGTCATTATGGGTGAATGCATCAACATACTTTTTATTGCATATGAGAGAGAGAGAGAGAGAGAGAGAGAGAGAGAGAGAGAGAGAGAGAGAGATTGGACTGCGAAGCTTCACACACACGCATATTACACATGTGCTTTGCATACAACATATATTATGTTCCTTGACCTGGTTGTAGTTTTAGATTTCACTCAAAGACATGGAAAGAATGCTAGGGTTTTTTTGTGTGTTTTTTTGTTTTTGTTTTTCTTTTGTTTGTTTTTTAATTGGTATATTTTACCGTTTGCGGCGCCTACTTCGGTAGATTTTACAAGGAGTTGAGTCCAGGAGAGAATGATCATTTTGTGGCCATATATATTACACAAACACGTGATATGCATTCACGTATGTATTCTTCACACACTCTCTCTCTCTCTCTCACTCACTCTCTCTCACACACTCTCTCTCACACACTCTCTCACTCTCTCTCACACACTCTCTCTCTCTCACACACTCTCTCTCTCTCTCACTCACACTCTCTCA
>NC_134896.1:31139674-31180058 GCF_041734735.1 Babylonia areolata
ATTCGTGTTAACGGATTGGATTCACTGCACGCATGTCGTGCATGTCTACACTGCTGGTGATATACAAACATTGCTGCAAACGATATTTCATGTATTTACGTTTTGTGGATTTTTTTTTTTTTTTTTTGGTATGTATGTATAGATCAAGTGGATTTTGGTGTACAGTCTTAGTGAATACCGCCCTTTTTCTGGCACCGTGTAGGACATGTCATTGTGTCGTCAGCTAGTCCTGTATCTCTTTCAAGGGTCAGTGTGTGTGTACCACGGACTGGGAAGGGTGGGGGGAGGAAGCACTGCCGTTTCACGACACAGCTTTCCAGTTTTAAGGATGTGCTAAAGCGTGCAGACTGATCCATATGCGCTACACCATACCTGTTTCAAAACGAAGGAGCAGATGCCAGATGTGTGCATGAACCCAACGCGCTCATCATGCCTCGAGAACTGCCACGGTCTGACCCACCCCTTTCACCAAGCTGAAGAGAGAATCTCGGTAGCTTATTTTTTCACCAGATCTGAGGATGTTGTGGTCATGTGGAAGACATTTTACTTTCATAGAGGACTGCGGATCCGGTTTAATCTGTCAGACCTGATTCCGACAGTCTTTTGAATCTGTCCACAGGGACAGCGAAGGATGTCCGTGGATAGACGTAGCCACAGACAACACCTTACAAAAACATTCGGCAGACGCAAACATAACCGCAATAAAATATTAAAAAAAAGATGACACACATCCACGCAAAACTTACAGCAGACCAGAGGGTATCCGTGCCCCCTAAACCCCTCCCCCCCACCCCAAATATCGTTTCAAGACCCCGTGATCATTAAGACCATCTTGAAACCAATTGAAAACCAATACTTTAACGCGACTGGCCCATAATGACGCAGTCTATGTAGACTAGCCAGAACTGACCCCAAAACCCCGCCCTCCAGCCCGGACATGGACATGGACATGGTCATTCTAAGCTAGCTTGAACTTAACCACCAGGGGATAAATTCTGCCCACTTAGAATCAACACAGGCTATCAAAATATCATAATATTGAGTCTAGCCTAGAATAACCACGGGATAAAATCCTACAGGGGTTACTTTGAAGGTTACACCGGGATTTTCTCAACTTAACACGCAGTGGGTACTAGTCTTTCGTAAGACACGAAAACCCGAGGTTCTACGTCTAGCCTCCACTTAACGCACGTTAATGAATCCATGGCAACAGAAATGTCTTTAAAAAAAAAAAAAGAAGAGATAATAAAATATACATGCAGACTGGAAAGTGCGTCGTTGCGCTTTGGGTCTATGTGCCAGTGTTTCGGATGACAATACATCGTGGTCCAGCCGCTCCCACTTAACAGCATAATAATAATAACTCTCTCTATATAATCACCTTTCCATTATAAACCATGCTCGGCTGCGTTGTACATTGCAAGAACTCGTCAAGTAAAACATGCATTTAAAACAGTAACATGTCAACTTACAAACATAATCCTGCATGGACATCCAACCTGACACTAACAGTAATTTATGTACGTGCGCGCGCGCACACACACACACACACACACACATTATGACATACACACATATCAAACATCACAATACCTAAATGATAAAATGTATCACCTGACACCGCCACCATCACCATACTTCAAACCACAGTATTGATAACCATATCTGAATACTTTAAAAACTAGTCACACACTTCACAACAGCCAAAACACGCACACATCAAACCGCAGTATTTCAAACAAAAAATAAAATAAAATAAAAACACTCCCCCTCCCTACGTAAAGTATATACACGGCGTAAACTCCACTGGCAGGTAACCAACCACTTAAAGGAAACTGAAATAAAACAAGAAAAAATAATGATAAAGACTTGTGTGTGCCCCAAAAACAACAACAACAACAACAAAAAAGGTTTGGCAGTCACGTGGGTACGCATCACTGACCTTGACCTTGGCTCCTCAGGTGTGGGGGCCGTGACCCCATGACCAAAGCAGCGCCACCTGCCGTGTTGTGTATCCAGGTGTTGGTCCTGTAGCGGGTAGTCGGCTTACGCGCTGTAGTGGTGGGGCATCATGTGGTGTACATTTCTGTTGATTATAACCGTGCAACTTCATATTAAAGGATTACGAACATTAATTAAATACAGCAGCGGTTGGTTGTGTTTTTTTGGAGGTGGATGTTTCGTTGAGAACGTTTTGCCTGGTGTGAGTAAATTCAGTCTGAGTTAATTTCCCTTTTTTTTCTTTGTGTGTGTGTGTGTGTGTGTGTATGCGCGTATTAACGCGCTTGTGTGTGTGAGAGAGTGTGTGTGTGTGTAATTAGTTTCCTTCAGTATGTGAGAGTGTATGTTTACGTGTGTGGGGGGGGAGGGAGGAGGGGAGGGAGGGGGTGACGGGGGGGGGGGGGGGGGGCGCTGGGGGTTCGTGTTAATGTGTTGTAGCAGGAACTCACTGAGTGTGACGGTTCTGTCTTCTGGGAGAGGATGAAGGCAGAGGTGCAAAGAAATAGCTGAGAGGAGCATGCTACTGAAGGAGGCTGCGGGTATGAAAGGAAATCGTTCAAGACTCGTAACTGAAAGTACTTACACGCAGCACTGGTATCGAAACGGTTAAATTTGCTTTAAGGAAATAACAACTAACGGTAAGGCAGGGTAAGATAAGGTGAAGTACTCCTCTGCAAACGTATACATACAATCTATGAATGACGTGGAGGACAGCGACGCGGCCTGACTGACGACTTGGACGACGCGGATTCAAACTTTTTTTTTTCCTTCTTTTTAACACCACGGAATCACACGTGGCTAGCCCAAATCAACTCCGGAGTCTATGTTGGTTTGGCCTTTACTGCCCGTAATGGTTATTGAGAGTGGTGAGGCAAGGTAAGCTATTCTCTCGCAAACGTAACCGTGAATGGTGAAGTTGTAATCAACGTGAATTGACGACAAGGAGGACGCGGGTACGAGTTCCACCACGTGTGTGGAGTAGTAGTAGTTGTTGTTTTTGTTGGGGGAGGGAGGGGTGGTTGCGTGGTTTTTTGGGTTTTTGTTTTTTTTTTCTTGCCTGTATGTATTTGAATTTGTATTTCCTTTTATCACAACAGATTTCTCTGTGTGAAATTCGGGCTGCTCTGCCCAGGGAGAGCGCGTCGCTACACTACAGCGCCACCCATTTTTTTGTATTTTTTCATGCGTGCAGTTTTTATTTGTTTTTCCTATCACAGTGGATTTTTCTACAGAATTTTGCCAGGAACAACCCTTTTGTTGCCGTGGGTTCTTTTACGTGCGCTAAGTGCATGCTGCACACAGGACCTCAGTTTATCGTCTCATCCGAATGACTAGCGTCCAGACCACCACCCAAGGTCTAGTGGAGGGGGAGAAAATATCGGCGGCTTAGCCGTGATTCGAACCAGCGCGCTCAGATTCTCTCGCTTCCTACGCGGACGCGTTACCTCCAGGCCATCACTCCACATGTGGTTAGCTCCTACCCAGAGTTGGAATGTGCTGTGGGCTCAAATGGAAAGACTGGGACCACACAGTCGAGGGTCATCCTCTTCACAGATGCGTCTTTGGGAGTGTTGCTCAAACTTCCTGACCAACACTACAGGTGTCTTATCTCTGTGACTGGTTGACGCCGGGAGGTATTATGAGAATACAAACAGCCTTTGTCAAGCAGTCCCAAACAGAAATTGACCCCCCCCTCTCCCCCCTCCCCTTCACTTATCCCCCCACCCCCACCCCCATAATAGAATTCTCACCACCCATCCATCATCAATATGAAAATATAGAAAACCAAAATGTCCCTGATCCCGGAGCACGAAGTAAACTGTAAATTTAAGGCAGTGCATGCAGTATAGTCAACGAGGATTTAGCAGACTCGTATAATTATGATATGCAATAAAAAAATTTTAAAAAATTAATTTAAACGTATTATCCACTAAAACTACAAGCACATTCACATGGTCCAAGATTTGCTGGATTATCAAGAATTGTGTTCGGTTACGATAGCTTACGATAGCTGTAAAGGATCAACAACAATAAATAATGCTTATTTTTTGTTATAGAAGTTTTATGTACTGAATCGATGTGCGCAACAGCCAAGTGGTTAAACGGTTGGTCTTTCAATATGAGGGTCCCGGGTTCAAATCCAGGTCAGGGGGAAAAAGTGGACATTTTTCCGATCTCCCAGGTCAGCGTGTGTGCAGACCTGCTGGTGCCTGAACCTCCTTCGTGTGTATACACATGCATAAGATCTAATACGCACGTAAAAGCCCCCATAATCCTCATCAGTGTTGGTTGGTGATGGAAACAAAAACATACCCTGCATGTAGCCCAGCCCACCCCTTCCCCGGAAAACGAAGTATGGCTGCCTTCAAGGCGGGGGGGAAAACGGGCATACACGTGGAAGCCTACTCATGTATACGAGTGAACGTGGGAGTCGCGGCTCTCAAACGAAGAAGAAGAAATAACAGAAAACAATGAATCACCGAGCAAAAAATTATAATACGGATATCATTATGACAGGAAGCGTAGAGTACAGCCTTGTCACGCAGCCCCAAACCAAAAATGGACCTCCATAGCAACATCGTCATCATCATCATCATCCTCCACCTCCATCATCATCAACACAAACAAAATAGTCTCAAAGTCTGAGGCCTTTCATGCCTTACTCTCATGGTGACCTCAGTTTCGATACCCCTCCACTTCTGTGCTTGGGGTGAGTCCTGTCAATGTCTTCAGTGTCGGCAGATTCATGGGGGGGCTGTTTAAGGGACGTGGTGGCGGTCTCCACAGTGGGAGGGACGCTCACTCAGTCTGGCTCCGCGACTAAGCCATTATTGTCGTTAGTAGGGGGCTTACTAGGTGGTGTCCTAAGTACGTTAAATCAGAACAGGCACCACTGAACACCACCGAAGTGACACAGCAGCAGTGCAGGGTCTCCTCTGGTGTGTGGCCTCCTGGCAACCTAACATCGATGGTACCCTGCGGACTGCCGACGTTGGAACTGTGACGGACGAACCCGGGTGTGGGGTGGGGGGGAATCTAAATTATATATATATATATAATACAAATTTAAAATCTGAATATCCAAGATTCTCTTTTAACACGGCCAAGCGAAGGCTTCCCAAAAACAGCGGACGTTGACTTGCAACCATTCCCTTCACGTATCCTGACATATGGATACGGACACAAAAACGGGAACAATTTCACACGTAGGTTCACTGCAAATAACAGAATATGTATATAATCTAAATGATAAGAAGTAACAATTTCGCACAATTTTTTTTAATGATTTACCTCAACAGCGCGACGAAAGATTACGGTTGTTGCAGAGAAACGAAATGATGCAGCTGATTTCTTTAACCAACATGGCAAAAGTGAAATAATTCACAGGTTTTGTCCAGGTCAGCTGACGCTGATCAGAAACTCAACACATCTGTTGCACGTGCACTTAAAAAATCAATTGTCAAGGGAAGCTACTGTACAAAATCTTAAGTCTAGCGTACACATGTTTATTTCCGATCTAGTCAATTTCTTCCGCTCAATCACAAGTAAAGCAATGCATTCATTTTACCAGTCTACCTGTGTATCTGTTCTGTTCAATCTTTGCTTTTCACTATCTTGTTATAATTCGTGGAATATTGTAGAAATTCTTATCCATTTCTCCAAAAAAACCCTCCCCTCCCCCGCGCCCCCCTTTTAAAAAAAATATTTTCATGTTGTGCTTCGTTAACTGGGCAGAACTGCAAACAAATCTTTTTTGTCCCTAATTTTTTACCGATTAAAGAATCAGTTAATCAATGAAATCAATGTCTATCCATTCCAAGAGAAACTTGTGCAAACGACTACCTACGCACAACACACACAATTGCATCTCAAATATGACTGAAAGAAGATCCTACTACTTGTTTGAATGTGTGTGTGAGTGAGTGACGGTGTGACAGACCTAATGTGTGTGTGTGTGTGTGCGCGCGTGATCGAGAGAAAAAAAAACAACCATGCATCATTTCCTTTTTCTCCCCTTTCTCTGTCCTTACACGTTCACAACAAGGGCGTATACCATTAATTAACTCTTACAATGCGCATTTCTGCTGAACCCCCCCCCCCCTCTCTCTCTCCCACCATTGAACTCAGTGTCTTTACTACCAACTTAGCCCAAGAGGAGAGAAAGTGAAGAACTAACTACTGTTTGAGGCAAACGTCTGGTTCGGGACAAAACTGTAACTAGCCACGGAGGAAAAAATAGCATGCTCCACTTGCCTATGGGTCCTCTTTCGTGGCAGAGGGAGGGGCAGCGCCGGTGTTCCTGCCCCCACCGCAAGCCATGACCTTGGCTTCTCAGAGAGCCTTGACACACTCCTCAGGGGTCAGGCATGCAACTGTGCTGAGAACAGAAAAAACTCCACTCAAATGCAGACAAAATCTTCTACAAACAAAAAACAAAAAAAGGAACTAAATAACAACGTCCTGTGTATAACAGAACTTAAAACCACCAATCCATAAGAGAACTTAATCACCTCCCACCTTGTAGAATTACACCGGACCAAAACGTGCATTCACGCTAAGCGGAGAGACGAAAAGAGTGGAGAGAGAGAGAGAGAGAGAGATAGAGCGGAACGGATTGGTTTATTTGCGCATAGGCATCAGCCCCGTGTGAAAGGGGTTAACATCAGAGGGAGGCAGACAGACAGACAGGACACGAGGCGACACGACACGAGGCGGTTTTTTTTTTTTTTTTTTTTCTTTCCAGAAAGCAAGTCAATGGGGAAACTGAATATGCCATATACATGTTGCATCGCAAGATGAAACAAACATTACCTTCCTACTTTAAAACAAACATTAGCAAGCTCAGCACTAAGTGACAGATCAGTTCATATCAACTCACTCAAAAATCGACCCACTCGTACAACTGTCTAAACTCCACCACCACCCTTCACCCATACCCCTTCCTTCCCATTCCTTAAGTCTTATGTCATCCCTTTAGTCCTTCCCCTCTCCCAAAGCGCGCGCACGCACGCACGCACGCACGCACACACACACACACACACACAGAGAGAATCAATGCGAAAAGAATGCGAAATGGAGCCGACGATGAAAAGAACTGGTACACTTCAAGTGCATTTCAAACGGAACAATTCCTGACAGTCATCACAGTTAAGTGGCAAAGAATAAATTTTGCAAGATTTCAACTTAGGACACTCGGACCGGGGACATCCACACCATAGAATCACCATGTCCTTTGTGCCCCTCTGGTGCAGATGATGAAAAACGTTTCCTGTTTCAATGTAAAACATTCGATAGGGTAAGAGACAAGTGTGTGGGTTTTTTTGTTGTTTTAATCGGATGTAGTTAAAGGCACGATATTGTTTCTGCTTTGTCATCTGATAATGATCTTACAATACTGTCAATTCGCGAAATTTCTTGTAGAAGCACAGAGAATAATACGTAGACTTATATCCCAACCAGAAACAGGGCAGACGACAGCTTGAGAATGAAAACAAAAACGAAACAAAAAAACAGTACAAAGTATTTTATACTGTTCATGGGAAGGTACACCCACCAAGTGACTCACAATCACTGACGCTGTCCACATATGTGGAGTGATGGCCTGAGGTAACGCGTCCGCCTAGGAAACGAGAATCTGAGCGCGCTGGTTCGAATCACGGATCAGCCGCCGATATTTTCTCCCCCTCCACTAGACCTTGAGTGGTGGTCTGGACGTTAGTCATTCGGATGAGACGATAAGCCGAGGTCCCGTGTGCAGCATGCACTTAGCGCACGTAAACGAACCCACGACAACAAAAGGGTTGTTCCTGGCAAAATTATGTGGAAAAATCCACTTCAATAGGAAAAACAAATAAAACTGCACGCAGGAAAAAGTATCAAAAATTTTTAAAAGGGTGGCGCTGAAGTGTAGCGACGTGCTCTCCCTGGGAAGAGCAGCCCGAATTTCACACAGAGAAATCTGTTGTGATAAAAAGAAATACAAATACAAATCTTCACGTGGCAGAAAGTTTCAGTTAAATTTTCAGTTTCTAGGAGTCGGTCAAAGCGGTCGGCAAAATTGGCTAAAAATACGGTCTTATCACTTTTTGTCACAACAGACTTTTCTGTGTGAAATTCGAGCTGCTCTCACCGTGGAGAGCGCGTCGCCACAGCACAACGCCGACCATTTATTTATTCTTTCGTTTATCTGACTGTACCTGCATCAAGTTTCTTTTCCTATCAAAGTGTCTTCAGACTTTTTGCCAGGTACAACGACGCTTCAGTTGCCTTGGTTTATACTTTAAAGGTTTATCGCCTCGTACGAATCACTCGGGTCCAGGCCACACACACAAGGTCTAGTGGAAGGGAGAGAGAGAGAGAGAGTACTGGTGAGTGTAGGAGGCGATCCCAGGCGCTCAGATCTCGTTTCCTTAAACCGACGCCATCCCCACTTGGCCACTGTGGACAGTTTCGATTTCAGTTTCTTGACGGCGTCTAATTGCACGGATCGATGCATTTTGGTTATACCTCATCTGTTAAAAAACAACAACAATGCAGCATAAAAAAAATCAAATAAACGTGGCTTACGTGCCTCATTGTTTCTTTGGTTGCATTTTGTGTGTGGCCCCATTGCAGTAACTGCCACACGCACAAAGCGCGTTTCCCAATCGAAGGGAAACAACAGTTCCATATCACAGTTCAGCACAGAGTTAGTTCCCTTTAATTCTCTCTCTCTCTCTCTCTCTCTCTCTCTCCAACCACCACCACCACCACCCCCTCCTCCGAAGAAAACGTATTTTCGACAATATCTACATCCTTTTTTTCCATCAAAAGGGAATAAGCAGTGAAAACAAGGCGATGACGTTCACTCCGTCAGTTATACAGAGGAGTGGAGGGGACGATATTGAGGAGGAAAAGACAGTCCTTCAAAAGGCAGGTGTACAACTGACCATTGAGGAGGAAGGACAGAGGAGGAAAAGACAGTCCTTCAGGAGGCAGGTGTACAACTGACCATTGAGGAGGAGGGAGGACAGAGGAGGAAAAGACAGTCCTTCAGGAGGCAGGTGTACAACTGACCATTGAGGAGGGGGGGGGGACAGAGGAGGAAAAGACAGTCCTTCAGGAGGCAGGTGTACAACTGACCATTGAGGAGGAGGGAGGACAGAGGAGGAAAAGACAGTCCTTCAGGAGGCAGGTGTACAACTGACCATTGAGGAGGAGGAAGGACAGAGGAGGAAAAGACAGTCCTTCAGGAGGCAGGTGTACAACTGACCATTGAGGAGGGGGAAGGACAGAGGAGGAAAAGACAGTCCTTCAGGAGGCAGGTGTACAACTGACCATTGAGGAGGAGGGAGGACAGAGGAGGAAAAGACAGTCCTTCAGGAGGCAGGTGTACAACTGACCATTGAGGAGGAGGGACAGAGGAGGAAAAGACAGTCCTTCAGGAGGCAGGTGTACAACTGACCATTGAGGAGGAGGGAGGACAGAGGAGGAAAAGACAGTCCTTCAGGAGGCAGGTGTACAACTGACCATTGAGGAGGAGGAAGGACAGAGGAGGAAAAGACAGTCCTTCAGGAGGCAGGTGTACAACTGACCATTGAGGAGGAGGGAGGACAGAGGAGGAAAAGACAGTCCTTCAGGAGGCGGGTGTACAACTGACCATTGAGGAGGGGGGAGGACAGAGGAGGAAAAGACAGTCCTTCAGGAGGCAGGTGTACAACTGACCACTGAGGAGGGGGGAGGACAGAGGAGGAAAAGACAGTCCTTCAGGAGGCAGGTGTACAACTGACCATTGAGGAGGAGGGAGGACAGAGGAGGAAAAGACAGTCCTTCAGGAGGCAGGTGTACAACTGACCATTGAGGAGGAGGGAGGACAGAGGAGGAAAAGACAGTCCTTCAGGAGGCAGGTGTACAACTGCCCACTGAATAGGAAGGACAGAGGAGGAAAAGACAGTCCTTCAGGAGGCAGGTGTACAACTGACCATTGAGGAGGGAGGACGGAGGAGGAAAAGACAGTCCTTCAGGAGGCAGGTGTACAACTGCCCACTGAATAGGAAGGACAGAGGAGGAAAAGACAGTCCTTCAGGAGGCAGGTGTACAACTGACCATTGAGGAGGGAGGACGGAGGAGGAAAAGACAGTCCTTCAGGAGGCAGGTGTACAACTGACCATTGAGGAGGGAGGACAGAGGAGGAAAAGACAGTCCTTCAGGAGGCAGGTGTACAACTGACCATTGAGGAGGAGGGAGGACAGAGGAGGAAAAGACAGTCCTTCAGGAGGCGGGTGTACAACTGACCATTGAGGAGGAGGGAGGACAGAGGAGGAAAAGACAGTCCTTCAGGAGGCAGGTGTACAACTGACCATTAAGGAGGGAGGACGCAGGAGGAAAAGACAGTCCTTCAGGAGGCAGGTGTACAACTGACCATTAAGGAGGAGGGAGGACAGAGGAGGAAAAGACAGTCCTTCAGGAGGCAGGTGTACAACTGACCATTGAGGAGGAGGGAGGACAGAGGAGGAAAAGACAGTCCTTCAGGAGGCAGGTGTACAACTGACCATTAAGGAGGAGGAAGAAGCAGCCAGAGGTCAGAGACTTTGAAGGGTGTTGGTGTGTTCTGGAAGATGGAGGGGATGGATGAGAATGTTGTCACAATTGTGTCTGTATTTTCATCAATGGAAACTGCTCAGCACCGTTTGGGAATGTAAGTTGTAGCTGCTTCAGGTGTTTTTACATTCCATTTCTCCACAGAATTTTGTGTGTGTAGTTTGTGAGTATCTAAAAACAAAATGCAACTCAAAACTTGAAAATTGCTGTTGAACTGTAACTGAAAGAGATGAGTGATATATGAAAGATGTTACATCATTTAACTGCGCGAACTTTTACCTCGTGATTCATCAAAACAATGTATCGGAATCTGTGTAATAATAAGATTGTGTGCACTTTATAGTATGAATGTATGTGGTGTAAACACATTTAGTCATGTTTAGACCTCTTCATTGAAGTTTGTACTGAGTTGGCATGTATGCGCACTTAAGACTTTATTGTGGTGTGTGTGTGTGTGTGTGTGTGTGTGTGTGTGTGTGTGTGTGTGTGTGTGTGTGTGTGTTCTTTTCATAAACTTTTTTCATGTGCACAACACAGCATTGTTACCGTGTTTTGAATTGTTGCCCACCACTTACTACGGCTGAGCACTGACCAACGCTAACGCTAACCACTGACCAAAGCTAACCACTAACTACTACTGGCCACCACTGACCACTGTATACTGATCATTATTGACCACTGAATACTGACAGCCATTTACCACCACTGCCAACCTCTGCTGACCACAGATACCAATGACTATTGCAGAGAATCACTGACCACTATCATTGGCCACAACTATACACCGCTGACCAGCACTGAGAAAAAAATATAAGAACGATTGAACATGCACAGGTTCTGGGCAACGTAGACTTGGGAGAAACTAAGACATGTTCCCTATATATGAATCTAATCTTTTTCATCCATCTCTCTCTCTCTGATGCTTCTCACCACATACCTCTGAATCTATGGTGTCTCTACATACCTCTGTGTCTATGGTGTCTCTCAACATACCTCTGAGTCTATGGTGTCTCTACATACCTCTGTGTCTATGGTCTCTCTACATACCTCTGTGTCTATGGTGTCTCTCTACATACCTCTGTCTATGGTGTCTCTCTACATACCTCTGTGTCTGGTGTCTCTACATACCTCTGTGTCTATGGTGTCTCTCTACATACCTCTAGTCTATGATGTCTCTCTACATACCTCTGTGACTATGGTGTGTCTCTACATACTTCTGTGTCTATGGTGTCTCTACATACCTCTGTGTCTATGGTGTCTCTCTACATACCTCTGTCTATGGTCTCTCTACATACCTCTGTGTCTATGGTGTCTCTACATACCTCTGAGTCTATGGTCTCTCTAGATGGACAACCAGAATGTGGAGTCTGACTGGAGGACCCTGCGCGAGCTGATCTATAGCACAGCTTCAGAGACCCTGGGACCCATGACCAGAAAGCACAAAGACTGGTTTGATGAAAACTGTGATGAAATCAAGCAGCTTCTGGATGAGAAACGCCGTCTGCATCAAGCCTACCTGAGCAACCCAAAGTCCACATCAAAAAAGGATGCGTACAATGCCATCCGCAGGACTGTTCAGCAAAAGTTACGTCAGATGCAGGATAAGTGGCTGAGTGTCAAAGCTGATGAGATCCAGGGATATGCTGACAGGCACGATATGCAGAGGTTCTATGATGCCTTAAAAGAAGTCTACGGCCCCACATCCTCAGGATCATCCCCCCTCCTCAGTGCAGATGGGAATACCTTGATCACCGAGAAGGAGAAAATTCTCAAACGCTGGGCTGAGCACTTCAACAGTGTCTTAAATCGCCCTTCCTCCATAAATGATGAAGCCATAGACCGTCTCCCACAAGTCCCCATCAACAAAGCACTGGACGATCCGCCAGCACTTCTTGAGACCCAGAAAGCAATCCGTCTGCTATCCAGTGGCAAAGCACCTGGCTCGGACTCCATACCAGCAGAGGTCTACAAGGATGGAGGCACTGTGCTGACTGAGAAGCTCCGTCAGCTGTACTCACTCATGTGGAAAGAAGAAACGATCCCCCAGGATTTCAAAGATGCATCTATCATTCACTTGTACAAGCGAAAGGGGAACCGGCAAGCCTGTGATAACCATCGGGGCATTTCCTTGCTCTCCATCGCAGGCAAGATACTTGCCAGGATCCTACTAAACCGCCTCACAGCACACCTTGACCAAGGTCATTTGCCTGAGAGCCAATGTAGATTCCGGAAAGAGCGCGGAACCACCGATATGGTGTTTGCTGCAAGGCAGCTGCAAGAGAAATGTCAGGAGCAAAATGCTGATCTGTTCTCCACCTATGTCGACCTCACTAAAGCCTTCGACACCGTGAGTAGAGAGGGACTGTGAAAGATCATGGCCAAGTACGGATGCCCTCGGAAATTATTTCCTTGGTCAGCCAATTCCATGAAGGCATGCAGGCTCGAGTCCAGGACAATGGCGAAACATCTGCTCCTTTTCCTGTCACAAATGGTGTCAAGCAAGGCTGCGTCCTGGCTCCAACACTGTTCAGCCTCATGTTCTCTGCAATGCTTACTGATGCCTTCAGAGATGGCGATGTTGGAATCGGCCTAAAGTACCGAACAGATGGCAAGCTGTTTAACCTCAGAAGGCGTCAAGCAAAAACGAAGGTCATGACAGACATCATCAGAGACTTTTTGTTTGCCGATGATTGTGCCCTCAACGCTGGATCTGAAGCTGACATGCAACTCAGCGTCGACAAGTTTGCCACTGCCAGCAGGAACTTCGGCCTTACCATCAGCACGAGGAAAACTGAAGTTCTCCATCAGCCAGCCCCAGGGAAACCCTACGTTGAGCCCAACATCACAGTCAACGGTCAGAGGCTCAGTGCGGTGGAGCGGTTCATATACCTTGGCAGCACACTGTCACGAAATGCGACCATCGACGATGAAGTGAACGTCAGGATTGCAAGAGCAAGCGCAACTTTTGGTAGACTCTATGCAAATGTCTGGAACAGAAGAGGCATTGGTCTTGAGACCAAACTAAAGGTCTACAGAGCAGTAGTTCTCCCCACACTACTGTACGCCTGCGAAACTTGGACAGTGTACCAACGACATGCCAAGAAGCTGAACCACTTCCACACAACACGCCTAAAAAAGCTACTGAACATCAAGTGGCAAGACAGGACCCCAGACACGGAGGTGCTTGCAAAAGCCACCCTTCACAGCATCTTCACCATCCTGATGCAGTCCCAGCATCGCTGGGCTGGACACGTGGCGCGCATGCCAGACCATCGGCTGCCCAAAAGGCTCTTCTATGGCGAGCTGCAACAAGGGAAGAGATCACACGGAGGTCAGAAGAAGCGCTTCAGAGATACTCAGAAAGTCTCTCTGAAAGCGTTTGATATCAACCCTGACTCATGGGAGGAATCTGCAGTGGGCCGTGACAAATGGCGCGCTGCTGTGCACAAAGGTGCCAAGTTGTGCGAGGCCAGCAGGACTGCTGCAGCTGTTCAGAAGAGGCAGGCCAGAAAGTCACGGGCAAACAAGCTCCCTGACAATATGCCTGTCTTTGCCCCAACTGTCAGCGAACATTTCGTGCGCAGATTGGACTATTCAGCCATCTGCCCACTCACAGATAGATTCATGAGCATTGCTCCCCCCCCCCACCACCACCACCCTCCCCCCATCCCCCAGCTGGATGACAACGATGGTCATCATCGATCTCGATGGACACACACCACATACCTCTGTGTCTATGGTGTCTCTACACACCTCTGTGTCTATGGTGTCTCTCTACATACCTCTGAGTCTATGGTGTCTCTCTACATACCTCTGAGTCTATGGTGTCTCTCTACATACCTCTGTGTCTATGGTGTCTCTACATACCTCCGTGTCTATGGTGTCTCCCTACATACCTCTGTGTCTGGTGTTTCTACATACCTCTGTCTATGGTGTCTCTCTACATACCTCTGTGTCTATAGTCTCTACATACCTCTGTGTCTATGGTGTCTCTATATACGTCTGTGTCTATGGTGTCTCTCTACATACCTCTGAGTCTATGGTCTCTACATACCTCTGTGTCTATAGTCTCTACATACCTTTGTGTCTATGGTGTTTCTACATACCTCTGTGTCTATGGTGTCTCTCTACATACCTCTGAGTCTATGGTGTCTCTCTACATACCTCTGTGTCTATGGTGTCTCTCTATATACCTCTGTGACTATGGTCTCTCTACATACCTCTGAGTCTATGGTCTCTGTACATACCTCTGTGTCTGTGGTCTCTCTACATATGTTATGTTATACATTTAAAACAATGAACGTACATGTTTAAGCGGACTTGCTCACGATGGAAGGCATTTACCTTTTTGAATTTTCGATTCATGTGTTTGCATGCCCGGTTTTACAAAATCGAGCCTGCGCGCGCGCAAGTGTGTGTGGGGGGGGGGGATGTGGGAGGGGGTGTGGAGGTGTGGGATGGGGGGTGTGTGTGCTCAACATTGTAATGGGTCAGAAGGCCTTCTACAATAGAACATTTCTGAGTTTTGAGTTCTGTGTCTATGGTCTCTCTACATACCTCTGTGTCTATGGTGTCTCTCTACATACCTCTGTGTCTATGGTGTCTCTCTACATACCTCTGTCTATGGTGTCTCTCTACATACCTCTGAGTCTATGGTGTCTCTACATACCTCTGTGTCTGTGGTCTTTCTACATACCTCTGTGTCTATGGTGTCTCTCTACATACCTCTGAGTCTATGGTGTCTCTCTACATACCTCTGAGTCTATGGTGTCTCTCTACATACCTCTGAGTCTATGGTGTCTCTGTACAAACCTCTGTGTCTGTGGTGTCTCTCTACATACCTCTGTGTCTATGGTCTCTGTCACGCTACGGCTGACAGATTGACAGACAGACGGACGAACGATGACAAAAACTCAACAATGAATCTGTCAGCCCTCCGCCACCAGTAGGAACAACCAGATCCCACTTGAAATGATAACATTTATTCAAAATAATAATAATAATAATAATAACTGGTATTTTTGAACACGAAATTCAATAACAAAACAATACTGACACAACTACCCCTCACACGCGATTACAAACACATAAAAATTATAATCTGCTGTGCTCAGCCTCTGCCGCCGCAGTCCAGAATACCAGCGGTCAGGAATGGATGGGAGAAGGGAAATAGTAAGTTGGGGGACAGCACTTAACACCGCGCCAAAGTCCTTCCAGCCGACGCTGTTGTCGTCGTCGCTGTTATCGTCGACGCGGTTGCGCCGCTGCCGCAGAACACTGCCAGTCCCGCACCATGCAGACCTCCCTCCAGCCCACAGCCACAACCAGCAGAGGAGTGGAATCATCCAAACGGGCAAAATGGAAGATAAAAAACCTAAGAATGGCAAAGTGCCAGTTCTGACTCTGAAAGATGCTAATCACACCCAACCTATCATCCCACCCATCCAACCTGCCGTTACAATAACATATTTCTTTGAGTCGATTTAATTTAATTTATCCCAAAATAATAATTATTAATATTTCTTCATGAACACAACCACAATGATAGGAACACATATTCACGGCTTCTCTTAATAATATAAAATAACATGAACAGCTACAACAAATTCAAACAAACATGCATTCACAGCCTCTGTCATTCCCTCCACCACCATTCCTGCAAGTCCAAACGACCAGCTGACCAAGGAAACATCACACACCCTCACCTCAGACAGGTTATGTGAAAACCTGGAACTGCTGTTCCAGCCGTTGCAACGCCCGCCGAACAATGACAACCTGCTGCTTCACCACAGCAGAAGACATGGGAAGAACAACTCCCAAAACCCCTGGTGGAAATGACTCTCACAGCAGTTGACAGTGGAGTGCCCGAAAGATACAGGGACAAATAAAAAAAAGCAAATCAAAAACCAAAACACAACTCACTGACGCGAGTTGGTTCGCACGTGGGATTCGGGCTTAACGCGCTGCCAGTCTATCTGGAGGCTTACAGAAATATGTCAGCTAAGGGGAGTCTCACACTCTGGATATGTCGACGCGTGACAGTCACTGTATATACCTCTGTGTCTATGATGTCTCTCTACATACCTCTGAGTCTATGGTCTCTCTACATACCTCTGAGTCTATGGTCTCTCTACATACCTCTGTGTCTATGGTGTCTCTCTACATACCTCTGAGTCTATGGTCTCTCTACATACCTCTGAGTCTATGGTCTCTCTACATACCTCTGTGTCTATGGTGTCTCTCTACATACCTCTGAGTCTATGGTCTCTCTACATACCTCTGAGTCTATGGTCTCTCTACATACCTCTGTGTCTATGGTGTCTCTCTACATACCTCTGTGTATATGGTCTCTCTACATACCTCTGAGTCTATGGTGTCTCTCTACATACCTCTGAGTCTATGGTCCCTCATACCAGGTCCAGAGTCCTTTGCGCAGCGCAGACGGCCAGGCGCTCTTCACAGACAAGACGTCGATCCTGAACAGGTGGTCGGAACATTTCCAGGCCCTCTTCAGCGCCAACCGCACGGTTCAAGACTCGGCAATTCTCCGCATCCCACAACAGCCAGTGAAATTACAACTGGACGAGCTACCAACCCTAGAAGAGACTGTCAAGGCCATTGAACAGCTGAAATGTGGCAAGGCAGCAGGAGTTGACGGAATTCCGCCGGAGGCGTGGAAGAATGGAGGCCCAGCACTACACTCCAAACTCCACAACCTCTTTGTCTGCTGCTGGGAGCAAGGCAAACTACCACAGGACGTCCGTGACGCAGTCATCATCACCCTGTATAAAAACAAGGGAGAAAAGTCGGACTGCTCCAACTACAGGGGGATAACTCTGCTCTCCATCGCAGGCAAGATCCTCGCCAGAGTCCTCCTAAATCGGCTGGTGCCTACTATCGCCGAAGAACATCTCCAGAGAGTCAGTGTGGCTTTAGAGCCAACAGAGGCACCACTGACATGGTCTTCGTTCTCAGGCAGCTACAAGAAAAATGTCGGGAACAGAACAAAGGACTGTATGCGACATTCGTCGATCTCACGAAAGCTTTCGACACCGTGAGCAGAAAAGGTCTGTGGGAGATCATGAAACGTCTAGGATGCCCCCCAAAATTCCTCAGCATGGTCATCCAACTACATGAGGAACAGCGTGGACAGGTCAGACACAGCAACGACCTTTCGGAGCCCTTCCCAATTGGAAATGGAGTGAAACAAGGTTGTGTCCTCGCGCCGACCCTCTTCACGATCTTCTTCAGCATGATGCTCCAACAGGCCACTGAAGATCTTGGCGACGACGACGACGGTATCTTCATCAGATACCGCACTGATGGCAGCCTATTCAACCTGAGGCGGCTACAGGCCCACACCAAGACACTGGAGCAACTCATCAGAGAGCTTCTGTTTGCCGACGATGCTGCCCTCGTCGCCCATACAGAAGCGGCCCTGCAGCGTATAACGTCCTGCTTCGCAGAGGCTGCGCAGCTCTTCGGCCTAGAAGTCAGTCTGAAAAAGACGGAAGTTCTCCACCAGCCTGCCCCACGGGAAGAATTCCACGCTCCTCACATCAACATCGGTGAGACAGAGCTGGTCGGTCCACCAGTTCAGCTACCTAGGCTGCACCATCTCGTCTGACGCCAAGATCGACAAGGAGATCGACAACAGACTTGCAAAGGCAAACAGCGCATTCGGCAGGCTGTACAAGAGAGTGTGGAACAACAAACACCTGAAGAAAGACACAAAGATCAGCGTGTACAGAGCTGTTGTACTGCCCACCCTGTTGTATGGCTCCGAAACCTGGGTCACCTACCGGCACCACATACGACTGCTTGATCGCTTTCACCAGCGCTGCCTTCGCACCATCCTCAGCATCCACTGGAGTGACTACATCACAAATGTCGAGGTCCTGGAGCAGGCAAAGGACTATCAGCATCGAGGCAGTGCTGCTAAAGACCCAGCTACGTTGGGCAGGGCACGTGTCCAGGATGGAGGACCACCGCCTGCCCAAGATCGCGCTGTATGGCGAACTGTCCACTGGCCACCGTGACAGAGGAGCACCCAAGAAGAGATACAAAGACTCCTTGAAGAAAGCTCTCGGTGCCTGTCACATTGACCATCGCCAGTGGTCCGCAGTAGCCGCTGATCGAGAGACCTGGCGACGCACCATCCACCAAGCTGTCTCATCCTTCGAAAACAACCGCCGGGCCAGCCTTGAGGACAAACGCAGAAGGAGGAAGAACCACGACGCTGCAGCCGCGAACCCAGACCAGACTTTCCCTTGCAACCGCTGCGGCCGACTCTGCTTTTCCCGCATTGGCCTTGTCAGCCATGAGCGTGCCTGCATCAGACGTGGACAACGCCCTTCCTAGATCTTCGTCAGCGAAGCCAGGCCATGATGATGATGACCTCTGTGTCTATGGTGTTTCTCTACACACCTGTGTCTATGGTCTCTCTACATACATCTGTGTCTATGGTGTCTTTCTACATACCTCTGTATCTATGGTGTCTCTCTACATACCTCTGTATCTATGGTGTCTCTCTACATACCTCTGTGTCTATGGTGTCTTTCTACATACCTCTGTGTCTATGGTGTCTTTCTACATACCTCTGTATCTATGGTGTCTCTCTACATACCTCTGTGTCTGTGGTCTTTCTACATACCTCTGTGTCTATGGTCTCTCTACATACCTCTGAGTCTATGGTCTCTGTACATACCTCTGTGTCTGTGGTCTCTCTACATATGTTATGTTATACATTTAAAACAACGAACGTACATGTTTAAGCGGACTTGCTCACGATGGAAGGCATTTACCTCTTTGAATTTTCGATTCATGTGTTTGCATGCCCGGTTTTACAAAATCGAGTCTGCGCGCGCGCACGTGTGTATGTGTGTGGGGGGGGGGATGTGGGAGGGGGTGTGGAGGTGTGGGATGGGGGAGTGTGTGTGTGCTCAACATTGTAATGGGTCAGAAGGCCTTCTACAATAAAACATTTCTGAGTTCTGAGTTCTGTGTTCTATGATCTCTCTACATACCTCTGTGTCTATGGTGTCTCTCTACATACATCTGTGTCTATGGTGTCTCTCTACATACCTCTGTGTCTATGGTCTCTCTACATACTTCTGTGTCTATGGTGTCTCTCTACATACATCTGAGTCTATGGTCTCTCTACATAAAAGGAAGGTGAAGAGGAAATCTTGACTGCAGGACTTGAGACAGGCGAGAAAACGGTTGAGACTAACCTGAAGGTGGTGACTTGTCCTATGAAGAGAGTATCCCGACGTTTCGGGCCCTAGGCCCTTCTTCATGGGGAGAAAAATAGAGAATGGAGAAGAAAAGAGAGGGCAAAACCAAGACAGAGGTAAAACTAAGAACTGTGAGGAGTAATCAGAGAGAAAAAAGAAAAGAAAAAAAAAACAGAGAAAAAGGTGAGCAATATTTACAAAGGAAAAGAAGGGGGGATGGTTAAACACTGGAGGGTGGGGGGTGGAGGTGGAAAAAGAGGGTTGTGGTTCTCAAAAGATGAAAAGGTGTAAGAATATGTGTGCTGGTCAGTGTGTGTGTGTGTGTGTGTGTGTGTGAAGGGAGAGAAAGAAAACGGAGGGGGGGGGAGAGGGAGTGAGAGACAGGGAGGGAGGGAGAGAGAGAGAGAGAGTGGTGGAGAGGGAGGGGGAGGAGAGAAAAGTGGGGGAGAGAGGAAGGGGGGAGGGAGAGAGAGAGAATGAGTGTGTGTGTGTCTGAAGGTAGATTACAGGGGGACAGGAGCAGTGAAAAGGGAGGGGGAAAGAGAGAGAAGAGGGCCCAGGGCCGCTAGGGGTCCATCACTCTGGTGTTGATGCCTGCAGGCTGGTTAGTCTCAACCGTTTTCTCTACATACCTCTGTGTCTATGGTGTCTCTCTACATATCTCTGTGTCTATGGTCTTTCTACATACCTCTGTGTCTATGGTCTCTCTACATACCTCTGTGTCTATGGTGTCTCTCTACATACCTCTGTGTCTATAGTCTTTCTACATACCTCTGTGTCTATGGTCCCTCTACATATGGTCTCTCTACATACCTCTGTGCCTATGGTGTCTCACCTCTGAGTCTATGGTCTCTCTACATACCTCTGTGTCTATGGTGTCTCTCTACATACCTCTGTGTCTATGGTCTCTCTACATACCTCTGTGTCTATGGTGTCTCTCTACATACCTCTGTGTCTATGGAATAAGTTTACACACCACCCCTTCATAAGGGGCTAAGGCCTTTTTTGAATAAACCATCCGAATCCGAATCCGTGTCTATGGTCTTTCTACATACCTCTGAGTCTATGGTCTCTCTACATACCTCTGTGTCTATGGTGTCTCTCTACATACCTCTGTGTCTATGGTGTCTCTTTACATACCTCTGTGTTTATGGTGTCTCTCTACATACCTCTGTGTTTATGGTGTCTCTACATACCTCTGAGTCTATGGTGTCTCTCTACATACCTCTGTGTCTATGGTGTCTCTCTACATACCTCTGAGTCTATGGTGTCTCTACATACCTCTGTGTCTATGGTGTCTCTCTACATACCTCTGAGTCTATGGTGTCTCTCTACATACCTCTGAGTCTATGGTGTCTCTCTACACACCTCTGTGTCTATGGTCTCTCTACATACCTCTGTGTCTATGGTGTCTCTCTACATACCTCTGAGTCTATGGTCTCTCTACATACCTCTGAGTCTATGGTGTCTCTCTACATACCTGTGAGTCTATGGTGTCTCTCTACATACCTCTGTGTCTATGGTGTCTCTCTACATACCTCTGTGTCTATGGTGTCTCTCTACATACCTCTGTGTCTATGGTGTCTCTCTACATACCTCTGTGTCTATGGTGTCTCTCTACATACATCTGAGCCTATGGTCTCTCTACATACCTCTGTGTCTATGGTGTCTCTCTACATACATCTGTGTCTATGGTCTCTCTACATACCTCTATGTGTGTCTCTGATTACCTCTGTATTTATGGTCTCTCTAAATACCTGTATGTGTCTGTGGTCTCTCTACATGCCTGTCTGTGTCTATACAGACCTTTGAAGCTGTGGTCTCACTACATACATGTATGTGTCTGTGTCTATGGGATCTCTACACACCTCTGTATCTATAGCGGCTCTCTGCATACCCCTGTGTCTGTGGTCTCACTACATACATATGTGTCTATGGTTTCACTACATACCCGTCTGTGTCTATATATACCTTTGATTCCTGTGGTCTCACTACATACATATGTGTCGTTAGTCTTACTATACACCTGTCTGTGTCTTGACTTACCTTTGATTCTGTGGTCTCACTACATGCATATGTGTCTATGCTGTCTACATATGGTGTCTGCTCACTGCAAGGGAGGGGGAAGGGGGTCGGGGGGCAATATCCACATTTCTTCCCTTGTACTTTTTCGTTTCAAAGACGGAATTAATTGTAAACTGATTAATGACATTGTAATAGTACACAGTCCACAGTGCCCCCACTCTCGCATGCCACAAATAAGGCCAATAAAAGAATGGGGGAGGGAAGGGGTTGAGGGGGGGGGAATGTGGGGTTGCGAGGGGGGGGGGAATGAGGGGTTGCGGGGGGAGGGGAGGGGTTGCGAGGGGGGGAATGTGGGGTTGCGGGGGGTAACATATTGTTTAAAAGAAGGTAAGGCTTTCTTTAAATCACAGTGATTAAAATCTCCAACAATAAAACACGGGGCGTCGGCAGAGATGAGTTGAAGGTCGCGAACAACACCTGCGATCGTCCTTCCTGCACGTGCAGCAGATGCCTGGTCAAAGACTGGGGCGTACACAACAGACAAAAAAATACGGCCGAACTCACGTGGCAGGTATCGAGGCCTCAGCGACACTGATATGAGTTCAAGTTCTTGTGTACACAGTTGCTTCTTCACACACACATTCGCACTGTCACACCACTTCTCGTTGACATACAGGCACACGCCACCACCCATTTTCTTCCCCACTTTCTTGCAGTCTCTGTTCATTCTGTACGGAGTGTTAAAACCATCAATCGCAACACATTCATTCGACTCTTTCTCACTAAACCAGGTTTCGGTGAAACAAAGCACACACGAGTTCCTAAAATCATTTAAAAATCGACAGTTTGCTCGTACTTCATCTAAATTACAGTTTCTGCCGTTTGGGTTAAGAGATCTGACACTGGATAAAATCATAGATGGGAGTGGGGGCTTAGTTTTGGCATTATTAACATTTTTACCCGTCCACTCTTCGATGTTGAAGTCAGAAATAAAATCTACCCAAATGGGTATACCTGTTTCTGACGAACGTGTCCACCATCTCTGGTTCGACATTCTTACATTATAATTAACATTTTCACCCGTCGGCAGTACAAAACATACGTGAAAAACTCCAAAACGGGGGTAAAAATGTTAATTATATATATATATAAGTTTGTCGACTATAGAAGAGGATTTTAAAAGGAATTTGTCCACATTAGAAAGGTGTCTAAAAATGGAGTGCTGCTTTCGGGGTTTTGAGTTGTGCACTTCGAAACTGTAATTGGAATGAAGTGTGGAGTCCAGTTCGCGCGAGGCAGAAAACGACAGTGCACGACGACACAAGGGTTTGCGATTGTACTTACCGATGTAGTACATGAATCCACATGTTTTGCGCAGAGCCCCACACACACTCTGACGGAATGAAATTGTCAGTGTACACCGTCGGCGCACCAAACCACGAAATGAAGTCAGGTGTCAGTGCCTACACACACAATCCCGGAACCATGAAGTTGTCAACCCTACACACATTATCACGGAATGAACTTGTGAGTGTACACTGGCACGCACAAAATCATAAGTCACGGAATGAAGTCAGCCTGAGCCCCGGCAACTATACGGACACACTGGCAAACACGGAATGAAGCTGTCACTGTACACTGCTAGACACATGTTGAAGGAATGTTGTGATTGTACATGCACGACCTGTCCTGTCTGCCGAAGTGGATGTGCACGAAGGGGACGTAGGAAAGAGGTTACTGTGCACTGACAATCTTGTACTTGAAGTGAAGACGGAATGAACTGCACCGTGTTTCAGCGGGAGGGTGAAAACAAGAGTGGAGGACTAGACAACTGATGGGTTCCGAACGTTACATGAACAACTGTGTGCGTACGGAAAGAATGGCCATATGTGGAGCTAAATATTTTATGTCTCGCCCTCAGTTCTCCACGGAAGGCCAGGAGCACACTGACATGCAACACAGGACACAGCACACACGTATGTGACGCGTGCTGTCGAGGAAACAAGATGTCTAACACACACCACGGACAATCACGGAATGAAGTTCTCAACACACACACACACACACACACACACACACACGTGAAATCGCTGACTTGAACATTCACAGCCGACCAAAGCATCACTGACGAGAAAGGGACGTGCAGCTGTCCAATTGAAACGGTTAAGTTCAGCACGGACACTGACTCGGCCGTTAAAATGCACTTTCCTATTTCGGTATGTGACTTTTCTGCACAGCACGTTGTAAAGGAAGGTCAGTTCCACCAGTCCCGCTCACTTTTTAATGTGAAATCCTCTGTGCAACGCATTTGAGCACTGCAATACAGGGAATGGTGTGCGGTTTCCACGTGTACCTGGTCAGTGCTGTCGGAACCGATACAGCAAGGACGTACAACGAAACAGGCCGAAAAGAACGGACCCACCACAGGAGACTGCCGTCACTCTTTTGACGTCGCACACACGTGACGGTGTTTCATGCAAGCTGTTTTATTATTTTCCGTCATGTTCATGTTAGGATCACAACCTATTGTCTCGTCCCCCACTCTGTTTTCATCCTCTCGCGAAGCATGGTACAGTTCATTCCGTCTTCACTTTAAATAACCTGGCGATCGCGTACACTGACCGCTTTCGATCGAACTGCCTTATACGTCCCGTTCGCGCATGTCCACTCCTGGAGATATGACAGCGACAAGCTTCCCGATTTCTTTACGAATTTTTCTATTTCAAGCCCATTGCTTGATGCATGGAATGCCCCACGAACTCGGACATACCGGCGTTTAGAATCGAGACAAGTTTCATTACGAGTACTGACCCAAACTTGTGTATATATACACACTCCCGTCTTAATCGTTTTCATGTATGTTTTGTAACACAGACGGGTAACTTCGAACTGACCCATGGGTCCGATTTTTTCTTTCACTTTGCGTATCCCCCCTTTCCAAGCCCCTTGCTAGGTGCATGGAATGCCCCCAAAAGCATTCCTTTTTAGACACCTTTCTAATCTCGACAAGTTCGTTTTAAAATCCTCTACTATAGTCGACAAACTTATATATATAATTAACATTTTCATCCGTTTTGGACTTTCTCACGTATGGTTTGTACTGCAGACGGGTAAAAATGTTAATTATAATATAAGAATGTCGAACCAGAGATGGTGCACAACTTCAATTGTCACAAGCCGGTATTTTAGACACCTTTCTAATCTCGAAAAGTTCGTTTTAAAATCCTCTACTGCAGTCGACAAACTTATATATCATTAACATTTTCACCCGTTTTGGACTTTCTCACGTATGTTTTGTACTGCAGACGGGTAAAAATGTTAATTATAATATAAGAATGTCGAACCAGAGATGGTGCACAACTTTGTCACAAGCCGGTATACCCATTTGGGTGGATTTGATTTCTCACTTCAACATCGAAGAGTAAACGGGTAAAAATGTTTTGTCTTCTCTTCACGCCTCCTCTCTTTCCTCTCTTTCATGTTTTCTTTCTCTCACCTTCTCTTTCATTCTCCTCATCATCACAAATAAGATCACGAGGTAAAAGTTGCTCAGTAAAAGCGGATGGGTCGAGCACTGACCGTAAACTGAGAAGGAAATCACGGTCGTAGTGTAAAGCGCCTGTTCCTCCTCGCTATCCGCGATTTAAACCACCCGGTGACACAAAAACACTAGTCCGGAACACAGCCAGCACCACCACCAACAGCCTCACAACTGTCACACTCTTCATGTTTAACACCTTGCACACCTTTTTGAAACAATATTAAAGCACAAGGACAGGGCGAGGACATCAAAAACACGACTGAAACACAGAGCACAGTTTCAGTTTCAGTTTCAGTAGCTCAAGGAGGCGTCACTGCGTTCGGACAAAACCATATACGCTACACCACATCTGCCAAGCAGATGCCTGACCAGCAGCGTAACCCAACGCGCTTAGTCAGGCCTTGAGAAAAAAAAACAAAAAAAACAAACAAACAAAAACAAAAAAACGGGGGAATAAATAATAGATAAGCTTGCATAAATAAATAAATAATTATAATATAGAAAAAGGTAGTAGTTATAATATTAGTAATACTAATAAAATGATAATAATAAAACATAAATAAATAAATAAGACAACAATGGTGATAAATAAGCGAATAAATGTAAAATATGAAGACACACATTCACACATACACCCACACATGCATAACAGAAATGCACCAAACATGCAGTTTCACATATATGAAAGCACAGTCAAATGCATATAAACGTACATGAGCTCCAACACACACACACACACACACACACACACACACACGCATTACCGTGCACCTCCTCTAGCCCCCTCCTCCACACACTCATTTCAAGTCTAAGTATCGCAGCTTCCACGGCACACACACACACACACACACACACACACAAACACACACTCACAGAGATGAACACTTACTTGTACAAGCACATATGAAAGCACAGTCAAATACATATAAACGTACATGAGCTCCAACACACACACACACATTACCTTGCACCTCCTCTACCCCCTCCTCCACACACTCATTTCTAGTCTACGTATCGCAGCTTCCACGGCACACACACACACACACACACACACACTCACAGAGATGAACACTTACTTGTACAAGCACACACACATACGCCCATATCTCCCACCCCCAACCCCACACACGTACATACAAAGATATATATATATATATATATATATATATATATATATATATATATATACGTTCCAATATCCTGTTGCTCCCACAGTGTAGGCATGCATACATTCACATACCTCATCCTCTACCCCACCTCCCCCCGCACTCCCACCTCCCCTCACACACACACACACACACACACACGTACACATATCTCTCCTGACACTTGTGTACACTTTCACTCTCGCGCATTCACAAACACACTCAAAAGCACAGACCCACACAAACACACACAGCCGCCACTGACTGGCCGCAAGAGGGATGGGAAAAGATCTCAGAGCACAAACACCTGCGTGTCGCCCCCTCGCGAAGCGCCACCATTCTGTGTTCTCAAAGTCGTTGCGTTTGTGTTCATGGCTTGTGTGTTTGTTTTTGTTTGTGTGGGTTAGTGTGTGTGTGTGTGTTTGCCTGCAGTTTCGAGCGTCCAGTGTGACTTGACTTGACTTCATTTATTGTCGTAAAATCCCGAAGGATTAATAGACACAACAAAGAACAAAAGGAACAAAGAAATAACCGGTCATCTGATACGCATGCAATGAAATACATAGTCTGCGAGTGTTTTTTGACAGTCCGTTGAATATATCACTTGGTTTTAGGATATTATTTTGTTTTTCTAGTGGTCACATTAATTTTGATTGATGATCATACTGCTGTACAATTGTGATTAGATGGTTTCGCAAATTATGAAATAAGATACACATATCTAAGAAATGTAATTCATCTTCAACAACTTCACATATATCACATAACCTCTCTTCTCTGGGAATGTTTGCATATCTTCCTCGTTCGATATTTAAATAATGCGCGCTTATTCTGAGTTGACAAAGAGCTTGTTTGTGAGCAGGGTCGATTTTATCAGTTAGATAATTCTCAATTTGATAACCGTTTCTTTTCATTTTGTTGTAGAAGATATGGCTATCATCATGTGCATCCGGAATATGAGTCCAGTGGCCAAGAACTCTGCATGCAATATGAATTTCAATTGGAAATCTGCCCAGTGTGTGTGTGTGTGTGTGCACGCGCGCGCGCGCGCGTTTGTGTGTGTGTGTGTGTGTGTGTGCACACGCGCGTTTGCGTGTGCGTGTGCGTGTGTGTGTGTGTGTGTGTGTGCCTACATCTACGGGAGTCCAGTGAGAGAAAGACAGAGACAGACAGACAGACAGACAGAGAGAGATGCTGTAACAACAGAAGAACTAGCACGCGTATCAGCAAGTTAGTGTGACAGTACTATCTGGATGATGTATTGCCCACATGTGCTGAACCTGTTCATATCATCACACACACACACACACACACACACACACACACACACCAACCACCACCACCACCCACACAGTCCATGAACACAAATGCAATAAAAATAAAAGACCTGGAAAAGTCTTTATTGATAAAACGAAATTGTAAATTTGAACGTGGATATTTTGTTTCTTTTTTTTTTTAAACAAACAAATAAAACCTTTATCGAAGGGAAACGAAAATCAGTTATTGCTTATGTTGTGTTTTAAAAAAATTAACATTGTAAAGACCACAGCAATCAGAGGTGTAGGTAAGATATACATTTTGAATTTAAAAGATCGTAATAAAAAACGAGAGCGTAAAAATTACGCAGAAATTGCACTGTCTGCTGCTCCACAGCTGATCTTTATTCAGTTCAATGAAACTATGTTCAGTTATGTTCAGTCACTTAAACGACTGCCAAGTCAGTTGGCTTTCATTGGTGTCTCGCCTTTCAACTGAGCCAGTGACCACTGTTCGACTTAACTTTAATAACTTCGCAGTCGAATGATGCTAAGATCTGTCGACAAGTACAGGTAATATTCAAGAGACCACCAAACCTGCGGGAAAAGGTGTACCTGCGGATAAATTTACCTTAGGCAAGGCCAGAGGTATGTGTACCTGCGTGTAAATCTACATGAGGCCAGGCAAAAGGGCCTAGTCTCAGGTAGATTTACCAACAGGTACGATGGTCTCTTGAATACCACACTATATTTAAGATGCATGTGTACAGATCCACCTTATCGCGTATGTAAAGGCATAGTGATGCCTCATCTGATCCCACTGTTATCGAAAAAAAACGAAAAAAGAAATAAAAAGATTCTTTGTGTTGGAAAAAAGAATTTGTAGTGCGATCAAAATCAGGTCTCATTTTATCAGATACTATATAGAAATGAAAGTTAACATTCGTGTTTCACTTATTTAAAAAAACAAAAAACAAAAAAAAACACCCAAATAATAGGTTATAATGATTTTTGTTTTGTCTAGATTTCGAAATTATGGGTCGACACAGCATTGAAATCACCCGGTGGCATCTCTCTCTCTCTCTCTCTCTCTCGCTCGCTCGCTCGTCCCATTTATATACATATATTTGGTTTAAAAGATCTGCTGAATAAAATATAAAATTTTCATTGAAAAAAATCGTCCGCTGCAGTCATACATTAAACCCTTCATTGTGTTTCTGGACTCTATGCACATTTGTCCCAGGGAGACAATCTGACAATTTACTGAAGGGATATGCACACTCGGTGCCCTATGCAGACAGTTCACTGGTACAACTTTATTTTGTGCATGGGACTGAAACGTACTATGTTAGGTAGTTGTCAGTCTTCTTAGCATTTCCCACTAAATGACGGAAAACCGGCAGGTTCTTATAAATCCCATCAAACAGCAAAGAACGACAAATTCTGTGTCATTTTCCAGCAATTTCAAACAATCAAAAATCAATATAGAAACGTATCGTACGTGTCTTTGGGAAGAAAGTGTTTCCGGGACGATTTGATTACCAAATTAGATTTTGATTGAATGAGAGTGCATGCTCTGTGTGTGTGTGTGTGTGTGTGTGTGTTTGCCTGTCTGTCTGTCTGTGTCTGTGTCTTTCTATGTGTCTCTGTGTCTCTGTGTGTGCACGTAAGTGCGTGTGTACATGCGAGGATTGAGTGCATGTATGGAATTATGGTGGGTGTGTGTGTGTGTGTGTGTGTGTGTGTGCGTGCGTGCGTGCGTGCGTGCCACTAGATCTTTTGTGTATTCAAACCAAAGAAAACGTATAAGAACTTTGAAAATGATGTAACAAAACTTTCAGTATTAAGTTGATTAAATTAATAATGATTATACATATAATAGTATAATACATGCTTTCACGAAGAATGTCTCACCAGCATACTTTGTTCACCAATATATTTTTGACGTCGATAAGATGCATGTGAACTAATCTTTCACAACGACTGAATAAAAATAACAATCGTGGTTATTGCGTATCAAACAAAATAAAAAGACTCATCTATGTTTGTTCTTTTTTTTTCTAAAGAAGAAAGTGGAAAAGGGCTTTCTGATTAACAAAAATTGCACTTCTACTTAATTCCATTCAAGAAAAGGTGTGCGTGCAAGCGCGCAGGTGCGCGGGCGCGTGTATGTATGTATGTATGTATGCATGTGTGTGTATGTGTGTGTGTTTCAAATGGTATCTTGTGTAAACAAACCAAAGAAAACACGTCGTTTGTAAAACAAATAGTGTGTGTGTGTGTGTGTGTGTGTGTGTGTGTGTGTGTGTGTGTGTTTGTCTGTCTGTGTGATCACCATTTCGCTTGATAATTTCTACATTCAAACTAAAGACAGCAAGTTATTAGAAAAAACGAGGAGGCTGGTTATGTCAAAAGAAACTGAAATAGAAGACAGATGCATGTAATTGTCTTTCAACTTAAATAATTGAAAATAATGAAACAAAATTAAAGACAGTATAATAAATTTCATATGGATTTCACAAGAGAGGCAAGACCTTCAATACTCACTTGTGGCATGCGCTGTATCCACTAAAGTAATTATTGGGGGTGGGGGGGGGATGTCTTTTAAGTCGTTAAAATGGGTCCTGTATTAAGTATCAATGAGCTTTGAGAAAAAAAAAAGAAAAGGCATGCTAGCGAGATCGAACCAGGAAGTTCTGTCAGGAAAGAAGTAGTCTTATCCGCAAGGCTACGCCACATCTGACGTCACTCGAGCAAAAGCGCGATAAATATATTATTGTATTTGAGGTAACAACACCATTTAAATCATGTTTTGTTGACATACCTCGATTATCAATTTTAAGAAATTATTTTTTAATTCAGCCAGACGTTGACATCGCCTTAGGTACACAGAAACACGTGTGGAGCTGCACGAGAAAAGTCTACAAGGGGCTGACCGAAACTGAAAGAAACGTTCGATTCATTTTTTTTCTTCCATGTTCATTCCAGTTAATTCAGTATCCACTTTAGAATATTCATAGGCAGGAAATCAAATCAAATTATGGTGCTTAGAGCCTCGCCGACCACTAAGGCCATCTCAAGGCTTTCGCCACGTTAATACTTACTACAAGTCAAGGGTTAAAAAAAAAATTTCAATAAACCCAAATATGGTATTGTCAGAAAAAATATTTCTAGAAAAAATGAATTTTTTAAAGCTTGCCACACACACACACACACACACACACACACACTAAAACCGGGTTATAACATAGACCCACTTTGTTTACACAAGTGAGTCAAAAATAAAAACAATGAAATCAAACTGAGCAGACTGGACAGACTTCACACCAAATGCAATGAATGGAGTACAGCCGGGAGGGAAGGGGGTGGAAATAACGGTAGCACTGAAAATATACGAAAAAGGCAATTTATTATTGCTAACTCAAAAAAAGCAGTGGTCATAAACCAATTCAAAGCACATTAACTTTTTTTAAGCAAAACAAACAACAACAAAAAAAACCAAAAAAAAAAAAAACAAAAAAAAAACAAGCAGTGGTAATAAACCAGTTCAAAGTACATTAACTCACTCAGTACGGCCAGTCCTCTCTTCTCCTTTGCATAGACCCCTGGGTGTCCAGTGGGTGTCTGAATGACCCAACCTTTAGCTTCCGTCGTCAGAATTGTGGTATTCTTTGTCAACATTCACCTCTTCAGTATAAGAGCCTTCCGCTTGCAATATTTTGATGGTGGTAATTGTGGTGAAACGCTGTGAACGTCGTCTCTTTCGCCATTCGTATGGAGAGAGTTAACATTCATCAAAAAGCAGTGGTCATAAACCAATTCAAAGTACATTAACATTCATAAAAACAACAACAGTGTTTTAAACCAATTCAAAGCACATTGATTAATATGGACACGTCTCAAGTCTCCAACAGGTGCATGTGGTATTGTATGTGCTGTCTCCTCCGCAGCGGATCTTATTGCTGTTTCTGTGTACACATAAAAGCAGGTGACAACAGAATCAATGCGAAAAAAAAACCCTCACGAGTGATGTGCTCATGATCCGCGTTTTTTGTACGATAGTGACAGTGAGGTGGATACAACGACCACAGCAAAATGATAGTGAGAACAGCATCAGTAACAATAAAACTATCAACTATATAAAGATAGTAGTAAGAACGGCATCAGTAACAATAAAACTATCAACGATATATATATGTATATGTATTTTTTTAATCAAGCAGAAGCTATAGCAGAATAACCTGTAGAAGCTGCTTGCAGCATCAGAAGAAGAAGAAGTAGATGATGATGATGATGATGGAGTGGAGTGATGGCCTAGAGGTAAAACAAATAAAACTACACGCGGGAAAAAAAAATAATTAAAAAAAAGGGTGGCGCTGTAGTGTAGCGACGCGCTCTCCCTAGGGAAAGCAGCACGAATTTCACACAGAGAAGTTTGTTGTGATAAAAAGAGAAATACAATACAATGCAATACAATACTGGAGGAGGAGGAGGAGAAGAAGAAGAATGAGAAGGAGAAGAAGAAGAAGGAGAAGAAACACAAATTTAAATTCACCACGAAATTAGAAAATAGCGTGGCTATCATTTCATCCCCGTTCAGAATTAACGAGAACTGCGTGTAAATTGTGACTTGGACTTTCTAAAAACGAACCATAGCAAGCAAACCTAAAGAAATTATTGCTATTTACGTTTCTACCATTTCTAAAAAATCGATTATAGATCCGCAACAATGCTGCCTCTAAAATCATTGTCTCAACAGCGTCATGGTGGGAACAGTACAATCAGACGTAAATGCTAAAAAAATTTAGCCATCTCTGCAAATGAAAGGCATACGTCAAAACCTCACCTAAACGTGAACCCCCCACCCCACCCCCCATTCCCCCCAATAGATACTGATTGTTTCTTTTTTTTTTTTTATCAAAAATGAAAATTCCATTTATATTACAAGAAAGTTGGAAAATCACGTCATTTAAGTCACGGTTTGTTGATACTGTAATAGCCGCAGCAGAACTTGTCGTTGCATTATGTGACGACTATTCAGTACACTGTTTTTCTCTGTTGTAGAAATGACTCTCTGATTTATTTTAGCTCTTCTCTTTTCCTCTACTTTTTTCTGCTCGCCTCTTTTTTTTTTTTTCTTCTTTAAATATTGGTTTACTTTTCGTATATATGTAACCCATTTAACATTCTATAAGACAGGTGTAATTGGTGGAATTTCCATTTATTTACAGTCTTAACCTATCGTCACTGTGTAAAGACTATTCATAAACAACTATCCAGACAGTACAGTTACTTTTTTCATTACCATCAAAAATCTCCATTAATTGACTGAAACAAGAAGACACAGAAGAAGATGAAGAAGGAGGAGGAGGAGGAGGAGAAAAAGATTCTTTTTACATTGTTTTTGTTGTTGTCCCTGTTGGAATAATATAGTCACAGTGAAACATTTTTCATCACCATCAGAATCACCATCACGAGACTGAAAGAAGAAGAAGAGGAATAGGAGGAGGAGGAGGAGGAGGAGGAAGGGAAAGAAGAAGGGTTTTACATTTTGTTGTGACCTCTGTTGTAATAATATGGTTACATTGAAAACATTTTCATCACCATTTGAATCACTGTCACTAGACTGAAAGGAGGAGGAGGAGGAGAATTTTGCATTTTGTTGTTACCTCTGTTGTAATAACATACTTGCAGCGAAGCTTATTTTATCACCATCAGAATCACTATCACTAGACTGAAACAAGAAGAAGAAGACGAAGAAGAATTTCACACTGTTTTTGACTCACTTGTGTAAACAAAGTGAGTCTACGTTTTAACCTGGTGTTCGGTTGTGTGTGTGTGTGTGTGTGTGTGTGTGTGTGTGTGTGTGTGTGTGTGTGTCCGTGGTAAACTTAACATCGCCATTTTCTCTGCAAATACTTTGTCAGTTGACACCAAATTAGGCATAAAAATAGGAAAAATTCAGTTCTTTCCAGTCATCTTGTTTAAAACAATATTGCACCTCTGGGATGGGCACAAAAAGAATTTTTAAAAAAGAAGCCAAATTATATGCAACTGAATTTACTGGGGTTTTTTGGGTTTTTTGTTTTTTTTTGGGGGGGGGGTTGTTTTGTTTTTTGTTTTTTTATTCTCTAAACTTGGCACTTTGATCTGATATTCTGACACAACAACAAGGGCAATCATTTTTATCATTTTTTGTTCAAACAGGAACTTCTTTTGCTAAGCATGGAAGTTATATTTCTGGTGCATGTCTTTGGTGCAGATAGTAAAAAAGGGAAATTAATATGTAATTAATGCTAGGGGGGCAATTTGCTTTAAACTGATTTCTCATCTTACACATTACATTTTGAAATTATTCTCAATACATAAAAAGCTTGTGTGTTTTACTCTCAGTGTACTGGGCTTTCACTATGTTCATTCGCCCAAGTGGTCTTTTTCGGAAAATATTAAAATCAATACTACGAGTGGACTTTATAGATCTTTTGGCTGAGCCCTGAAGGTCATGGGCAAAAATCAACTGCGTACACGTATTTATACATATTCAAAGCGCGTGCTCATATTCCTCGCGAACGCGAAGGACACCATTTTGTTTCAAGTTGTTGACCTGCCCGTTCAATCCTATATTCACTATAACATGTGATGGAAAGTTGGAGAAAGAGACCGTTAAATATTTATTCAGAGAAAGATTTGTGAACGCCTCATCACTTACTGGATTATGTCCCAAACTGCCATAAAAATATCCACAAAATCAGTCGCAATTCACGGTTAAAAATAATAAACCATGAGTTAATACCCTTGATGAAACGTAAAAATTTCCAGTCTTGACTTTTCTCAAAATAAAATCCTTTTCACTTCATACGACGTTTAGAAGTACTTGTACTTGACTCTACATGTTAATAGTTTAACAAAGTACTTAATTTTCATATCAACTTTAAAACTATAAAACTAGAATGAACATAAAAGAGATATTGAATCCACCGTGTCTTACATTCCCGGCGGGTGTAACTAACTTGTACAACTATCTAGATCTAGAGAAAACGGCTAAATGTTGCAGTGTGATTGCGGCGATAGCCACGTCACCTTTACCGCGGACTTAAAAAAATTTTTTTCATTGCCCTTAAAGATTTTTTTAATGCCCAAGATACACCAGAATAATATGATTTAAACAGCGTTCTCACCGCGAAAACTGCAATCGATTTATCGCCCTTTAAAAAAGCATGTTTAAATATTAAATTTTCGAAAGTCAGTTAAGGAGCCACGATAGTGTAATGGGTAAGTCATTTTCTTCTCACCCGAACACGCGGGGTTCGAATTTGCCGTCAGGACTTTTTTTTCTTTCTTTTTTAACCCAAAGCTTTATAATAACAAATACAGAACACATTTTAACGATTAGATTTTTTTTAAAGTGTATCACAAGTGAGTCTTGAAGGCCTTGCCTCTCTTGTTTGATATGTGTTAGAGGCCCACAACAAAGCACTCGCCTCTGTTTCCTCTTCCACAGACAACATCAAAGGAGTGTATAACCAACAGAGTCAAGCACACAATGATCGCATTTTTACAAAAATAGACACCTCCTGGTAAATTGTGGCCTGGAGTAAACTGACCAAACATAAACGAAATAGACATGCCAACAGGCCTACTTAAAGAGAGACAGAGAGACAGAGACAGAGAGACAGAGAGAGAAAGAGGGAGAGACAGACAGACATAGAGAAAGAAAAAAAAATAATAATATTGAGCAACTGAACAGCTTATTAAACGAGCGCAGCTAAACAACAGTTTTTTGGGTTTTTTTTTAAGAACGTAGAGTTGAAGGGAGCGCGGTGGCCGAGTGGGTCAGAAAACTGGACGTCGTGCAAGACTGTGAGAACGGAGGCTTGAATCCCGGCAGGTCCTGGTAAAGTCATCAAAGGTGAAGTGTTTCCCTGTCTCCAATGTCAGCATAAAAGCTGCCAGCACACCACACTGACACCACTGCTTTCATGTGCACCAGCATGCACAATATGTAGTTCAACATCCAGCAACTTATGCTGGCATTCATCAACTCACCAAAACAAAGTGTGGCTGCCCATATCACGGGGCCGGGGTGGGAGGGGGGGGGGGAAATGGGGGGCGGTAGGGAGGGGGGAGTTGGGGGTGGTGGTGGGGGGGTGGAAACCATCGCACACAGTAAACGCACTCTCAGAATCGGGTGAACATGAGAGTGGTAGCGTGCAAACGAACAAATGAACGACGACGAAAAAGAAGAAGAAGAAGAAGAAGCAGGAGGAGGAGGAGAAGAAGAAGAAGCAGATCGGATGTATGTATGTCGTCTCATTCCAAACATCCCACCACACGCTGCTGTATTACGCCTGCCCAAGTAAAGACCCGCACCCCTCCCACCCACAACACCCCACCCCCACACCCCCGCACCCCCACACCCCAAGCTGACGAGATCACAGTCCTCCGGTCAGCAACATCTGCACAGCTGCACAGTGCCGACAGGGACCTGACAGGGGTTCACCAATCCAGCCGTCTACTGAGGCACCATGGCGGACTCCATCCCCGCTGTTGCTGCCGTGGTCACCGGAGGCACGTCCGTACAGGTTGCCGACACCCTCCCCGTATCAAGAGGCCCTGCCTGCCGCGCTGGCGGCGGAGGAGGAGGAGGTTGTTGTTGCTGTTGGTGTTGGTGCTGGGGGGGAGGAGGAGGAGGAGGGGGAGGTTGTTGTTGGTGTTGTCGGAGGGGAGGAGGAGGAGGAGGAGGATCAGTCGGCGGGTGGGACGCCATCATAGCTTCCGTGTAGCTGGGCGGAGGGGGCCCGTAGCAGCCCGCCCCCGTCCCTACCCCCACCACAGCCCCCCCGCCAGCCCCCGGCTGCACCACCGTGGTACTACTACTGGTGTTCTGCTGCAGTACGGCCAGGTAGGACGGCGGAGCCTCGCCGTACGGCGAAAAGGCCATGTTGGTGCTCCCCCCTACGCCTCCTCCCAACGGCGGTGCTGAGGGGAAGAGGGCGTGGTGGTGATGGTGGTGGTGGCTGGAGGTGGTGGTCGTGGAAGACACCATGAACACTCCGCCGTTGTTGTTGTTGTTGTTGCCGCTGCTGTTGTTGTTGTAGTGGTGCTGGAGGAGGGCGTCGGCGGAAGGAAGAGGGGCGGAGGGTGGGTGCTGGGGGTGGTAGGGTCGGACCTCCAGACGTCGGCCGCCGCCCCCGGCGGGGTAGTGCCTGCCCAGGTAGTATCGGGCCAGGGCGAAGAGCACGAAGAGCAGCACCAGCGCCCCGGACAGGCCGCCGACCAGCGCCGCCACGCTGAAGCCTGGCCAGCTGTAGCGGCTGCCGCTGCTTCCAGTGCTGCCGGTGGCGGTGGTGGTGGTGGTGGTGCGGGTGGTGGTGTCCCTGAAGGCTGTTCGGAAAGCAGAGGCAACGGGTAGAATGATTATGATGATGATGGTGGTAATGATGATGGTTGTGGTGGTGGTGGTGGTTGCGTTCAAAGTCAGGGCAACAGGTAGAATGATTATGATGATGATGGTGGTAATGATGGTGGTGGTGGAGATGGTGGTTGCGTTAAAAATCAGGGCAAAGGTAGAATGATGATGATGATGGTGATGGTGATGATGATGATGGTGGTGGTGGTGGTGCTGTTCGTGGTGGTGGTGTTAAAGAAAAACAAAGCAACAGGTAGAATGATGATGATGGTGATGATGATGATGATGATGATGATGATGATGATGATGATGATGATGATGATGATGATGATGATGATGGTGGTGGTGGTGGTGGTGGTGGTGTTTAAAGAAAAACAAAGCAACAGGTAGAATGATGATGATGATGATGATGATGATGGTGATGATGGTGGTGGTGGTTACGTTAAAAATCAGGGCAACAGGTAGAATGATGATGATGATGGTGATGATAATGATGGTGCTGGTGGTGTTGGTGGTGGTGGTGTTAAAGAAAAACAAAGCAACAGGTAGAATGATGGTGATGATGATGATGGTGATGACGATGTTGGTGGTGGTAGTGGTGGTGTTGGTGGTGGTGGTGTTAAAGAAAAAACAAAATAACAGGTAGAATGATGATGATGATGGTGATGATGATAGCGATGATGACGACGACGACGTTAAAAACCATGGCAACATGCAGAGTGATGTTGATGATTGTGGTGGTGTTGTTGTTGTTGTTGCTGCTGCTGATGATGATGATAATGATGACGACGACGACGACGATGACGACGTTATAAACCTGGGCAACAGGCAGAATAATGCTGATGGTGACTGTGGTGGTGGTGGTGGTTATTTCAGAAACCAGGGAAACAAGCAGAATGGTAATAAGTAGAATGATGATGATGATGATGATGGCGTTAGAAAGCAGGACAACAGGAAGACTGATGGTGATGATGGTGTGGTGGTTGTGATGATGGTGGTGGTGGGGGTGGTGATGATAATGATAATGGTGATCATGATGGTGATGATGGTGTGGTGGTTGTGATGATGGTGATGGTGGTGGTGGCGATGATAATGATGAGGGTGAGGAGGAGGAGGAGGAGCATTATGATGATTTGTATGATGATGATTATGACGATTAACATTACGAGATGAAGAAGGGAGGAGGAGGTATAGTTCAGTGAAGTTTATAGCTGTAAGCCTTTCAGTGATCTTATCAAGGTTGTGCATTTTCATTTTCACGCACACAAAGACTTAGTTTAACATTTGCATGGCTGCAAATCATCCGAGGCAGACCGACAAAGAGACAGACAGACAGACAGACAGACAGACAGAGGGAGGTGGAGGGAGGGGGGGAGGGCAGGAGGGAGGTGAAGAGAGAAAAAGAGGGAGAGAGACATAGACTGAGACAGAAACAGAGAGTGGTAGAAATGTCAAAACAACAAAGTAAAAACGATTGCTCTTGTTGAGACCAACGTCTAGTTGTGAACAGACGTTAAATCAGGAACAACAGCAACAACAACAACGTGCACACTTACGCCAGTCAAAAGGGCCGGGTGTCACAGTGGTTGGGACCTCTGAAGGCCTGATGGCGGAGTACTCTAATTCAAATCCGTCTGCATTGACGTTGAAGTCCGAGGTAAACTCCAAGTACATGTAGTTACCACTGCTGTAGAAATCCTTCACCGCATCGTTACAGATTTTGCTGATTTCGTTATGATACACGGTTTCTGAAAAAAAGAAAGAAAATAAATAACTGGATACATGAATATAAACAAGAGAGGCAAGGCCTTCAAGACTCACTAGTGATACACTTTTAAAAAAAATTCCAAGCTTTTTATGTATTGAGTATAATTTCAAATGAAATGTTTAAGATGAGAAAGATCAGTTTAAAGCAAATTAACTCCCCTAGCATTATAGAGTAATTTCCCTTTTTTACTATCTGCACCAAAACGTTTGCAAAATAAATAAAACTTCCATGCTTCGCAAAAGAAGTTCCTGTTTTGAACAAAAAATGATAATAATGACTGCTCTAGCTGTTGGGTCAGAATATCAGATCAAAGTGCCAAGTTTAGAGAATACAAAAAATATAAATATAACAGTAAATGCAGTTTGCATATAATTAGGCTTCATTCTTTATTTTTTTGTGCCCATCCCAGAGGCGCAATATTGTTTTAAACAAGATGACTGGAAAGAACTGAATTTTTCCTATTTTTATGCTAAATTTGGTGTCAACTGATAAAGTAGTTGCAGAGAAAATGTCAATGTTAAAGTTTACCACGGACACACACACACACCACACACACACACACACAGACAACCGAACACCGGGTTAAAACATAGACTCACTTTGTTTACACAAGTGAGTCAAAAAGAATATAAAAAAGGACAAGAATGATGTAAATCTACGCATATTTTCATAATCAAATATTAGATATAAATTTCTACACATACCGGTATGGAATCTCTGAACATTAATTTTGGCAACCATGAACCACAAAATGTCATTGATCCTTTTCTTCTTTCTTTTTGATGACATGTCCTTGTGTGCAAGATTTCCGTTTTCTGTTGTTGTTGGGTTGGGGGTTTTTTAACTCGTGTATTGTATTGCTTTACTAGTGTTACTATAAAACTGAAAATGAATAACAGAACAATAAAACAGGTATGTATGTGAGCATGCTTACAGACAGTGTCAATACGAGATTTTCAAACAAAGCTAAATAAAATAAAAAATTTAAAAATCCCCTTTCAAGCAGTTCTACATATACAGCACTCCATTCTTTATCTGTATCAACATTTATTTATTCCGTGTGTGTGTGTGTGTGTGACTGAAACGCTTTGGGACGTTTGAAAAACTACTTCTTCTTCTATCATTATTATCATCATTATCATTTTCATCATCATCATCATCATTATCATCATCATCATCATTATAATTACTCTTCTTATCATTACTATCACTTTTCTTCTTCATATCATTACTATTACTAGTAGTAGTAGTAGTAGTAGGATCATTATTATTACTATTACCATCATCATTATCATCATTAGCCTGGTTCTTCTTCTTCTTCTTCTTCTTCTTTCTCTTCTTCCTTCTTCTTAGTATTCTCATTATTATTAGTAGTAGTATCATTATAATTAGTAGTAGTAGTAGTATTGTCATCATGATTATT
>NC_134896.1:31180158-31225158 GCF_041734735.1 Babylonia areolata
ACCCACACCCCTCTCTCTCTCACTCTCACTCACTTCTCTCTCTCACTCACTCTCTCTCACACCTCTCTCTCCTCTCCACTCTCCTCTCTCTCACACTCTCTCACACACACTATCTCTCTCTCTCTCTCTCTCTCCCCTCTCTCACTCTCACTCACACCACACTCTCTCCTCTCACTCTCTCCTCTCTCCACTCTCACCACACACACTCTCTCTCTCACTCTCTCTCACTCACACACACTCCTCTCTCCTCACCACACACTCTCCACCACACTCACTCACACTCTCTCTCTCTCACTCTCACCTCACACACACACTCTCCCCCTCACTCTCATCACTCTCACTCACCCCTCTCTCTCACTCACACACACACTCACACACACACTCACTCACTCACTCACACTCTCACCACACACATTTCTCACTCACACCACACTCACTCTCTCACTCCACTCACACTCTCACCTCACACTCCACTCTCTCTCACCCTCTCACTCTCACTCACACACAATCACTCTCTCTCTCTCACTCTCCTCACTCTCACACACACTCTCTCTCACACACACACACTCACTCACTCTTCTCTCACTCTCACACACACTCACCTCTCTCTCTCACACACATACACACACTCTCTCACTCTCACAACAAACACATCACACCTCACTCTCTCCTCTCACAACACTACACACACTCCACTCTCTCATCTCACACACATACACACACTCACTCTCTCACTCTCACACACATCACACACTCCTCTCTCACTCTCTCACACACATACACACACTCACTCTCTCACTTCTCACACACAACACACTCACTTCTCTCACTCTCACACACATACACACACTCCTCTCTCACTCTCACACACATACACACACTCACTCTCTCACTCTCACACACATACACACACTCACTCTCTCACTCTCACACACATACACACACTCCCTCTCTCTCCACTCTCACACACACACACACTCCCTCTCTCTCACTCTCACACACACACACCACTCCTCTCTCACTCTCTCTCACTCTCACACACACACACTCCCTCTCTCTCACTCTCTCTCACTCTCACACACACACACACCACCTCCCTCTCTCTCACTCTCACCACACACACACACCCACTCCTCTCCACTCACTCTCTCACACACACTCCCTCCTCTCTCAACTCACTCTCTCACACACACACACTCACCTCTCTCTCTCTCTCCACACACTCACCTCACTCTCTCTCACTCTCTCTCACACACTCACTCCTCTCTCACTCCTCTCTCACACACACTAATCACACTCTCCTCACACTCACTCACTCTCTCACACACTCACTCTCTCACTCTACTCTCTCACACACACACACCACAACTCTTCTCTCTCCTCACACTCTCTCACTCTCTCTCACACACACACACCTCACACCCGTCTAATATCACTTCAAGTGAAAGACTTAAATGAAGACAACAACACACACTCACTCTCTCTCACTCATCACACACACACACACTCACCTCTCTCTCTCACACACACTCCACAACCACACTCAACTCTCTCTCTCACACTCTCTCACACTCTTCACACCCACACACACACTCAACTCACTCTCACACACAACACACTCACCTCTCACACACTCACTCACTCACTCTCTCACACACACACACACACACACACACACTCTCTCACACACAACCCACACACACACTCACCTCTCTCACACACACACTCACTCTCCACACACCTCACTCTCACTCACTCTCTCATCACTTTTCAACACTCACTCACTCTCACACTCACTCTCTCTTCAACTCTCTCTCACTAACCTCTCTCCACACACACATCACACTAAACACACACACTCACACATACCACATTTCACAACACATTTTCAAACATACACACACTCACACTTTTCTCACACACACAGCCTCCACACTCTCTCACACACACACACTCTCACACACACACACACTCACACACACACACACACACACTCACACACACACACACACACACACTCACACTCTCACACACACACTCACACTCTCTCACACACACACACACACACACACTCACACTCTCACACACACACACACACACACTCTCACACACACTCACACTCTCACTATATATATATACACACAAGCAAGTATATTATATTGCATATGTGTGTGGATGGATGGATGGGCCCGGGTGGGAGAGAGAGAAGAGTTTACAAACAGGTGTGTGTGTTTGGCCAGGTGTGTACTAAGCGAGGTGTGTACTAACAGTCAGGTGTGTACTACGCCAGGTGTGTTCCAACAGCCAGGTGTGTACTAGCAACAGCCAGGTGTGTACTAACAGCCAGGTGTGCTCTTACAGCCAGGTGTGTACTAGCAACAGCCAGGTGTGTACTACGCCAGGTGTCCCTAACAGCCAGGTGTGTACTAACAACAGCCAGGTGTGTACTAACAACAGCCAGGTGTGTTCTAACAGCCAGGTGTGCACTAACAGCCAGGTGTGCACTAACAACAGCCAGGTGTGTACTACGCCAGGTGTGTCCTAACAGCCAGGTGTGTACTAACAACAGCCAGGGGTGCACTAACAGCCAGGTGTGTTCTAACAGCCAGGTGTGTACTAACAGACAGGTGTTCACTGTGCAGGGTCGGGCCAGCAGCGGTCAGCGGGCCGGGGGCAGGGATGTGCAGACCCGACAGCCAGGGGCCCTGGAGATCACTGACAGCAAGGACCGCATCTCCCTGCACGACAACTCCGGCTGGGGCTCGACTGCAAGTTCCTCTTCTGCTTCTGCAGCAAGTCCCGGCCTGTCAAGGGCACTGAAGTCTGAAGGACTCGTGGAGGAAGTTGTGAAAGAGGGAGTGGTGGGGGGGGGGGGCGGTCTTGTCGATGACGTGATGATGAAAAACGTGTCAATTTGGAAAGGATGGCGTTTAACGACCTTAACTTTGACGCTTTTGATTGTCAAGAAGTCGGTTTCACATCGCCTCTATCAACTACAGCGGCCACCTGCATTGTCTCTGCGTGGGGACGGAAACTGGGGTCTCTCAAGTGTGACAGTTCTCCCTGTACTCACTCCTCCCTTCCGCTGCCCGCGGGTCTGTGTGCAAAGCAAAGCAGTTTTCGACCCGACATCGTGGCGTGATATACAGCTGGTTGGCACAGGGGCATTTTGTTTCAAGAGATACATGCCAGAGAACACACAACTGATCTACTACAGCAACAGCACAGAGCTTCGTGTGAAGGAGATATATATACATACATGCCATGCTTGGCATGTCTGTCAGCCTGTCGGTGACATCTCTCATGAGTTTGTTTGAAGGGAGGGACGTGTCCGTTATTTGTCGGACGTCTGTCTACAACAAGCACGGCTACTATTTTCTCCTTCAGCGTCAATACGTCTTCAGTTCGTTGCGGCGGATCTTTGTGCGTTTTACTGGGAAAAGCGACGCGGAGTTGGAAGAGGCGCACAGGTGACGTGCACATATAACCAGCAGTGTCCTGCTTTGACTTACGGATGCACGTGCGTCTGTGGGAAGGCAGTCGTCGCCGGGTTGTCTGCAAGGTCCAACCGTCTTCAGTCCTCAGCTGTTTGCCTTTCTTTCTGTTTGTGCAATCATGGACGCACGTTGGGAGGCCATCTGCTTTCTAGGAAAATGAATGAAACACCAAGACTGACTGTCAATTGTTTTTTTGTTGGGTTTTTTAATCAGTGGAATCGTCAACACTGGCTTCCGACTTCGCGCATTTCGCAAAAAAAAAAAAAAAAAAACAGCTAAAAGCAAAACAAAAACTTCTGCCTTATTTAGGTTTGCTCCCAAAAGACCGGTCAGCAGTGTTGTGTTGAAGCGTGGTCAGAACAGTGCTAGCAATAAGCTTCACGCTGAAGCCGATTTGTACACGTTGAAAAAAGAAACATTCACCTTGCAATTTTCGTTAATTTTTTTTTATGTGTGTACTGACACATATGCAAAAACAAAATTCGTGTTAACGGATTGGATTCACTGCACGCATGTCGTGCATGTCTACACTGCTGGTGATATACAAACATTGCTGCAAACGATATTTCATGTATTTACGTTTTGTGGATTTTTTTTTTTTTTTTTTTTTTTTTTTTTTTTTGGTATGTATGTATAGATCAAGTGGATTTTGGTGTACAGTCTTAGTGAATACCGCCCTTTTTCTGGCACCGTGTAGGACATGTCATTGTGTCGTCAGCTAGTCCTGTATCTCTTTCAAGGGTCAGTGTGTGTGTACCACGGACTGGGAAGGGTGGGGGAGGAAGCACTGCCGTTTCACGACACAACTTTCCAGTTTTAAGGATGTGCTAAAGCGTGCAGACTGATCCATATGCGCTACACCATACCTGTTTCAAAACGAAGGAGCAGATGCCAGATGTGTGCATGAACCCAACGCGCTCATCATGCCTCGAGAACTGCCACGGTCTGACCCACCCCTTTCACCAAGCTGAAGAGAATCTCGGTAGCTTATTTTTTCACCAGATCTGAGGATGTTGTGGTCATGTGGAAGACATTTTACTTTCATAGAGGACTGCGGATCCGGTTTAATCTGTCAAACCTGATTCCGACAGTCTTTTGAATCTGTCCACAGGGACAGCGAAGGATGTCCGTGGATAGACGTAGCCACAGACAACACCTTACAAAAACATTCGGCAGACGCAAACATAACCGCAATAAAATATTAAAAAAAGATGACACACATCCACGCAAAACTTACAGCAGACCAGAGGTATCCGTGCCCCCTAAACCCCTCCCCCCCACCCCAAATATCGTTTCAAGACCCCGTGATCATTAAGACCATCTTGAAACCATTGAAAACCAATACTTTAACGCGACTGGCCCATAATGACGCAGTCTATGTAGACTAGCCAGAACTGACCCCAAAACCCCGCCCTCCAGCCCGGACATGGACATGGACATGGTCATTCTAAGCTAGCTTGAACTTAACCACCAGGGGATAAATTCTGCCCACTTAGAATCAACACAGGCTATCAAAATATCATAATATAGAGTCTAGCCTAGAATAACCACGGGATAAAATCCTACAGGGGTTACTTTGAAGGTTACACCGGGATTTTCTCAACTTAACACGCAGTGGGTACTAGTCTTTCGTAAGACACGAAAACCCGAGGTTCTACGTCTAGCCTCCACTTAACGCACGTTAATGAATCCATGGCAACAGAAATGTCTTTAAAAAAAAAAAAGAAGAGATAATAAAATATACATGCAGACTGGAAAGTGCGTCGTTGCGCTTTGGGTCTATGTGCCAGTGTTTCGGATGACAATACATCGTGGTCCAGCCGCTCCCACTTAACAGCATAATAATAATAACTCTCTCTATATAATCACCTTTCCATTATAAACCATGCTCGGCTGCGTTGTACATTGCAAGAACTCGTCAAGTAAAACATGCATTTAAAACAGTAACATGTCAACTTACAAACATAATCCTGCATGGACATCCAACCTGACACTAACAGTAATTTATGTACGTGCGCGCGCGCACACACACACACACACACACATTATGACTACACACATATCAAACATCACAATACCTAAATGATAAAATGTATCACCTGACACCGCCACCATCACCATACTTCAAACCACAGTATTGATAACCATATCTGAATACTTTAAAAACTAGTCACACACTTCACAACAGCCAAAACACGCACACATCAAACCGCAGTATTTCAAACAAAAAATAAAATAAAATAAAATAAAAACACTCCCCCTCCCTACGTAAAGTATATACACGGCGTAAACTCCACTGGCAGGTAACCAACCACTTAAAGGAAACTGAAATAAAACAAGAAAAAATAATGATAAAGACTTGTGTGTGCCCCAAAAACAACAACAACAACAACAAAAAAGGTTTGGCAGTCACGTGGGTACGCATCACTGACCTTGACCTTGGCTCCTCAGGTGTGGGGGCCGTGACCCCATGACCAAAGCAGCGCCACCTGCCGTGTTGTGTATCCAGGTGTTGGTCCTGTAGCGGGTAGTCGGCTTACGCGCTGTAGTGGTGGGGCATCATGTGGTGTACATTTCTGTTGATTATAACCGTGCAACTTCATATTAAAGGATTACGAACATTAATTAAATACAGCAGCGGTTGGTTGTGTTTTTTTGGAGGTGGATGTTTCGTTGAGAACGTTTTGCCTGGTGTGAGTAAATTCAGTCTGAGTTAATTTCCCTTTTTTTTCTTGTGTGTGTGTATGCGCGTATTAACGCGCTTCTGTGTGTGAGAGTGTGTGTGTGTAATTAGTTTCCTTCAGTATGTGAGAGTGTATGTTTACGTGTGTGGGGGGGAGGGAGTGGGTGACGGGGGGGGGGGGGGGCGCTGGGGGTTCGTGTTAATGTGTTGTAGCAGGAACTCACTGAGTGTGACGGTTCTGTCTTCTGGGAGAGGATGAAGGCAGAGGTGCAAAGAAATAGCTGAGAGGAGCATGCTACTGAAGGAGGCTGCGGGTATGAAAGGAAATCGTTCAAGACTCGTAACTGAAAGTACTTACACGCAGCACTGGTATCGAAACGGTTAAATTTGCTGTAACTCTCTCCATACGAACGGCGAAAGAGACGACGTTAACAGCGTTTCACCCCAATTACCATCATCAAAATATTGCAAGTGGAAGGCTCTTATACTGAAGAGGTGAATGTTGACAAAGAATACCACAATTCTGACGACGGAAGCTAAAGGTTGGGTCATTCAGACACCCACTGGACATCCGACGGGACTGTGTAGAGGAGAAGATAGGACTGGCCGTACTGAGTGAGTTAAGAGAATAACAACTAACGGTAAGGCAGGGTAGGATAAGGAGAGGTACTCCTCTGCAAACGTATATATACAATCTATGAATGACGTGGTGAACAGCGACGCGGCCTGACTGACGACTTGGACGACGCGGATTCAAACTTTTTTTTTTCCTTCTTTTTAACACCACGGAATCACACGTGGCTAGCCCTGATCAACTCCGGAGTCTATGTTGGTTGGCCTCTACTGCCCGTAATGGTTATTGAGAGTGGTGAGGCAAGGCAAGCTATTCTCTCGCAAACGTAACCGTGAATGGTGAAGTTGTAATCAACGTGAATTGACGACAAGGAGGACGCGGGTACGAGCTCCACCACGTGTGTGGAGTAGTAGTAGTTGTTTGTTTTTGTTGGGGGAGGGAGGGGTGGTTGCGTGGTTTTCTGGGTTTTTGTTGTTTTTTTCTTGCCTGTATGTATTTGTATTTGTATTTCCTTTTATCACAACAGATTTCTCTGTGTGAAATTCGGGCTGCTCTGCCCAGGGAGAGCGCGTCGCTACACTACAGCGCCACCCATTTTTTTGTGTTTTTTCATGCGTGCAGTTATTTGTTTTTCCTATCAAAGTGGATTTTTCTACAGAATTTTGCCAGGAACAACCCTTTTGTTGCCGTGGGTTCTTTTACGTGCGCTAAGTGCATGCTGCACACAGGACCTCAGTTTATCGTCTCATCCGAATGACTAGCGTCCAGACCACCACCCAAGGTCTAGTGGAGGGGGAGAAAATATCGGCGGCTTAGCCGTGATTCGAACCAGCGCGCTCAGATTCTCTCGCTTTCCTACGCGGACGCGTTACCTCCAGGCCATCACTCCACATGTGGTTAGCTCCTACCCAGAGTTGGAATGTGCTGTGGGCTCAAATGGAAAGACTGGGACCACACAGTCGAGGGTCATCCTCTTCACAGATGCGTCTTTGGGAGTGTTGCTCAAACTTCCTGACCAACACTACAGGTGTCTTATCTCTGTGACTGGTTGACGCCGGGAGGTATTATGAGAATACAAACAGCCTTTGTCAAGCAGTCCCAAACAGAAATTGACCCCCCTCCCCCCTCTGTCACCCCCCCCCCCCCCCCATAACAGAATTCTCACCACCCATCCATCATCAATATGAAAATATAGAAAACCAAAATGTCCCTGATCCCGGAGCACGAAATAAACTGTAAATTTAAGGCAGTGCATGCAGTATGTTCAACGAGGATTTAGCAGACTCGTATAATTATGAAATGCAATAAAATAAAAAAAATTAATTTAAACGTATTATCCACTAAAACTACAAGCACATTCACATGGTCCAAGATTTGCTGGATTATCAAGAATTGTGTTCGGTTACGATAGCTTACGATAGCTGTAAAGGATCAACAACAATAAATAATGCTTATTTTTTGTTATAGAAGTTTTATGTACTGAATCGATGTGCGCAACAGCCAAGTGGTTAAACCGTTGGTCTTTCAATATGAGGGTCCCGGGTTCAAATCCAGGTCGGGGGAAAAAAGTGGACATTTTTTCCGATCTCCCAGGTCAACGTGTGTGTAGACCTGCTGGTGCCTGAACCTCCTTCGTGGGTATACACATGCAGAAGATCAAATACGCACGTAAAAGCCCCTATAATCCTCATCAGTGTTGGTTGGTGATGGAAACAAAAACATACCCGGCATGTAGCCCAGCCCACCCCTTCCCCGGAAAACGAAGTATGGCTGCCTTCAAGGCGGGGGAAAAAACGGGCATACACGTGGAAGCCTACTCATGTATACGAGTGAACGTGGGAGTCGCGGCTCTCAAATGAAGAAGAAATAACAGAAAACGATGAATCACTGAGCAAAAAATTATAATACGGATATCATTATGACAGGAAGCGTAGAGTACAGCCTTGTCACGCAGTCCCAAACCAAAAATGGACCTCCATAGCAACATCGTCATCATCATCATCATCATACTCCACCTCCTCCATCATCATCAACACAAACAAAACGGTCTCAAAGTCTGGCCTTTCATGCCCTACTCTCATGGTGACCTCAGTTTTATATATGTATAAATTTAAAATCTGAATAACCAAGATTCTCTTTTGACACGGCCAAGCGAAGGCTTCCCAAAAACAGCGGACGTTGACTTGCAACCATTCCTTTCACGTATCCTGATATATGGATACGGACACAAAAACGGGAACAGTTTCACACGTAGGTTCACTGCAAATAACAGAATATGTATATAATCTAAATGATAAGTAGTAACAATTTCGCACAAATTCTTTTAATGATTTACCTCAGCAGCGCGACGAAAGATTACGGTTGTTGCAGAGAAGAGAAATGATGCAGCTGATTTATTTAAACAACATGGCAAAAGTGAAATAATTCATAGGTTTTATCCAGGTCATCTGACGCTGATCAGAAACTCAACACATCTGTTGCACGTGCACTTAAAAAATCAATTGTCAAGGGAAGCTACTGTACAAACTCTTAAGTCTAGCGTACACACGTTTATTTCCGATCTAGTCAATTTCTTCCGCTCAATCACAAGTAAAGCAATGCATTCATTTTACCAGTCTACCTGTGTATCTGTTCTGTTCAATCTTTGCTTTTCACTATCTTGTTATAATTCGTGGAATATTGCAGAAATTCTTATCCATTTCTCCAACCCCGTCCCCCTTCCCCTCCCCCGCGCCCCCCTTTTTAAAATATTTTCATGTTGTGCTTCGTTAACTGGGCAGAACTGCAAACAAATCTTTTTTGTCCCTAAATTTTTACCCATTAAAGAATCAGTTAATCAATGAAATCAATGTCTATCCATTCCAAGAGAAACTTGTGCAAACGACTACCGACGCACAACACACACAATTGCATCTCAAATATGACTGAAAGAAGATCCTACTACTTGTTTGAATGTGTGTGTGAGTGAGTGACGGTGTGACAGAGACCTAATGTGTGTGTGTGTGTGTGTGTGTGTGTGTGTGTGTGTGCGTGATCGAGAGAAAAAAAACAACCATGCATCATTTCCTTTTTCTCCCCTTTCTCTGTCCTTACACGTTCACAACAAGGGCGTATACCATTAACTAACTCTTACAATGCACATTTCTGCTGAAACCCTCTCTCTCTCTCCCACCATTGAACTCAGTGTCTTTACTACCAACTTAGCCCAAGAGGAGAGAAAGTGAAGAACTAACTACTGTTTGAGGCAAACGTCTGGTTCGGGACAAAACTGTAACTAGCCACGGAGGAAAAAATAGCATGCTCTACTTGCCTATGGGTCCTCTTTCGTGGGAGAGGGAGGGAGAGGGACAGCACCGGTGTTCCTGCCCCCACCGCAAGCCATGACCTTGGCTTCTCAGAGAGCCTTGACACACTCCTCAGGGGTCAGGCATGCAACTGTGCTGAGAACAGAAAAAACTCCACTCAAATGCAGACAAAATCTTCTACAAACAAAAAAAAAGGAACTAAGTACCAACGTCCTGTGTATAACAGAACTTAAAACCACCAATCCATAAGAGAACTTAATCACCTCCCACCTTGTAGAATTACACCGGACCAAAACGTGCATTCACGCTAAGCGGAGAGACGAAGAGAGAGAGAGAGAGAGAGAGAGAGAGATAGGAACGGATTGGTTTATTCGCATATAGGCATCAGCCCCGTGTGAAAGGGGTTAAAATCAGAGGGAGGCAGACAGACAGACAGACAGACAGGACTCGAGGCGACACGACACGAGGCGGTTTTTTTTTGTTTTTGTTTTTTGGGGTTTTTTTGTGTTTTTTTTAGCTTTCAGCCAAGCAAGTCGATGTGGAAACTGAATATGTCACACACATGTTGCATCGCAAGATGAAACAAACATTACCTTCCTACTTTAAAACAAACATTACCTTCCTACTTTAAAACAAACATTAGCAAGCTCAGCAGTGAGTGACAGACCAGTTCATATCAACTCACTCAAAAATCGACCCACTCGCACAACTGTCTAAACTCTACCACCACCCTTCACCCATACCCCTTCCTTCCCATTCCTTTAGTCCTATGTCATCCCTTTAGTCCTTCCCCTCTCCCAAAGCATTCACACACACACACACACACACACACACACACACACACACACACACACACACACACACACACACAGAAAGAGAGAGAGAGGGAATCAATGCGAAAAGAATGCGAAATGGAGCCGACGATGAAAAGAACTGGTACACTTCAAGTACATTTCAAACGGAACAATTCCTGACAGTCATCACAGTTCAGTGACAAAGAATAAATTTTGCAAGATTTCAGCTTAGGACACTCGGACCGGGGACATCCACACCATAGAATCACCATGTCCTTTGTGCCCCTCTGGTGCAGATGATGAAAAACGTTTCCTGTTTCAATGTAAAACATTCGATAGGGTAAGAGACAAGTGTGTGGTTTTGTTGTTGTTGTTGTTTTAATCGGATGTAGTTAAAGGCAAGATATTGTTTCTGCTTTGTCATCTGATAATGATCTTACAATACTGTCAATTCGCGAAATTTCTTGTAGAAGCACAGAGAATAATACGTAGACTTATATCCCAACCAGAAACAGGGCAGACGACAGCTTGAGAATGAAAACAAAAACGAAACAAAAAAACAGTACAAAGTATTTTATACTGTTCATGGGAAGGTACACCCACCAAGTGACTCACAATCACTGACGCTGTCCACATAAGTGGAGTGATGGCCTGAGGTAACGCGCCCGCGTAGGAAACGAGAGAATCGAGCGTACTGGTTCGAATCACGGCTAAGCCGCCGATATTTTCTCCCCCTCCACTAGACCTTGAGTGGTGGTCTGGACGCTAGTCATTCGGATGAGACGATAAACCGAGGTCCCGTGTGCAGCATGCACATAGCGCACGTAAAAGAACCCACGGCAACAAAAGGGTTGTTCCTGGCAAAATTTTGTGGAAAAATCCACTTCAATAGGAAAAACAAATAAAACTGCACGCAGGAAAAAGTTTTTTTTTTAAATTTTAAAGGGTGGCGCTGAAGTGTAGCGACGTGCTCTCCCTGGGAAAAGCAGCCCGAATTTCACACAGAGAAATCTGTTGTGATAAAAAGAAATACAAATACAAATCTTCACGTGGCAGAAAGTTTCAGTCTAATTTTCAGTTTCTAGGAGTCGGTCAAAGCGGTCGGCAAAATTGGCTAAAAATACTGTCTTATCACTTTTTGTCACAACAGACTTTCCTGTGTGAAATTCGAGCTGCTCTCACCGTGGAGAGCGCGTCGCCACAGCACAACGCCGACCATTTATTTATTCTTTCGTTTATCTGACTGTACCTGCATCAAGTTTCGTTTCCTATCAAAGTGTCTTCAGACTTTTTGCCAGGTACAACGACGCTTCAGTTGCCTTGGTTTATACTTCAAAGGTTTATCGCCTCGTACGAATCACTCGGGTCCAGGCCACACACACAAGGTCTAGTGGAAGGGAGAGAGAGAGAGAGAGAGAGAGAGTACTGGTGAGTGTAGGAGGCGATCCCAGGCGCTCAGATCTCGTTTCCTAGACCGACGCCATCCCCACTTGGCCACTGTGGACAGTTTCGATTTCAGTTTCTTGACGGCGTCTAATTGCACGGATCGATGCATTTTGGTTATACCTCATCTGTTAAAAAACAACAACAATGCAGCATAAAAAAAATCAAATAAACGTGGCTTACGTGCCTCATTGTTTCTTTGGTTGCATTTTGTGTGTGGCCCCATTGCAGTAATTGCCACACGCGCAAAGCGCGTTTCCCATTCTAAGGGAAACAACAGTTACATATCACAGTTCAGCACAGAGTTAGTTCCCTTTAATTCTCTCTCTCTCTCTCTCTCTCCAACCACCACCACCACCACCCCCTCCTCCGAAGAAAACGTATTTTCGACAATATCTACATCTTTTTTTTCCATCAAAAGGGAATAAGCAGTGAAAACAAGGCGATGACGTTCACTCCGTCAGTTATACAGAGGAGTGGAGGGGACGATATTGAGGAGGAAAAGACAGTCCTTCAAAAGGCAGGTGTACAACTGACCATTGAGGAGGAGGGAGGACAGAGGAGGAAAAGACAGTCCTTCAGGAGGCAGGTGTACAACTGACCATTGAGGAGGGGGGGGGACAGAGGAGGAAAAGACAGTCCTTCAGGAGGCAGGTGTACAACTGACCATTGAGGAGGAGGGAGGACAGAGGAGGAAAAGACAGTCCTTCAGGAGGCAGGTGTACAACTGACCATTGAGGAGGAAGGACAGAGGAGGAAAAGACAGTCCTTCAAAAGGCAGGTGTACAACTGACCATTGAGGAGGAAGGACAGAGGAGGAAAAGACAGTCCTTCAGGAGGCAGGTGTACAACTGACCATTGAGGAGGGAGGACAGAGGAGGAAAAGACAGTCCTTCAGGAGGCAGGTGTACAACTGACCATTGAGGAGGGAGGACAGAGGAGGAAAAGACAGTCCTTCAGGAGGCAGGTGTACAACTGACCATTGAGGAGGAGAGTGGACAGAGGAGGAAAAGAGTCCTTCAGAAGGCAGGTGTACAACTGACCATTGAGGAGGAGGAAGGACAGAGGAGGAAAAGACAGTCCTTCAGGAGGCAGGTGTACAACTGACCATTGAGGAGGGGGGGAGGACAGAGGAGGAAAAGACAGTCCTTCAGGAGGCAGGTGTACAACTGACCATTGAGGAGGGGAGGACAGAGGAGGAAAAGACAGTCCTTCAGGAGGCAGGTGTACAACTGACCATTGAGGAGGAGGGACAGAGGAGGAAAAGACAGTCCTTCAGGAGGCAGGTGTACAACTGACCATTGAGGAGAAGGAAGGACAGAGGAGAAAAAGACAGTCCTTCAGGAGGCAGGTGTACAACTGACCATTGAGGAGGAAGGACAGAGGAGGAAAAGACAGTCCTTCAGGAGGCAGGTGTACAACTGACCATTGAGGAGGAGGAAGGACAGAGGAGGAAAAGACAGTCCTTCAGGAGGCAGGTGTACAACTGACCATTGAGGAGGGGGGAGGACAGAGGAGGAAAAGACAGTCCTTCAGGAGGCAGGTGTACAACTGACCATTGAGGAGGAGGGAGGACAGAGGAGGAAAAGACAGTCCTTCAGGAGGCAGGTGTATAACTGACCATTGAGGAGGAGGGAGGACAGAGGAGGAAAAGACAGTCCTTCAGGAGGCAGGTGTACAACTGACCATTGAGGAGGAGGAAGGACAGAGGAGGAAAAGACAGTCCTTCGGGAGGCAGGTGTACAACTGACCATTGAGGAGGGGGGAGGACAGAGGAGGAAAAGACAGTCCTTCAGGAGGCAGGTGTACAACTGACCATTGAGGAGGGGGGAGGACAGAGGAGGAAAAGACAGTCCTTCAGGAGGCAGGTGTACAACTGACCATTGAGGAGGAGGAAGGACAGAGGAGGAAAAGACAGTCCTTCAGGAGGCAGGTGTACAACTGACCATTGAGGAGGAGGGAGGACAGAGGAGGAAAAGACAGTCCTTCAGGAGGCGGGTGTACAACTGACCATTGAGGAGGAGGGAGGACAGAGGAGGAAAAGACAGTCCTTCAGGAGGCAGGTGTACAACTGACCATTGAGGAGGAGGAAGAAGCAGCCAGAGGTCAGAGACTTTGAAGGGTGTTGGTCTGTTCTGGAAGATGGCGGGGATGGAAGAGAATGTTGTCACAATTGTGTCTGTATTTTCATCAATGGAAACTGCTCAGCACCGTTTGGGAACGTAAGTTGTAGCTCCTTCGGGTGTTTTTACATTCCATTTCTCCACAGAATTTTGTGTGTGTAGTTTGTGAGTATCTAAAAAAAAAAATGCAACTCAAAACTTGAAAATTGCTGTTGAACTGTAACTGAAAGAGATGAGTGATATATGAAAGATGTTACATCTTTTAACTGCGTGAACTTTTACCTCGTGATTCATCAAAACAATGTATCGGAATCTGTGTAATGATAAGATTGTGTGCACTTTATAGTATGAATGTATGTGGTGTAAACACATTTAGTCATGTTTAGACCTCTTCATTGAAGTTTGTACTGAGTTGGCATGTATGCACACTTAAGACTTTATTGTGGTGTGTGTGTGTGTGTGTGTGTGTGTGTGTGTGTGTGTGTGTGTGTGTGTGTGTGTGTGTGTGTGTGTGTGTGTGTGTGTGTGTGTGTTCTTTTCATAAACTTTTTCATGTGCACAACACAGCATTGTTACCGTGTTTTGAATTGTTGCCCACCACTTACTACGGCTGAGCACTGACCAACGCTAACGTTAACCAACGGTAACCACTGACCAAAGCTAACCACTAACTACAACTGGCCACCACTGACCACTGTATACTGATCATTATTGACCACTGAATACAACCACTACTGACAGCCATTTACCACCACTGCCAACCTCTGCTGACCACAGATACCAATGACCATTGCAGAGAATCACTGACCACTGACTATCATTGGCCACAACTATACACCGCTGACCAGCACTGAGAAAAAAATATAAGAACGATTGAACATGCACAGGTTTTGGGCAACGTAGACTTGGGAGAAATTAAGACATGTTCCCTATATATGAATCTAATCTTTTTCATCCATCTCTCTCTCTCTGATGCTTCTCACCACATACCTCTGAATCTATGGTGTCTCTACATACCTCTGTGTCTATGGTGTCTCTCAACATACCTCTGAGTCTATGGTGTCTCTACATACCTCTGTGTCTATGGTGTCTCTCAACATACCTCTGAGTCTATGGTGTCTCTACATACCTCTGTGTCTATGGTGTCTCTCTACATACCTCTGTGTCTATGGTGTCTCTCTACATACCTCTGAGTCTATGGTCTCTCTACATACCTCTGTGTCTATGGTGTCTCTCTACATACCTCTGTGTCTATGGTCTCTCTACATACCTCTGAGTCTATGGTCTCTCTACATACCTCTGTGTCTATGGTGTCTCTCTACATACCTCTGTGTCTATGGTCTCTCTACATACCTCTGTGTCTATGGTGTCTCTCTACATACCTCTGAGTCTATGGTGTCTCTCTACATACCTCTGTGTCTGGTGTCTCTACATACCTCTGTGTCTATGGTGTCTCTCTACATACCTCTAGTCTATGATGTCTCTCTACATACCTCTGTGACTATGGTGTCTCTCTACATACCTCTGTGTCTGTGGTGTCTCTACATACTTCTGTGTCTATGGTGTCTCTCTACATACATCTGAGTCTATGGTGTCTCTCTACATACCTCTGTCTATGGTCTCTCTACATACCTCTGTGTCTATGGTGTCTCTCTACATACCTCTGTGTCTATGGTCTCTCTACATACCTCTGAGTCTATGGTCTCTCTAGATACCTCTGTGTCTATGGTCTCTCTACATGGACAACCAGAATGTGGAGTCTGACTGGAGGACCCTGCGCGAGCTGATCTATAGCACAGCTTCAGAGACCCTGGGACCCATGACCAGAAAGCACAAAGACTGGTTTGATGAAAACTGTGATGAAATCAAGCAGCTTCTGGATGAGAAACGCCGTCTGCATCAAGCCTACCTGAGCAACCCAAAGTCCACATCAAAAAAGGATGCGTACAATGCCATCCGCAGGACTGTTCAGCAAAAGTTACGTCAGATGCAGGATAAGTGGCTGAGTGTCAAAGCTGATGAGATCCAGGGATATGCTGACAGGCACGATATGCAGAGGTTCTATGATGCCTTAAAAGAAGTCTACGGCCCCACATCCTCAGGATCATCCCCCCTCCTCAGTGCAGATGGGAATACCTTGATCACCGAGAAGGAGAAAATTCTCAAACGCTGGGCTGAGCACTTCAACAGTGTCTTAAATCGCCCTTCCTCCATAAATGATGAAGCCATAGACCGTCTCCCACAAGTCCCCATCAACAAAGCACTGGACGATCCGCCAGCACTTCTTGAGACCAAAGAAAGCAATCCGTCTGCTATCCAGTGGCAAAGCACCTGGCTCGGACTCCATACCAGCAGAGGTCTACAAGGATGGAGGCACTGTGCTGACTGAGAAGCTCCAGCAGCTGTACTCACTCATGTGGAAAGAAGAAACGATCCCCCAGAATTTCAAAGATGCATCTATCATTCACTTGTACAAGCGAAAGGGGAACCGGCAAGCCTGTGATAACCATCGGGGCATTTCCTTGCTCTCCATCGCAGGCAAGATACTTGCCAGGATCCTACTTAACCGCCTCACAGCACACCTTGACCAAGGTCATTTGCCTGAGAGCCAATGTAGATTCCGGAAAGAGCGCGGAACCACCGATATGGTGTTTGCTGCAAGGCAGCTGCAAGAGAAATGTCAGGAGCAAAATGCTGATCTGTTCTCCACCTATGTCGACCTCACTAAAGCCTTCGACACCGTGAGTAGAGAGGGACTGTGAAAGATCATGGCCAAGTACGGATGCCCTCGGAAATTATTTCCTTGGTCAGCCAATTCCATGAAGGCATGCAGGCTCGAGTCCAGGACAATGGCGAAACATCTGCTCCTTTTCCTGTCACAAATGGTGTCAAGCAAGGCTGCGTCCTGGCTCCAACACTGTTCAGCCTCATGTTCTCTGCAGTGCTTACTGATGCCTTCAGAGATGGCGATGTTGGAATCGGCCTAAAGTACCGAACAGATGGCAAGCTGTTTAACCTCAGAAGGCTTCAAGCAAAAACGAAGGTCATGACAGACATCATCAGAGACTTTTTGTTTGCCGATGATTGTGCCCTCAACGCTGGATCTGAAGCTGACATGCACCTCAGCGTCAACAAGTTTGCCACTGCCAGCAGGAACTTCGGCCTTACCATCAGCACGAGGAAAACTGAAGTTCTCCATCAGCCAGCCCCAGGGAAACCCCACGTTGAGCCCAACATCACAGTCAACGGTCAGAGGCTCAGTGCGGTGGAGCGGTTCACATACCTTGGCAGCACACTGTCACGAAATGCGACCATCGACGATGAAGTGAACGTCAGGATTGCAAGAGCAAGCGCAACTTTTGGTAGACTCTGTGCAAATGTCTGGAACAGGGGAGGCATTGGTCTTGAGACCAAACTAAAGGTCTACAGAGCAGTAGTTCTCCCCACACTACTGTACGCCTGCGAAACTTGGACAGTGTACCAACGACATGCCAAGAAGCTGAACCACTTCCACACAACATGCCTAAAGAAGCTACTGAACATCAAGTGGCAAGACAGGACCCCAGACACGGAGGTGCTTGCAAAAGCCACCCTTCACAGCATCTTCACCATCCTGATGCAGTCCCAGCATCGCTGGGCTGGACACGTGGCGCGCATGTCAGACCATCGGCTGCCCAAAAGGCTCTTCTATGGCGAGCTGCAACAAGGGAAGAGATCACACGGAGGTAAGAAGAAGCGCTTCAGAGATACTCAGAAAGTCTCTCTGAAAGCGTCTGATATCAACCCTGACTCATGGGAGGAATCTGCAGTGGGCCGTGACAAATGGCGCGCTGCTGTGCACAAAGGTGCCAAGTTGTGCGAGGCCAGCAGGACTGCTGCAGCTGTTCAGAAGAGGCAGGCCAGAAAGTCACGGGCAAACAAGCTCCCTGACAATATGCCTGTCTTTGTCTGCCCCAACTGTCAGCGAACATTTCGTGCGCAGATTGGACTATTCAGCCATCTGCCCACTCACAGATAGATTCATGAGCATTGCTCCCCCCCCCCACCACCACCACCCTCCCCCCATCCCCCAGCTGGATGACAACGATGGTCATCGTCGATCTCGATGGACACACACCACATACCTCTGTGTCTATGTCTCTCTCTACATATCTCTGTGTCTATGGTGTCTCTATATACCTCTGTGTCTATGGTGTCTCTCTACATACCTCTGTGTCTATGGTCTCTCTCTACATACCTCTGTGTCTATGGTCTCTCTCTACATACCTCTGTGTCTATGGTGTCTCTCTACATACCTCTGAGTCTATGGTCTCTCTACATACCTCTGTGTCTATGGTCTCTCTCTACATACCTCTGTGTCTATGGTGTCTCTCTACATACCTCTGAGTCTATGGTCTCTCTACATACCTCTGTGTCTATGGTCTCCCTCCACCACCATTCCTGTGTGTGGGGGGGGGGGAGGGGGTGTGGAGGTGTGGGATGGGGTGTGTGTGTGTGCTCAACATTGTAATGGGTCAGAAGGCCTTCTACAATAAAACATTTCTGAGTTCTGAGTTCTGAGTCTATGGTCTCTCTACATACCTGTGTCTATGGTCTCTCTACATACCTCTGTGTCTATGGTGTCTCTCTACATACTCTGTGTCTATGGTGTCTCTCTACATACCTCTGTGTATATGGTCTCTCTACTTACCTCTGAGTCTATGGTGTCTCTACATACCTCTGTGTCTATGGTGTCTCTCTACATACCTCTGTGTATATGGTGTCTCTCTACATACATCTAGAGTATGGTCTCTCTACATACCTCTGTGTCTATGGTGTCTCTCTACATACCTCTGTGTCTATGGCCCCTCTACATACTTCTGTGTCTATGGTGTCTCTCTACATACCTCTGAGTCTATGGTGTCTCTCTGCATACCTCTGTGTCTATGGTCTTTCTACATACCTCTGTGTCTATGGTGTCTCTCTACATACCTCTGTGTCTATGGTGTCTCTACATACCTCTGTGTCTATGGTGTCTCTCTACATACCTCTGTGTCTATGGTGTCTCTACATACCTCTGTGTCTATGGTGTCTCTCTACATACCTCTGAGTCTATGGTGTCTCTCTGCATACCTCTGTGTCTATGGTCTTTCTACATACCTCTGTGTCTATGGTGTCTCTACATACCTCTGAGTCTATGGTGTCTCTGTACAAACCTCTGTGTCTGTGGTCTTTCTACATACCTGTGTCTATGGTGTCTCTACATACCTCTGTGTCTATGGTGTCTCTCTACATACCTCTGTGTCTATGGTGTCTCTCTACATACCTCTGTGTCTATGGTGTCTCTCTACATACCTCTGAGTCTATGGTGTCTCTCTACATACCTCTGTGTCTGTGGTGTCTCTCTACATACCTCTGTGTCTATGGTCTCTGTCACGCTACGGCTGACAGATCGACAGACAGACGGACGAACGATGACAAAAACTCAACAATGAATCTGTCAGCCACCAGTCGGAACAACCAGATCCCACTTGAAATGATAACATTTATTCAAAATAATAATAATAATAATAATAATAATAATAATAACTGGTATTTTTGAACACGAAATTCAATAACAAAACAATACTGACACAACTACCCCTCACACGCGATTACAAACACATAAAAATTATAATCTGCTGTGCTCAGCCTCTGCCGCCGCAGTCCAGAATACCAGCGGTCAGGAATGGATGGGAGAAGGGAGATAGTAAGTTGGGGGACAGCACTTAACACCGCGCCAAAGTCCTTCCAGCCGACGCTGTTGTCGTCGTCGCTGTTATCGTCGACGCGGTTGCGCCGCTGCCGCAGAACACTGCCAGTCCCGCACCATGCAGACCTCCCTCCAGCCCACAGCCACAACCAGCAGAGGAGTAGAATCATCCAAACGGGCAAAATGGAAGATAAAAAACCTAAGAATGGCAAAGTGCCAGTTCTGACTCTGAAAGATGCTAATCACACCCAACCTATCATCCCACCCATCCAACCTGCCGTTACAATAACATATTTCTTTGAGTCGATTTAATTTATCCCAAAATAATAAACATTATTAATATTTCTTCATGAACACAACCACAATGATAGGAACACATACTCACGGCATCTCTTAATAACATAAAATAACATGAACAGCTACAGCAAATTCAAACAAACATGCATTAACAGCCTCTGTCATTCCCTCCACCACCATTCCTGCAAGTCCAAACGACCAGCTGACCAAGGAAACATCACACACCCTCACCTCAGACAGGTTATGTGAAAACCTGGAACTGGTGTTCCAGCCGTTGCAACGACCGCCGAACAATGACGAAAACCTGCTGCTTCACCACAGCAGAAGACATGGGAAGAACAACTCCCAAAACCCCTGGTGGAAATGACTCTCACAGCAGTTGACAGTGGAGTGCCCGAAAGATACAGGGACAAATCAAAAACCAAAACACAACTCACTGACGCGAGTTGGTTCGCACGTGGGATTCGGGCCTAACGGGTTGCCAGCCTATCTGGCGGCTTACAGAAATATGTCAGCTAAGGGGAGTCTCACACTCTGGATATGTCGACGCGTGACAGTCTCTGTATATACCTCTGTGTCTATGGTGTCTCTCTACATTCCTCTGAGTCTATGGTCTCTCTACATACCTCTGAGTCTATGGTCTCTCTCTACATACCTCTGAGTCTATGGTCTCTCTACATACCTCTGTGTCTATGGTGTCTCTCTACATACCTCTGAGTCTATGGTCTCTCTACATACCTCTGAGTCTATGGTCTCTCTACATACCTCTGTGCCTGTGGTGTCTCTCTACATACCTCTGTGTCTATGGTGTTTCTACATACCTCTGTGTCTATGGTGTTTCTACATACCTCTGTGTCTATGGTGTCTCTCTACACACCTGTGTCTATGGTCTCTCTACATACATCTGTGTCTATGGTGTCTTTCTACATACCTCTGTATCTATGGTGTCTCTCTACATACCTCTGAGTCTATGGTGTCTCTCTACATACCTCTGAGTCTATGGTGTCTCTCTACATACCTCTGTGTCTATGGTGTCTTTCTACATACCTCTGTGTCTATGGTCTCTCTACATACCTCTGAGTCTATGGTCTCTGTACATACCTCTGTGTCTGTGGTCTCTCTACATATGTTATGTTATACATTTAAAACAACGAACGTACATGTTTAAGCGGACTTGCTCACGATGGAAGGCATTTACCTTTTTGAATTTTCGATTCATGTGTTTGCATGCCCGGTTTTACAAAATCGAGTCTGCGCGCGCTCAAGTGTGTGTGTGTGGGGGGGGGATGTGGGAGGGGGTGTGGAGGTGTGGGATGGGGTGTGTGTGTGTGCTCAACATTGTAATGGGTCAGAAGGCCTTCTACAATAAAAACATTTCTGAGTTCTGAGTTCTGTGTCTATGATCTCTCTACATACCTCTGTGTCTATGGTGTCTCTCTACATACCTCTGTGTCTATGGTGTCTCTCTACATACATCTGAGTCTATGGTCTCTCTACATACCTCTGTGTCTATGGTGTCTCTCTACATACCTCTGTGTCTATGGTGTCTCTCTACATACCTCTGTGTCTATGGTGTCTCTCTACATACATCTGAGTCTATGGTCTCTCTACATAAAAGGAAGGTGAAGAGGAAATCTTGACTGCAGGACTTGAGACAGGCGAGAAAACGGTTGAGACTAGCCTGTAGGTGGTGACTTGTCCTATGAAGAGAGTATCCCGACGTTTCGGGCCCTAGGCCCTTCTTCATGGGGAGAAAAATAGAGAATGGAGAAGAAAAGAGAGGGCAAAACCAAGACAGAGGTAAAACTAAGAACTGTGAGGAGTAATCAGAGAGAAAAAAAGAAAAGAAAAAAAAAAGAACAGAGAAAAAGGTGAGCAATATTTACAAAGGAAAAGAAGGGGGGATGGTTAAACACTGGAGGGGGGGGGGTGGAGGTGGAAAAAGAGGGTTGTGGTTCTCAAAAGATGAAAAGGTGTAAGAATATGTGTGCTGGTCAGTGTGTGTGTGTGTGTGTGTGTGTGTGTGTGTGTGTGTAGGGAGAGAAAGAAAACGGAGGGGGGGGGAGAGAGGGAGTGAGAGACAGGGAGGGAGGGAGAGAGGGAGAGAGAGTGGTGGAGAGGGAGGGGGAGGAGAGAAAAGTGGGGGAGAGAGGGAGGGGGGAGGGAGAGAGAGAGAATGAGTGTGTGTGTGTCTGAAGGTGGATTACAGGGGGACAGGAGCAGTGAAAAGGGAGGGGAAAAGAGAGAGAAGAGGGCCCAGGGCCACTAGGGGTCCATCACTCTGGTGTTGATGCCTGCAGGCTGGTTAGTCTCAACCGTTTTCTCTACATACCTCTGTGTCTATGGTGTCTCTCTACATACCTCTGTGTCTATGGTCTCTCTACATACCTCTGAGTCTATGGTGTATCTACATACCTCTGTGTCTATGGTGTCTCTCTACATACATCTGTGTCTATGGTGTCTCTCTACATACCTCTGTGTCTATGCTGTCTCTCTACATACCTCTGTGTCTATGGTGTCTCTATACATACCTCTGTGTCTATGGTGTCTCTCTACATACCTCTGTGTCTATGGTGTCTCTCTACATACCTCTGTGTCTATGCTGTCTCTCTACATACCTCTGTGTCTATGGTGTCTCTATACATACCTCTGTGTCTATGCTGTCTCTCTACATACCTCTGAGTCTATGGTGTATCTACATACCTCTGTCTCTATGGTGTCTCTCTACATACCTCTGTGTCTATGGTGTCTCTCTACATACCTCTGTGTCTATGCTGTCTCTCTACATACCTCTGTGTCTATGGTGTCTCTCAACATACCTCTGTGTCTATGCTGTCTCTCTACATACCTCTGAGTCTATGGTGTCTCTCTATATACCTCTGTGTCTATGGTCTCTCTACATACCTCTGAGTCTATGGTGTCTCTCTACATACCTCTGAGTCTATGGTGTCTCTCTACATACCTCTGTGTCTATGGTGTCTCTCTACATACCTCTGAGTCTATGGTGTCTCTCTACATACCTCTGTGTCTATGGTGTCTCTCTACATACCTCTGTGTCTATGGTGTCTCTCTACATACTTCTGTGTCTATGGTGTCTCTCTACATACCTCTGTGTCTATGATCTCTCTACATACCTCTGTGTCTATGGTGTCTCTCTACATACATCTGTGTCTATGGTCTCTCTACATACCTCTATGTGTGTCTCTGATTACCTCTGTATTTATGGTCTCTCTAATTAGCTCTATGTGTCTGTGGTCTCTCTACATGCCTGTCTGTGTCTATACAGACCTTTGAAGCTGTGGTCTCACTACATACATGTATGTGTCTGTGTCTATGGGATCTCTACACACCTCTGTATCTATAGCGGCTCTCTGCATACCCCTGTGTCTGTGGTCTCACTACATATATATGTGTCTATGGTTTCACTACATACCCGTCTGTGTCTATATATACCTTTGATTCCTGTGGTCTCACTACATACATATGTGTCGTTAGTCTTACTATACACCTGTCTGTGTCTTGACTTACCTTTGATTCTGTGGTCTCAATACATATGTGTCTATGGTGTCTACATATGGTGTCTGCTCAGTGCAGGGGAGGGGGAAGGGGGTCGGGGGCAATATCCACATTTCTTCCCTTGTACTCTTTCGTTTCAAAGACGGAATTAATTGTAAACTGATTAATAACATTGTAATAGTACACAGTCCACAGTGCCCCCACTCTCGCATGCCACAAAGAAGGCCAATAAAAGAATGGGGGAGGGGAGGGGTTGAGAGGGGGGGGGGAATGTGGGGTTGCGAGGGGGGGGGATGAGGGGTTGCGAGGGGGGGGAATGTGGGGTTGCGAGGGGGTGGGATGTGGGATTGCGAGGGGGGGGGATGAGGGGTTGCGGGGGGTGGGGGAATGTGGGGTTGCGAGGGGGTGGGATGTGGGGTTGCGGGGGGGGAATGAGGGGTTGCGAGGGAGTGGGAATGAGGGATTGCGAGGGGGGGGGGAATGTGGGGTTACGGGGGGAGGGGAGGGGTTGCGAGGGGGGATGTGGGGTTGCGAGGGGTGGGGGAATGTGGGGTTGCGAGGGGGGGGAATGATGGGTTGCGGGGGGTGGGGGAATGAGGGATTGCGGGGGGGGGGGGGGATGTGGGGTTGCGAGGGGGGGGAATGAGGGGATGCGAGGGGGGGGGGGGAATGTGGGGTTGCGGGGGGGGGGGGAGGGGTTGCGAAGGGGGGGAGGAATGTGTGGTTGCGGGGGGGGGGGTGTAGAAATGTAGAGTATCTATTACAATGTCATTACAACTCAGTATAATACATCTTTATCAATCCGACTGGACATTGCATGTGCATTCAAAGGCTAGTCGCTCACATCACACAGTCTAAACTCTCAGCCCAAAGTAGAGTTGGACATATATATATATGAACATGGCAAAAGTTTAACTTCGAAGTGAAAAGGCTGAATCAAAACATGAAGGTGATAAAACTTACATTCTGGCATGCCATAAAAGAGATATGTTTGCGTGATACATTTATCTATATATATATATATATATATATATATATTTGTATTTGTATTTGTATTTCTTTTTATCACAACAGATTTCTCTGTGTGAAATTCGGGCTGCTCTCCCCAGGGAGAGCGCGTCGCCATACTACAGCGCCACCCATTTTTTGTATTTTTTCCTGTGTGCAGTTTTATATGTTTTTCCTATCGAAGTGGATTTTTCTACAGAATTTTGCCAGGAACAACCCTTTTGTTGCGGTGGGTTCTTTTACGTGCGCTAAGTGCATGCTGCACACGGGACCTCGGTTTATCGTCTCATCCGAATGACTAGCGTCCAGACCACCACTCAAGGTCTAGTGGAGGGGGAGAAAATTTCGGGGGCTGTGCCGTGATTCGAACCAGCGCGCTCAGATTCTCTCGCTTCCTATGCGGACGCGTTACCTCTAAGCCATTACTCCATATATATGCTATATATATATATATATATCACATTCTTGGATGCCGTAAAAGAGATTGTGTTCTGATTTGATTTTATTAACCGGGAGGGGTGTGGGGGAATGTGGATATTGCCAGCTCGGGGGACATTGGTACGCCCAACAAGCAGCAGGAGCCGGTGAGCTGTGGCCCCGTGGTGCTGGGTGCAGTGACCTGACCTGTCCTCATGGCTGTGTCCCCGCACAGCATTGACAATTCCGTTTTGATCAGAGAAGTTAAGATAAGAGAAGAATAACTTTATTATCTCCAACTGGAGAAATTTGGTCAGGTGCATTATCACAACATAGACAAGTAAACAACATGGGGACCATAACTCTAAAAGTCAACAACAGCTGTTACGAATATTACGAAGATACAAATGTAAAAAGAAATATCACATAACACCGTTTCATACATACATCCACGCACTGCAGGTAATAACTAGTATTCTTAATGTAAAAACAGAAAGAATTAAGAAACCTTATTTGAATATAATTATAAACATAGCCTACTATACTGCACATTGATTATAATAGACAGATAAGAATAAAGATAAATTGCGGAAAACCGCAACCAGATAATCAGCACACACCCGCACCCCCCCCCCCCCCCCCCCACACACACACACACACACACTCCCCCCACCCCCACCCACCCCACACACGCGGATGACAGGAGTTTCCTCCGTGCCTCTGCAGTCATTTGTGTAGTGTAAAAAGAACAGGGGACAGCACTGTACCTTGGGGTGCACCAGTAGAAGTAGATTTTAGAGAAGAGTGGGCAGAATGAAAGCGGACGGACTGAGTTCTATCGAGAAGAAAACTTACTATCCAAAGAGTAAGCTCCGGATCAACATCCATGCCTAGCATTTTGAGGGCAAGGAGATGAGGTTGTACTGTGTTAAAAGCAGAAGAGAAGTCAACAAAAAGGATACGAACAAAAGATCCCGTGTTATTCAAATGAAGGAAAGCATTATGAAGGAGAGTTAGGATAGCATCGTCAGTACTTCTGTGTGCTTTATAAGCAAACTGAAGAGAGTCAAGCTGCTGTTCAGTGAAAGAAAGAAGATGTCGGAGAATATTTTTTTCAAAGCATTTCAGCACTACTGAAGTCAGGGCAACAGGACGGTAATCATTTAGTGCGGCTGGGTTCTTTTTCTTGGGGATAGGACAGATAGTAGATTTTTTCCAGATGCTGGGGACAGAGCAGTCCTTCAGAGACCAGTTGAAAATTTTACAGAACACGTCATACAACTGGGAAGCACATGTTTTCAGTAATTTTCCGCAGATATTGTCGGGGCCAATTGCCTTCGTGACATTCAGTTTTAAAAATAAAGATTCAACTTTTGCGTCGATCTCAAAGTCTTCACCTGTGTTCCTATCTTTGATCTTTTCCTGCAACTGTGAGATAACACTATCCAGTTCCCTTCCCAGATCATTCCTTTCAAAGCGACAGTAGAAATCATTCAGTTTATTTGAAAAATCAAGCTGTTCATCCTTTTTCATTTCACAAGCTACTGTTTTCCTTTTCGTTTCTCCAGTGATAATTTTTAACCCATCCCATGCATCTGCCATTTTTCCTGTCTGAAACTGTTGCTCTACTTTTGATTTGAATTCCCTCTGTCCCCTTCGTAATTCACCTCTAAGCTTCTTTTGTATCAGTTTCCTATCCTTCTTGTTCCCTGACTGAAACGCTACCTTTTTCTCGTTTAAAATTGTTTTGAGAGACTTGGAGATCCATGGTTTGTTGTTGGGGAAAAGTTTAATTATTTTTGTCGGAATTATCATGTCTTCACAGAAACTGATATAAGATGTAACAACATCAGCTGCTTCATGAACTTTCTCACATGGGTCAGTCAACACACTCCAATCAGTACAATCAAAACATCCTCTCAGTTCATCCACACTCTCTGACGTCCAAACTTTCACACTCTTTTTCACAATCGGCTCTGTCTGTATCTTTGGTCTGTAGGCTGGGATTAAATGAACAACAACATGATCAGATACACCCACTGGTGCAAGGGGAACAGATTTGTAGGCATTAGGAATGTTCCCATAACACAGATCAATTGTCTTGTCCAGTCGGGTCTGGCAGGTAACATATTGTTTAAAAGAAGGTAAGGCTTTCTTTAAATCACAGTGATTAAAATCTCCAACAATAAAACACGGGGCGTCGGCAGAGATGAGTTGAAGGTCGCGAACAACACCTGCGATCGTCCTTCCTGCACGTGCAGCAGATGCCTGGTCAAAGACTGGGGCGTACACAACAGACAAAAAAATACGGCCGAACTCACGTGGCAGGTATCGAGGCCTCAGCGACACTGATATGAGTTCAAGTTCTTGTGTACACAGTTGCTTCTTCACACACACATTCGCACTGTCACACCACTTCTCGTTGACATACAGGCACACGCCACCACCCATTTTCTTCCCCACTTTCTTGCAGTCTCTGTTCATTCTGTACGGAGTGTTAAAACCATCAATCGCAACACATTCATTCGACTCTTTCTCACTAAACCAGGTTTCGGTGAAACAAAGCACACACGAGTTCCTAAAATCATTTAAAAATCGACAGTTTGCTCGTACTTCATCTAAATTACAGTTTCTGCCGTTTGGGTTAAGAGATCTGACACTGGATAAAATCATAGATGGGAGTGGGGGCTTAGTTTTGGCATTATTAACATTTTTACCCGTCCACTCTTCGATGTTGAAGTCAGAAATAAAATCTACCCAAATGGGTATACCTGTTTCTGACGAACGTGTCCACCATCTCTGGTTCGACATTCTTACATTATAATTAACATTTTCACCCGTCGGCAGTACAAAACATACGTGAAAAACTCCAAAACGGGTAAAAATGTTAATTATATATATATATAAGTTTGTCGACTATAGAAGAGGATTTTAAAAGGAATTTGTCCACATTAGAAAGGTGTCTAAAAATGGAGTGCTGCTTTCGGGGTTTTGAGTTGTGCACTTCGAAACTGTAATTGGAATGAAGTGTGGAGTCCAGTTCGCGCGAGGCAGAAAACGACAGTGCACGACGACACAAGGGTTTGCGATTGTACTTACCGATGTAGTACATGAATCCACATGTTTTGCGCAGAGCCCCACACACACTCTGACGGAATGAAATTGTCAGTGTACACCGTCGGCGCACCAAACCACGAAATGAAGTCAGGTGTCAGTGCCTACACACACAATCCCGGAACCATGAAGTTGTCAACCCTACACACATTATCACGGAATGAACTTGTGAGTGTACACTGGCACGCACAAAATCATAAGTCACGGAATGAAGTCAGCCTGAGCCCCGGCAACTATACGGACACACTGGCAAACACGGAATGAAGCTGTCACTGTACACTGCTAGACACATGTTGAAGGAATGTTGTGATTGTACATGCACGACCTGTCCTGTCTGCCGAAGTGGATGTGCACGAAGGGGACGTAGGAAAGAGGTTACTGTGCACTGACAATCTTGTACTTGAAGTGAAGACGGAATGAACTGCACCGTGTTTCAGCGGGAGGGTGAAAACAAGAGTGGAGGACTAGACAACTGATGGGTTCCGAACGTTACATGAACAACTGTGTGCGTACGGAAAGAATGGCCATATGTGGAGCTAAATATTTTATGTCTCGCCCTCAGTTCTCCACGGAAGGCCAGGAGCACACTGACATGCAACACAGGACACAGCACACACGTATGTGACGCGTGCTGTCGAGGAAACAAGATGTCTAACACACACCACGGACAATCACGGAATGAAGTTCTCAACACACACACACACACACACACACACACACACACACGTGAAATCGCTGACTTGAACATTCACAGCCGGCCAAAGCATCACTGACGAGAAAGGGACGTGCAGCTGTCCAATTGAAACGGTTAAGTTCAGCACGGACACTGACTCGGCCGTTAAAATGCACTTTCCTATTTCGGTATGTGACTTTTCTGCACAGCACGTTGTTAAGGAAGGTCAGTTCCACCAGTCCCGCTCACTTTTTAATGTGAAATCCTCTGTGCAACGCATTTGAGCACTGCAATACAGGGAATGGTGTGCGGTTTCCACGTGTACCTGGTCAGTGCTGTCGGAACCGATACAGCAAGGACGTACAACGAAACAGGCCGAAAAGAACGGACCCACCACAGGAGACTGCCGTCACTCTTTTGACGTCGCACACACGTGACGGTGTTTCATGCAAGCTGTTTTATCATTTTCAGTCATGTTCATGTTAGGATCACAACCTATTGTCTCGTCCCCCACTCTGTTTTCATCCTCTCGCGAAGCATGGTACAGTTCATTCCGTCTTCACTTTAAATAACCTGGCGATCGCGTACACTGACCGCTTTCGATCGAACTGCCTTATACGTCCCGTTCGCGCATGTCCGCTCCTGGAGATATGACAGCGACAAGCTTCCCGATTTCTTTACGAATTTTTCTATTTCAAGCCCATTGCTTGATGCATGGAATGCCCCACGAACTCGGACATACCGGCGTTTAGAATCGAGACAAGTTTCATTACGAGTACTGACCCAAACTTGTGTATATATACACACTCCCGTCTTAATCGTTTTCATGTATGTTTTGTAACACAGACGGGTAACTTCGAACTGACCCATGGGTCCGATTTTTTCTTTCACTTTGCGTATCCCCCATTCTTTCCAAGCCCCTTGCTAGGTGCATGGAATGCCCCCAAAAGCATCCCTTTTTAGACACCTTTCTAATCTCGACAAGTTCGTTTTAAAATCCTCTACTATAGTCGACAAACTTATATATATAATTAACATTTTCATCCGTTTTGGACTTTCTCACGTATGTTTTGTACTGCAGACGGGTAAAAATGTTAATTATAATATAAGAATGTCGAACCAGAGATGGTGCACAACTTCAATTGTCACAAGCCGGTATTTTAGACACCTTTCTAATCTCGACAAGTTCGTTTTAAAATCCTCTACTGCAGTCGACAAACTTATATATAATTAACATTTTCACCCGTTTTGGACTTTCTCACGTATGTTTTGTACTGCAGACGGGTAAAAATGTTAATTATAATATAAGAATGTCGAACCAGAGATGGTGCACAACTTTGTCACAAGCCGGTATACCCATTTGGGTGGATTTGATTTCTCACTTCAACATCGAAGAGTAAACGGGTAAAAATGTTTTGTCTTCTCTTCACGCCTCCTCTCTTTCCTCTCTTTCGTGCTTTCTTTCTCTCACCTTCTCTTTCATTCTCCTCATCATCACAAATAAGATCACGAGGTAAAAGTTGCTCAGTAAAAGCGGATGGGTCGCGCACTGACCGTAAACTGAGAAGGAAATCACGGTCGTAATGTAAGGCGCCTGTACCTCCTCGCTATCCGCCATTTAAACCACCCGGTGACACAAAAACACTAGTCCGGAACACAGCCAGCACCACCACCAACAGCCTCACAACTGTCACACTCTTCATGTTTAACACCTTGCACACCTTTTTGAAACAATATTAAAGCACAAGGACAGGGCGAGGACAGCAAAAACACGACTGAAACACAGAGCACAAACACCTGCGTGTCGCCCCCTCGCGAAGCGCCACCATTCTGTGTTCTCAAAGTCGTTGCGTTTGTGTTCATGGCTTGTGTGTTTGTTTTTGTTTGTGTGGGTTAGTGTGTGTGTGTGTTTGCCTGCAGTTTCGAGCGTCCAGTGTGACTTGACTTGACTTCATTTATTGTCATAAAATCCCGAAAGATTAATAGACACAACAAAGAACAAAAGGAACAAAGAAATAAACGGTCATCTGATACGCATGCAATGAAATACATAGTCTGCGAGTGTTTTTTGACAGTCAGTTGAATAAATCACTTGGTTTTAGGATACTGTTTTGTGTTTTTCTAGTGGTCACATTAATTTTGATTGATGATCATACTGCTGTACAATTGTGATTAGATGGTTTCGCAAATTATGAAATAAGATACACATATCTAAGAAATGTAATTCATCTTCTACAACTTCACATATATCACATAACCTCTCTTCTCTGGGAATGTTTGCATATCTTCCTCGTTCGATATTTAAATAATGCGCGCTTATTCTGAGTTGACAAAGAGCTTGTTTGTGAGCAGGATCGATTTTATGAGTTAGATAATTCTCAATTTGATAATCGTTTCTTTTAATTTTGTTGTAGAAGATATGGCTATCATCATGTGCATCCGGAATATGAGTCCAGTGGCCAAGAACTCTGCATGCAATATGAATTTCAATTGGAAATCTGCCCAGTGTGTGTGTGTGTGTGTGCGCGCGCGCATTTGTGTGTGTGTGTGTGTGTGTGTGTGTGCACACGCGCGTTTGCGTGTGCGTGTGCGTGTGTGTGTGTGCCTACATCTACGGGAGTCCAGTGAGAGAAAGACAGAGACAGACAGACAGACAGACAGACAGAGAGAGATGCTGTAACAACAGAAGAACTAGCACGCGTATCAGCAAGTTAGTGTGACAGTACTATCTGGATGATGTATTGCCCACATGTGCTGAACCTGTTCATATCATCACACACACACACACACACACACACACCAACCACCACCACCACCCACACAGTCCATGAACACAAATGCAATAAAAATAAAAGACCTGGAAAAGTCTTTATTGATAAAACGAAATTGTAAATTTGAACGTGGATATTTTGTTTCTTTTTTTTTTAAACAAACAAATAAAACCTTTATCGAAGGGAAACGAAAATCAGTTATTGCTTATGTTGTGTTTTAAAAAAATTAACATTGTAAAGACCACAGCAATCAGAGGTGTAGGTAAGATATACATTTTGAATTTAAAAGATCGTAATAAAAAACGAGAGCGTAAAAATTACGCAGAAATTGCACTGTCTGCTGCTCCACAGCTGGTCTTCATTCAGTTCAATGACACTATGTTCAGTTATGTTCAGTCACTTAAACGACTGCCAAGTCAGTTGGCTTTTCATTGGTGTCTTGCCTTTCAACTGAGCCAGTGACCACTGTTCGACTTAACTTTAATAACTTCGCAGTCGAATGATGCTAAGATCTGTCGACAAGTACAGGTAATATTCAAGAGACCACCAAACCTGCGGGAAAAGGTGTACCTGCGGATAAATTTACCTTAGGCAAGGCCAGAGGTATGTGTACCTGCGTGTAAATCTACATGAGGCAAGGCAAAAGGGCCTAGTCTCAGGTAGATTTGCCAACAGGTACGATGGTCTCTTGAATACCACACTATATTTAAGATGCATGTGTACAGATCCACCTTATCGTGTATGTAAAGGCATAGTGATGCCTCATCTGATCCCACTGTTTTTGAAAAAAAACGAAAAAAAAAAAAAAAGATTCTTTGTGTTGGAAAAAAGAATTTGTAGTGCGATCAAAATCAGGTCTCATTTTATCAGATACTATATAGAAATGAAAGTTAACATTCGTGTTTCACTTATTTAAAAAAAAAAAAAACAAAAAAAAACACCCAAATAATAGGTTATAATGATTTTTGTTTTGTCTAGATTTCGAAATTATGGGTCGACACAGCATTGAAATCACCCGGTGGCATCTCTCTCTCTCTCTCTCTCTCTCTCTCGCTCGCTCGCTCGTCCCATTTATATACATATATTTGGTTTAAAAGATCTGCTGAATAAAATATAAAATTTTCATTGAAAAAAATCGTCCGCTGCAGTCATACATTAAACCCTTCATTGTGTTTCTGGACTCTATGCACATTTGTCCCAGGGAGACAATCTGACAATTTACTGAAGGGATATGCACACTCGGTGCCCTATGCAGACAGTTCACTGATACAACTTTATTTTGTGCATGGGACTGAAACGTACTATGTTAGGTAGTTGTCAGTCTTCTTAGCATTTCCCACTAAATGACGGAAAACCGGCAGGTTCTTATAAATCCCATCAAACAGCAAAGAACGACAAATTCTGTGTCATTTTCCAGCAATTTCAAACAATCAAAAATCAATATAGAAACGTATCGTACGTGTCTTTGGGAAGAAAGTGTTTCCGGGACGATTTGATTACCAAATTAGATTTTGATTGAATGAGAGTGCATGCTCTGTGTGTGTGTGTGTGTGTGTGTGTGTGTTTGCCTGTCTGTCTGTCTGTGTCTGTGTCTTTCTATGTGTCTCTGTGTCTCTGTGTGTGCACGTAAGTGCGTGTGTACATGCGAGGATTGAGTGCATGTATGGAATTATGGTGGGTGTGTGTGTGTGTGTGTGTGTGTGTGTGCGTGCGTGCGTGCGTGCATGCCACTAGATCTTTTGTGTATTCAAACCAAAGAAAACGTATAAGAACTTTGAAAATGATGTAACAAAACTTTCAGTATTAAGTTGATTAAATTAATAATGATTATACATATAATAGTATAATACATGCTTTCACGAAGAATGTCTCACCAGCATACTTTGTTCACCAATATATTTTTGACGTCGATAAGATGCATGTGAACTAATCTTTCACAACGACTGAATAAAAATAACAATCGTGGTTATTGCGTATCAAACAAAATAAAAAGACTCATCTATGTTTGTTCTTTTTTTTTTCTAAAGAAGAAAGTGGAAAAGGGCTCTCTGATTAACAAAAATTGCACTTCTACTTAATTCCATTCAAGAAAAGGTGTGCGTGCAAGCGCGCAGGTGCGCGGGCGCGTGTATGTATGTATGTATGTATGCATGTGTGTGTAAGTGTGTGTGTGTTTCAACTGGTATCTTGTGTAAACAAACCAAAGAAAACACGTCGTTCGTAAAACAAATAGCGTGTGTGTGTGTGTGTGTGTGTGTGTGTGTGTGTGTGTGTGTGTTTGTCTGTCTGTCTGTCTGTGTGATCACCATTTCGCTTGATAATTTCTACATTCAAACTAAAGACAGCAAGTTATTAGAAAAAACGAGGAGGCTGGTTATGTCAAAAGAAACTGAAATAGAAGACAGATGCATGTAATTGTCTTTCAACTTAAATAATTGAAAATAATGAAACAAAATTAAAGACAGTATAATAAATTTCATATGGATTTCACAAGAGAGGCAAGACCTTCAATACTCACTTGTGGCATGCGCTGTATCCACTAAAGTAATTATTAGGGGGGGGGGGGGGGATGTCTTTTAAGTCGTTAAAATGGGTCCTGTATTAAGTATCAATGAGCTTTGAGAAAAAAAAGAAAAGGCATGCTAGCGAGATCGAACCAGGAAGTTCTGTTAGGAAAGAAGTAGTCTTATCTGCAAGGCTACGCCGCATCTGACGTCACTCGAGCAAAAACGCGATAAATATATTATTGTATTTGAGGTAACAACACCATTTAAATCATGTTTTGTTGACATACCTCGATTATCAATTTTAAGAAATTATTTTTTAATTCAGCCAGACGCTGACATCGCCTCAGGCACACAGAAACACGTGTGGAGCTGCACGAGAAAAGTCTACAATGGGCTGACCGAAACTGAAAGAAACGTTCGATTCATTTTTTTTCTTCCATGTTCATTCCAGTTAATTCAGTATCCACTTTAGAATATTCATAGGCAGGAAATCAAATCAAATTATGGTGCTTAGAGCCTCGCCGACCACTAAGGCCATCTCAAGGCTTTCGCCACGTTAATACTTACTACAAGTCAAGGGTAAAAAAAAAAATTTCAATAAACCCAAATATGGTATTGTCAGAAAAAATATTTCTAGAAAAAATGAATTTTTTAAAGCTTGCCACACACACACACACACACACACACACACACACACAAAAACCGGGTTATAACATAGACCCACTTTGTTTACACAAGTGAGTCAAAAATAAAAACAATGAAATCAAACTGAGCAGACTGGACAGACTTCACACCAAATGCAATGAATGGAGTACAGCCGGGAGGGAAGGGGGTGGAAATAACGGTAGCACTGAAAATATACGAAAAAGGCAATTTATTATTGCTAACTCAAAAAAAGCAGTGGTCATAAACCAATTCAAAGCACATTAACTTTTTTTTTAAGCAAAACAAACAACAACAAAAAACCAAAAAAAAACAAGCAGTGGTAATAAACCAGTTCAAAGTACATTAACTCACTCAGTACGGCCAGTCCTCTCTTCTCCTTTGCATAGACCCCTGGGTGTCCAGTGGGTGTCTGAATGACCCAACCTTTAGCTTCCGTCGTCAGAATTGTGGTATTCTTTGTCAACATTCACCTCTTCAGTATAAGAGCCTTCCGCTTGCAATATTTTGATGGTGGTAATTGTGGTGAAACGCTGTGAACGTCGTCTCTTTCGCCGTTCGTATGGAGAGAGTTAACATTCATCAAAAAGCAGTGGTCATAAACCAATTCAAAGTACATTAACATTCATAAAAAAACAACAACAGTGTTTTAAACCAATTCAAAGCACATTGATTAATATGGACACGTCTCAAGTCTCCAACAGGTGCATGTGGTATTGTATGTGCTGTCTCCTCCGCTGCGGATCTTATTGCTATTTCTGTGTACACATAAAAGCAGGTGACAACAGAATCAATGCGAAAAAAAACCCTCACGAGTGATGTGCTCACGATCCGCGTTTTTTGTACGATTGTGACAGTGAGGTGGATACAACGACCACAGCAAAATGATAGTGAGAACAGCATCAGTAACAATAAAACTATCAACTATATAAAGATAGTAGTAAGAACGGCATCAGTAACAATAAAACTATCAACGATATATATATATATGTATTTTTTTAATCAAGCAGAAGCTATAGCAGAAAACCTGTAGAAGCTGCTTGCAGCATCAGAAGAAGAAGAAGAAGAAGTAGATGATGATGATGATGATGATGGAGTGGAGTGATGGCCTAGAGGTAAAACAAATAAAACTACACGCGGGAAAAAAAAATAATTAAAAAAAAGGGTGGCGCTGTAGTGTAGCGACGCGCTCTCCCTAGGGAAAGCAGCACGAATTTCACACAGAGAAGTTTGTTGTGATAAAAAGAGAAATACAATACAATGCAATACAATACTGGAGGAGGAGGAGGAGAAGAAGAAGAATGAGAAGGAGAAGAAGAAGAAGGAGAAGAAACACAAATTTAAATTCACCACGAAATTAGAAAATAGCGTGGCTATCATTTCATCCCCGTTCAGAATTAACGAGAACTGCGTGTAAATTGTGACTTGGACTTTCTAAAAACGAACCATAGCAAGCAAACCTAAAGAAATTATTGCTATTTACGTTTCTACCATTTCTAAAAAATCGATTATAGATCCGCAACAATGCTGCCTCTAAAATCATTGTCTCAACAGCGTCATGGTGGGAACAGTACAATCAGACGTAAATGCTAAAAAATTTAGCCATCTCTGCAAATGAAAGGCATACGTCAAAACCTCACCTAAACTTGAACCCCCCACCCCACCCCCCATTCCCCCCAAAAGATACTGATTGTTTCTTCTTTTTTTTTTATCAAAAATGAAAAGTCCATTTATATTACAAGAAAGTTGGAAAATCACGTCATTTAAGTCACGGTTTGTTGATACTGTAACAGCCGCAGCAGAGCTTGTTGTTGCATTATGTGACGACTATTCAGTACACTGTTTTTCTCTGTTGTAGAAATGACTCTCTGATTTATTGCAGCTCTTCTCTTTTCCTCTACTTTTTTCTGCTCGCCTCTTTTTTTTTCTTCTTTAAATATTGGTTTACTTTTCGTATATATGTAACCCATTTAACATTCTATAAGACAGGTGTAATTGGTGGAATTTCCATTTATTTACAGTCTTAACCTATCGTCACTGTGTAAAGACTATTCATAAACAACTATCCAGACAGTACAGTTACTTTTTTCATTACCATCAAAAATCTCCATTAATTGACTGAAACAAGAAGACACAGAAGAAGATGAAGAAGGAGGAGGAGGAGGAGGAGAAAAAGATTCTTTTTACATTGTTTTTGTTGTTGTCCCTGTTGGAATAATATAGTCACAGTGAAACATTTTTCATCACCATCAGAATCACCATCACGAGACTGAAAGAAGAAGAAGAGGAATAGGAGGAGGAGGAGGAGGAGGAGGAAGGGAAAGAAGAAGGGTTTTACATTTTGTTGTGACCTCTGTTGTAATAATATGGTTACATTGAAAACATTTTCATCACCATTTGAATCACTAGACTGAAAGGAGGAGGAGGAGGAGAATTTTGCATTTTGTTGTTACCTCTGTTGTAATAATATACTTGCAGCGAAGCTTGTGTGTGTGTGTGTGTGTGTGTGTCTGTGTGTCCGTGGTAAACTTAACATCGCCATTTTCTCTGCAAATACTTTGTCAGTTGACACCAAATTAGGCATAAAAATAGGAAAAATTCAGTTCTTTCCAGTCATCTTGTTTAAAACAATATTGCACCTCTGGGATGGGCACAAAAAGAATTTTTTTAAAAGAAGTCAACTTATATGCAAACTGAATTTACTGTGGGTTTTGGGGGGTTTTTTTGTGGGTTTTTTTATTCTCTAAACTTGGCACTTTGATCTGATATTCTGACAGAACAAGAGCAATCATTTTTATCATTTTTTAGTTCAAACAGGAACTTCTTTTGCAAAGCATGGAAGTTATATTTCTGGTGCATGTCTTTGGTGCAGATAGTAAAAAAGGGAAATTAATATGTAATTAATGCTATGGGGTAATTTGCTTTAAACTGATTTCTCATCTTACACATTACATTTTGAAATTATTCTCAATACATAAAAAGCTTGTGTGCTTTACTCTCAGTGTACTGGGCTTTCACTATGTTCATTCGCCCAAGTGGTCTTTTTCGGAAAATATTAAAATCAATACTACGAGTGGACTTTACAGATCTATTGGCTGAGCCCTGAAGGTCATGGACAAAAATCAATTGCGTACACATATTTATACATATTCAAAGCGCGTGCTCATATTCCTCGCGAACGCGAAGGATGCCATTTTGTTTCAAGTTGTTGACCTGCCCGTTCAATCCTATATTCAATCGACAATACACGATAACATGTGATGGAAAGTTGGAGAAGGAGACCGTTAAATATTTATTCACAGAAAGATTTGTGAACGCCTCATCACTTACTGGATTATGCCCCAAACTGCCATAAAAATATCCACAAAATCAGTCGCAATTCACAGTTTAAAATAATAAACCATGAGAGTTAATACCCTTGATGAAACGTAAAAATTTCCAGTCTTGACTTTTCTCAAAATAAAACCCTTTTCACTTCATACGACGTTTAGAAGTACTTGTACTTGGCTCTACATGTTATTAGTTTAACAAAATACTCAATTTTCATATCAACTTTAAAACTATAAAACTAGAATGAACATGAAAGAGAAATTGAATCAACCGTGTCATACATTCCCGGCAGGTGTAACTAAACTTGTACATTTGTCTAGATCCAGAGAAAACGGCAAAATGTTGCAGTGTGACTGCGGCGATAGCCACGTCTCCTTTACCGGGAACTTAAAAAGCATTTTTTAATTGCCCTTAACGATTTTTTTTGGATGCCCAAGATACACCAGAATAATATGATTTAAACAGCGTTCTCACTACGAATACCGCAATCGATTTATCGCCCTTTAAAAAAGCATGTTTAAATATTAAATTTTAGAACGTCAGTTAAGGAGCCACGATAGTGTAATGGGTAAGACCGTTTCTTCTCACCCGAACACGCGGGGTTCGAATCTGCCGTCAGGACTTTTTTTTTTAACCCGAAACTTTATAACAAATACAGAACACATTTTAACGATTAGATTTTTTTAAAGTGTATCACAAGTGAGTCTTGAAGGCCTTGCCTCTCTTGTTTGATATGTGTTAGTGAGCTCACAACAAAGCACTCGCCTCTGTTTCCTCTTCCACAGACAACATCAAAGGAGTGTATAACCAACAGAGTGAAGCACACAATGATCGCATTTTTACATATATAGACACCTCCTGGTAAATTGTGGCCTGGAGTAAACTGACCAAACATAAACGAAATAGACATGCCAACAGGCCTACTTAAAGAGAGACAGAGACAGAGAGACAGAGACAGAGAGAGAGAGAGGGAGAGACAGACAGACATAGAGAAAGAAAAAAAAAATTGAGCAACTGAACAGCTTATTAAACGAGCGCAGCTAAACAACAGTTTTTTGGGTTTTTTTTTTAAGAACGTAGAGTTGAAGGGAGCGCGGTGGCCGAGTGGGTCAGAAAACTGGACGTCGTGCAAGACTGTGAGAACGGAGGCTTGAATCCCGGCAGGTCCTGGTAAAGTCATCAAAGGTGAAGTGTTTCCCTGTCTCCAATGTCAGCATAAAAGCTGCCAGCACACCACACTGACACCACTGCTTTCATGTGCACCAGCATGCACAATATGTAGTTCAACATCCAGCAACTTATGCTGGCATTCATCAACTCACCAAAACAAAGTGTGGCTGCCCATGTCACGGGGCCGGGGTTGGGGGGGAGGGAAGTGGGGGGCGGTAGGGAGGGGGGAGTTGGGGGTGGTGGGGGGGGGGGCGGAAACCATCGCACACAGTAAACGCACTCTCAGAATCGGGTGAACATGAGAGTGGTAGCGTGCAAACGAACGAATGAACGACGACGAAAAAGAAGAAGAAGAAGAAGAAGCAGGAGCAGGAGGAGGAGAAGAAGAAGCAGGAGGAGGAGGAGGAGGAGAAGAAGAAGAAGAAGAAGCAGGAGGAGGACGAGGAGAAGAAGAAGCAGAACGGATGTATGTATGTCGTCTCATTCCAAACATCCCACCACACGCTGCTGTATTACGCCTGCCCAAGTAAAGACCCGAACCCCTCCCACCCACACACCCCACCCCCACACCCCCAAACCCCCGCACCCCCAAACCCCAAGCTGACGACATCACAGTCCTCCGGTCAGCAACATCTGCACAGCTGCACAGTGCCGACAGGGACCTGACAGGGGTTCACCAATCCAGCCGTCTACTGAGGCACCATGGCGGACTCCATCCCCGCTGTTGCTGCCGTGGTCACCGGAGGCACGTCCGTACAGGTTGCCGGCACCCTCCCCGTATCAAGAGGCCCTGCCTGCCGCGCTGGCGGCGGAGGAGGAGGAGGTTGTTGTTGCTGTTGGTGTTGGTGCTGGGGGGGAGGAGGAGGAGGAGGAGGAGGGGGAGGTTGTTGTTGGTGTTGTCGGAGGGGAGGAGGAGGAGGAGGAGGATCAGTCGGCGGGTGGGACGCCATCATAGCTTCCGTGTAGCTGGGCGGAGGGGGCCCGTAGCAGCCCGCCCCCGTCCCTACCCCCACCACAGCCCCCCCGCCAGCCCCCGGCTGCACCACCGTGGTACTACTACTGGTGTTCTGCTGCAGTACGGCCAGGTAGGACGGCGGAGCCTCGCCGTACGGCGAAAAGGCCATGTTGGTGCTCCCCCCTACGCCTCCTCCCAACGGCGGTGCTGAGGGGAAGAGGGCGTGGTGGTGATGGTGGTGGTGGCTGGAGGTGGTGGTCGTGGAAGACACCATGAACACTCCGCCGTTGTTGTTGTTGTTGTTGCCGCTGCTGTTGTTGTTGTAGTGGTGCTGGAGGAGGGCGTCGGCGGAAGGAAGAGGGGCGGAGGGTGGGTGCTGGGGGTGGTAGGGTCGGACCTCCAGACGCCGGCCGCCGCCCCCGGCGGGGTAGTGCCTGCCCAGGTAGTATCGGGCCAGGGCGAAGAGCACGAAGAGCAGCACCAGCGCCCCGGACAGGCCGCCGACCAGCGCCGCCACGCTGAAGCCTGGCCAGCTGTAGCGGCTGCCGCTGCTTCCAGTGCTGCCGGTGGCGGTGGTGGTGGTGGTGGTGCGGGTGGTGGTGTCCCTGAAGGCTGTTCGGAAAGCAGAGGCAACGGGTAGAATGATTATGATGATGATGGTGGTAATAATGGTGGTGGTGGAGGTGGTGGTTGCGTTAAAAGTCAGGGCAAAGGTAGAATGATGATGATGATGGTGATGGTGATGATGATGATGGTGGTGGTGGTGGTGCTGTTCGTGGTGGTGGTGTTAAAGAAAAACAAAGCAACAGGTAGAATGATGATGATGGTGATGATGATGGTGATGATGATGATGATGATGATGATGGTGGTGGTGGTGGTGGTGGTGTTAAAGAAAAACAAAGCAACAGGTAGAATGATGATGATGATGATGATGATGGTGATGATGATGATGATGATGATGATGGTGGTGGTGGTTGTGGTGCTGTTCGTGGTGGTGGTGTTAAAGAAAAACAAAGCAACAGGTAGAATGATGATGATGGTGATGATGATGGTGATGATGATGATGATGATGATGATGATGGTGGTGGTGGTGGTGGTGGTGTTAAAGAAAAACAAAGCAACAGGTAGAATGATGATGATGATGATGATGGTGATGATGGTGGTGGTGGTGGTTACGTTAAAAATCAGGGCAACAGGTAGAATGATGATGATGATGATGGTGATGATAATGATGGTGCTGGTGGTGTTGGTGGTTGTGGTGTTAAAGAAAAACAAAGCAACAGGTAGAATGATGGTGATGATGATGATGGTGATGACGATGTTGGTGGTGGTAGTGGTGGTGTTGGTGGTGGTGGTGTTAAAGAAAAACAAAATAACAGGTAGAATGATGATGATGATGGTGATGATGATAGCGATGATGACGACGACGACGTTAAAAACCATGGCAACATGCAGAGTGATGTTGATGATTGTGGTGGTGTTGTTGTTGTTGCTGCTGCTGCTGATGATGATGATAATGATGACGACGACGACGACGATGACGACGTTATAAACCTGGGCAACAGGCAGAATAATGCTGATGGTGACTGTGGTGGTGGTGGTGGTTATTTCAGAAACCAGGGAAACAAGCAGAATGGTAATAAGTAGAATGATGATGATGATGATGATGATGATGATGATGATGGCGTTAGAAAGCAGGACAACAGGAAGACTGATGTTGATGATGGTGGTGGTGGGGGTGGTGATGATAATGATAATGGTGATCATGATGGTGATGATGGTGTGGTGGTTGTGATGATGGTGATGGTGGTGGTGGCGATGATAATGATGAGGGTGAGGAGGAGGAGGAGGAGCATTATGATGATTTGTATGATGATGATTATGACGATTAACATTACGAGATGAAGAAGGGAGGAGGAGGTATAGTTCAGTGAAGTTTATAGCTGTAAGGTTGTGCATTTTCATTTTCACGCACACAAAGACTTAGTTTAACATTTGCATGGCTGCAAATCATCCGAGGCAGACCGACAAAGAGACAGACAGACAGACAGACAGAGGGAGGTGGAGGGAGGGGGGAGGGCAGGAGGGAGGTGAAGAGAGAAAAAGAGGGAGAGAGACATAGACTGAGACAGAAACAGAGAGTGGTAGAAATGTCAAAACAACAAAGTAAAAACGATTGCTCTTGTTGAGACCAACGTCTAGTTGTGAACAGACGTTAAATCAGGAACAACAACAACAACAACGTGCACACTTACGCCAGTCAAAAGGGCCGGGTGTCACAGTGGTTGGGACCTCTGAAGGCCTGATGGCGGAGTACTCCAATTCAAATCCGTCTGCATTGACGTTGAAGTCCGAGGTAAACTCCAAGTACATGTAGTTACCACTGCTGTAGAAATCCTTCACCGCATCGTTACAGATTTTGCTGATTTCGTTATGATACACGGTTTCTGAAAAAAAGAAAGAAAATAAATAACTGGATACATGAATATAAACAAGAGAGGCAAGGCCTTCAAGACTCACTAGTGATACACTTTAAAAAAAAGTTCCAAGCTTTTTATGTATTGAGTATAATTTCAAAATGAAATGTTTAAGATGAGAAAGATCAGTTTAAAGCAAATTAACTCCCCTAGCATTACAGAGTAATTTCCCTTTTTTACTATCTGCACCAAAACGTTCGCAAAATAAATAAAACTTCCATGCTTCGCAAAAGAAGTTCCTGTTTGAACAAAAAATGATAATAATGACTGCTCTAGCTGTTGGGTCAGAATATCAGATCAAAGTGCCAAGTTTAGAGAATACAAAAAATATAAATATAACAGTAAATGCAGTTTGCATATAATTAGGCTTCATTCTTTATTTTTTGTGTGCCCATCCCAGAGGCGCAATATTGTTTTAAACAAGATGACTGGAAAGAACTGAATTTTTCCTATTTTTATGCTAAATTTGGTGTCAACTGATAAAGTAGTTGCAGAGAAAATGTCAATGTTAAAGTTTACCACGGACACACACACACACACACACACACACACAGACAACCGAACACCGGGTTAAAACATAGACTCACTTTGTTTACACAAGTGAGTCAAAAAGAATATAAAAAAGGACAAGAATGATGTAAATCTACGCATATTTCATAATCAAATATTAGATATAAATTTCTACACATACCGGTATGGAATCTCTGAACATTAATTTTGGCAACCATGAACCACAAAATGTCATTGATCCTTTTTCTTCTTTCTTTTTGATGACATGTCCTTGTGTGCAAGATTTCCGTTTTCTGTTGTTGTTGGGTTGGGGTTTTTTTAACTCGTGTATTGTATTGCTTTACTAGTGTTACTATAAAACTGAAAATGAATAACAGAACAATAAAACAGGTATGTATGTGAGCATGCTTACAGACAGTGTCAATACGAGATTTTCAAACAAAGCTAAATAAAAAAAAAATTTTAAAATCCCCTTTCAAGCAGTTCTACATATACAGCACTCCATTCTTTATCTGTATCAACATTTATTTATTCCGTGTGTGTGTGTGTGTGTGACTGAAACGCTTTGGGACGTTTGAAAAACTTCTTCTTCTATCATTATTATCATCATTATCATTTTCATCATCATCATCATCATTATCATCATCATCATCATTATAATTACTCTTCTTATCATTACTATCACTTTTCTTCTTCATATCATTACTAGTAGTAGTAGTAGTAGTAGGATCATTATTATTACTATTACCATCATCATTATCATCATTAGCCTGGTTCTTCTTCTTCTTCTTCTTCTTCTTTCTCTTCTTCCTTCTTCTTAGTATTCTCATTATTATTAGTAGTAGTATCATTATAATTAGTAGTAGTAGTAGTATTGTCATCATGATTATTATCATTATCATCAATAATTACGATGATCATCATCATTCTCCTTCTTCTTCTTCTTATTATTATTATTATCATTGTCATCAATATCATCATCATCATCATTCTTCTTCTTATTATTATTATTATTTATTATTATTATTATTATTATTATTATTATTATCACCATTAATATCATCATCATCATTACTCATAACTGCTCAGCGCAGGGCGGAGAGGGAGGGGTGGGGAGGAGACTTACGGCCGTCGTGGAAGGTGAGCGAATCGTAGGAGCACTCGTAGGACCACTCCACGTCGATCCAGGCCACGTGCACGTGCACCACGTAGCCAGGGTCCGCGTGCACCAGCCAGCGACAGCGAGCGTTGCTGTGACAACAGCACGTGACATTCATGAATTTGTATTGCAGTGCTTTTTTGTTTGTTTGTTTGTTTCACTGCTTGGTTTTGGTGGACAAGTGACAGTGTGTGTGTGTGTGTGTGTGTGTGTGTGTGTGTGTGTGTGTGTCCATGTGTGATTGATGTGGATTATTCGTAGCAGTTTACATCTCGGTCAGAGG
>NC_134896.1:31230158-31255158 GCF_041734735.1 Babylonia areolata
GGCTGTGTCACTCTTGCTTCTTGAAGCCTACTTTGAATTTTTTATTTGCGTGCCGGTACGGTGAGCTAAATGTGATGTGTAAGAATGTCCTTGAAAAACTGGTGGATGTAGGAGAAAGGCAGGTTGGTGAATAGACAGAGGAGTTTGAGTGCATTGTACAAGAGTTGTGTTGTTTGTAATGGAAGAGTGCGTGTGATGAAACTCACGTTCTTGCAAATCATTATGAACCTCTTCCTTTCCGGAAGACGCTACTGCTCATTCAAATATGGAACCGTATAAAAAAAGAAAAAGAAACAACAACAAAAAACAACAATTTAATGGGGTGGAAAAAGAGCTTTAAAAAGAGTTTTGTCCCCACCACTCAATTAATTCATTTGACATGCATGCCGTTTTGAATTTGACAATACTCGCATAATTTGCGTCCGAACATTTAGATATTTTGCAGAATTATTGATGATACCCTAAGGTTACTGTGTGAAAAATTTCAATGAATTTGATTTCTCTATCATTGAGAAAATGCTTGTCAAAAAGTATAGTATACATATAGTGTGGTAGCAATACGTGGAGTGATTGTAATATCTGTGAACAATTTGCTAACGTCTGAATGACATTATGTCTGAGTGATAATTGCATTGTATTGCATTGTATAGTATCGTATCGTATTGTATTGTATTGCATTTTATTACAACAGATTTCTCTGTGACAAAATTGGGCTGCTCTCCCCAAGGAGAGCGCGTAGCTACACTGAGAACGCCACCATTTTTTTTTTTTTTTTTAACACCTCTTTTCTGCCCAGTTTTATGTTTTCCTATCGTATCAAGGTGGATTTTTCTACAGACCTCTGCCAGGAACAACCCTTATGTTGCCGCCGGATTCTTGCACGTGCATTAAGTGCATGTTGCACACGGGGCTTCTATTTATCTTCTCATCCGAACAACTAGCGTCCAGATTACCACTCAAGGTCTAGTGCAGAGGGAGAAAATACTGGTGACTGTGGGATTCGAACCAGTGTGCTCGAATTCCCTTGCTTCCTAGACGGACGTGTAACTACCAGGCCAACTCTCCACTAATGTGTGTACTTTGCTCTAAATACTTGGTATTGCTATGTTTTGTGTTTCAACTTTTGCCTGACTTCGTCTTTCATTAGAAACTTTATTGATTCACGCCAATAACTCGATATAGTAATAATCAAATATTTTCTGCCCCATAACTTTCATTCGTGTTTGACTATATTTTCATCTGTTGGCCGGAATATTGAAATGCGATACGTTATCATACGTCTTCTTGTGTGTGTGTGTGTGTGTGTGTGTGTGTGTGTGCAAGTGAAAAAGGACGTCGATTACAGGTAGGATCAGCTAGGTTATCAAGGTATAAGACAGATGTAGTTTTGGTACAGACACGCTCACTCTCTCCTCATATCACGAGCACGGTTACCAGAAGTGGTATTTTAATAAAGAGTTGTAGAACTCTACAACAATCATGCAGCAAACATCACACCTGGGATACCTGGCCAGAAATCCGAGGTCAAACACAGCAGGCCTGAAATCCGAGGTCAAACACAGCATCAAAATATGGCCTGAAATCCCATATCTAACACAGCATCAGAACAATACCCTGGACATCACTGTTGTGAGAGAATGGTGTAACAAGTATCAACAATCATGGGCGTTGTCCAAGTCAATTTGTATCTGACATTCATCATTCCTTCTCTCCATACCCAGCAGTACTATACACACTCTTTACAAAGAGGTCCAGTGCTTAAGCACTGCTGGCAATACCAATCAATCAATCAGTGAAACCAGTTTTAAAATACAAGAAAAAGGAGGAGTTTGTATTATACTCCATGTTTGGTGTTAAATATACTTACCATGTCAAACTGATGCAAACTAGGCCTATTGGTTTGCTCTGCTTGGCCAAATTTCGCGCGGCTAACAGTGAAAAGATGGGCCCACCGCTCTCAGCCAATCAAACGCCTCTAAAAACTATAAGCGCTTAATCATTCCGTGGCCATGAACAAAAATGCCCCATGAGAACCACGGCGGAGACGCGGGGACGGACGGGCGGGCATTCGAGTTTGACATGGTAAGTATATTTAACACCAAACATGGAGTATAATACAAACTCCTCCTTTTGGTGTCATATACTGTACCATGTCAAACTGATGCAGAATTTAAAGCAAATGGAGGCGGGCAACGCCTACTGGTTCATATGGGGAGCCCTTGTAACTGAGACGGCAGTGTTAGCCGCGACAAAGGAAATCCCCTTGGAACCGTCAGCCCTGGTCATACGGAAATTCCTGAGGTAGAAGTTGATGAAGGGATTCTCAGACGGCCAGAAGGCTGCCTCCAAGACATGCTGCGTTGGCACTGAGTGCTGGAAAGCAGCCGAAGTAGCTATGGCCCGCACTTCGTGTGCCCTGGGATGAAGACAGCTGATATCCCTGTGTGCATGAGAGTAGGCTCTACGAATGACTTGGGAAACCTGGCGGGAAATGGTGCCTGCAGCGATGTCTTTCTTGTAATTCTCATTGAGGGAGATGAGCAGACACCTCTGAGAAGAACGCCTATGGCGAGACCTATCCCAATAATATTTGAGACACCGAACAGGACAGGTGCCTATCCTCATCATCTTGGGCAAGAATATCAGACAAAGGTCTGACCCTCGGAGAGGGGGAAGGAACCTCAGGGTCTTGGTTCTTAGCCAGAAACTCTGGAAGGAAATGAATAGTGATGGAACCATTTCTGTGGAAGGCCAGATCTTGTGGCATTCCACTAAGCCCGTGCAGCTCACTTCTACGACTGCCTGTGGCCAGCCACAGAAGGAAAGTGGTCTTGAGGGTGAGGATGTCAACAGGAATAGTCCCCAATGGTAGGAAGGGCTGTTTTCGAATGAAATCCAGCACCAGGAACAAGTCCCAGAGGGGCACTCTTCTGGGGTCTCTAGCTTCCTTCAGAGGGGCACCCCTAGCCACCTCTCTGAGCAGGCAATCCACTTAAAAGGCGGAACCACCTAGCTGTTTGCATTGTGGTACAGAAGGCAGACCTGTACCCTCGCACAGAACTAGCAGACAGGAAGAACCGAGGAGCAGAGAGCCAGAAAGTTGGCCAGCTGCATGCTCGTAAGGTTCGTAGGGGTAATGCCCTGAGCTGTACACCACCGCAACCATATCTTCCAGCGAAAGTCATACAAAGTCTCCATTGAGATGACTTGCCATTCCCCCTTCTCCCTGCCTCGCGCTGGGACACCTCGGGAGGCGACGCTCGTACCTCTTTCCCCCCGGTCCCCTTCATGACCGTTTTACTGGTACGGGAACGTCGCCTCCGCGATCAGCGTCTAACGACGCATCGCCGCGGTCCGTATCGGGAGGAATCATGAGCTCCGGGCCTGGGAGAGTCTCTTACCGAGTCTCAATCCCAGCATCATGATTCCCTGCCTTCGTGGTATGGCACACGAGGCATGGAACCCGCGCTTAGGCACCCAGCGAAAATCCGACCCCCAACAGAGAAAGGAAAGACAGGATCGACTTAGAGGCAGAAAAAATCGAACGAATCGAGGGTGCCGAGTCGAATCGAGTACACAGAATGTAAGAATACAATAAACACAAGCCGCATGCAACAAAAATAAGGCCAAAAGGATACGCTGAACAGCCGAAAAAAGCGTAAGACGAGACAGAGCGTAAACCTGACAAGATGGCGTGGAGAGCCTTGGCCAAAGGAATGATTAAGCGCTTATAGTTTTTAGAGGCGTTTGATTGGCTGAGAGCGGTGGGCCCATCTTTTCACTGTTAGCCGCGCGAAATTTGGCCAAGCAGAGCAAACCAATAGGCCTAGTTTGCATCAGTTTGACATGGTACAGTATATGACACCAAAACTGGTTTGTGATCGACAAAACCACGTGAGATGAGCACAGTAGGTTTTTCATTCATTAAGCTGTAAAAGTATTGCACACGAAAAACGTACGAATGAAATGCACAAAACCAGAAATCAGTTCTTTCTCCCTCACACAAACACTCCAACTCTTCCTCATCCACCCCCGATCGCTTTCTCCCCTACCCCACCCACTACTTTTTCTCTTTTGACCACTCCACGCACGGGCCCCATTCCTCAACTATACCTCGCAACTCCCACTTGTACTCCTCGCAGCATTTCTGAAGGCCAAATACACCAATAATACCGCTTTCACTTCTCAAAAAAAAAAAAGAAAAAAAAAGAACATATTTCTTCACATATAAAGAAATTTCATCTAAATGAGTACATCATTTAAGACATATAATACAATGTCATAAATAGTACACTACAATACATATATTTAAAAATCATTTTTTTAAAATCAGTAATAATAGTTATAACGCTTGCTTGCACGCCCACATATACATGAAGCCACACGTACACACACACATGAATCCCCCCACCCATCCAACACACACACACACGCGCGTGTGCGCGCACAGACACACATACACATATAGAGAGACACACACGCGTGCGCGCACGCGCACACCCACACGCAAACACATGCGCTCACATACACACACACACACACACACACACACAGATGAGTCCATTGGCGTTACTGAGGGGACTCGTTGTGGAGTCGCACGACTGTTGGGAGGAAGGAGTTGCTCATGAGGCTGGTCCTGGCCCTGTCACACAGCAGTCGCTCAGAACACTGCCTCCAGGACTCACAAGCAGTCAGCACCTGGTGGAGTGGGTGACTGTCGTCCGCACAGATCCTGTGCAGCTTGCTGAGAACAGCGCCCTGGAACAGCATGTCCAGGGGCGTTAGAGACTCGCTCACGATGGAGGCCGCCCTGCCGATGACCACCTCCAGCCTCTCCATGTCGGCCTTCTTGGTGCTGCACCGGTAGAACAGCTGGTTGGTCAGCACGCTCTGGATTGTGGACCGGTAGAAGAGGTGGAGGGTCCAATGCTGACCTTAAGCTTCCTCAGCTTCTTCGGGAGGAAGAACCCCTGGTTAGCACTCTTGCAGACAGCACTGACGTTGGGGGGGACCGCTCGCCACTTAATGAGATGCTAATATTCTCTTCTAACTCTCACATATAACGCGTCAGCATCTTTATTTGTTGTTCAGACACATTTTCGGTAAATACGGTATTAATGGGGGTGGGGGGGGGGAGGATGAGGTTCGATTCGATCAGCAAATTACAATTCACATATATTACAAATCATTTCACACAAAATACAGTAATTATTTAACTTGCTTTCAATTCCGCATGCATACGTTTAGAGGCTTTCTCGGTTGCCCTTATTTGATCAATTTCAGATTGTCAAATTTATGGCAGTGCACAATAATACAATTAACTGCATGACAAAATCCAAAATCCACTTTCGTCATGCATGCACTCGTGAAAAGATTTCTGCATAAACGCACGCACAATACATTCTTCACCTTCACCTTCACCTATCCCGTAGTCTTGTGGACCGTTGGGGCGCCACAGGTGATCTGGCAACCAGCATCCTCCAATCCTCTCGGTTTTCTGACCTCCTGATTGTATCGCTCAACCTCAAGCCCGTCCATTCTGGGATGTTGTCCTCCCATCTCTTCCTCTGTCTGCCTCTCCTTCTCCCTCCTTGCACTGTGCCCTGCAGGAATGTCTTGGCAAGCCCTGATGATCTCATGACATGGCCATACCATTTGAGCTTGCGTCTCTTAACCAAGGTCAACAGGTCTTCGTAGGGCCCAATGACTTGTCTGATTCTGTTTCGAACTTCTTCGTTCGTGATATGATCTTTGTAGGAGATGCCCAGGAGTCTTAGAAAGTATCTCATCTCAGTGGGCTGTATTTTAAGCTGTTAAGGTCCACAATTCACATGCATACAAGAGAATTGATGTCACCAGGGTACGCATCAGTCTGATCTTTGAGCCGAGTGCAATGTTGCGGTCGTTCCAGATGTACCTCAGTTTTGTGAGCGCTGCTGTCGCCTGTGCAATCCTGGAGGGTACTTCGGGTTTGGATCCCTCATCTGTCACAATTGCTCCCAGGTATTTAAAGCTGTGGACAGTTTCTAGCTTCTGGCCATCTACTCTTATGTCAGTGCTGATGCCATTGGTGTTGCTGGTCATCAGTTTGGTCTTCTCTGCACTGATCTGCATGCCATAGACTCTAGAGGTTTTATCAAGGTGGCCCACTAAGCTCCTCTTTTTTTGCCTGCTAGGCCATCAATATCGTCGGCGAAACGTAAGTTGGTGACTGCTCTGCCTCCGATGTTGACTGTTTCTTTGTGGTCTTCAAGTGCATCAGTCATGATTCTTTCCAGGAAGATGCTGAATAGAGTTGGTGAGAGCAAACCGCCTTGCCTCACTCCGACTGTGGTTCTGAACCAGTCCCCTATGTTACTGTTGAAGTAGACTGCGCTGGTGGCTTTGTCGTGGAGGTTCTGTATCACTCGGGTCAGATTGGCATTGATGTTATACAACCTCATAGTGGCCCATAAAGCTGCATGCCATATTCGGTCAAACGCCTTCTTGAAATCCACGAAGACGTGGTAGAGGCTGATGTTGGAGGTACCTCTCGCACAGTATCCTGAGGTTGAAGATTTGCTCTGTTGTACTGCGCCCTGGTCTGAAACCTGCTTGTTCCTCTGTGAATGCATGATATTAGGCCTGCACAGTTACTTAGCAACATCAAAACTCGTTTGTTCAGGAAATGCCAATGTAGTAAAAGGAATAAAACAATAAGCGAAAAATCATACAACAGAGGCAAAACAAATTCGGTATACAAACAACAATCAACAGACAAATAAACATGTTCACATTGAAACAATCAGCTGAACCTGCTGAATGTGAAATTTGCATCTCTCTCTCTCTCTCTCCCTCTCTCTCTCCCCTGAAATTCGTCACTGTATTCACCATAGGTCAAATAATTATATTTCTGTGGTGACATGCGAAATGATAACAGTATAAGGGATTCAACCCTGTGACCAGATTGAAGTAATACTGTCTGCTGGTTAACTGCTGATGTTTCATATGTATATAATATATGCCCATGGCCAAATGCATTATACGTTTATTCATTCATTCATTCCTTCATTCATTCTCTCTCTCTCTCTCGCTCTACCTATTCACACACACACACACACACACACACACACACACACATACACACACACACACTCTGAATGCATGATACTAGGCCTGCACAGTTACTTAGCAAAATCAAAACTCATTTGTTCAGAAAATCAGCAGACAAAGTTGGTTTTTTTAATTCTACGAGTTTGTTGGATTTTTGTTTCTTTAAGGGATTCCTGTAGCGTCTCCCGGAAGGTAAAAGTTGATAGTATTAGTCAATGGCAATCGTGTTTGCTTTTCTTGTAACCAGCAGTTCCCAGAACACATTTAGTCTACCCTGTCACTCCTGTTATCCTGTTACAGACAATGTCAGTCGTGTTCAATACATTCGTACATTTCACACTCAAGCACCACGTCGAAATAGAAGACAGAATGTCAATACTGAATAGCTCAACCAAGTCTGTCCACTGTTCTGCACGAGACTTGGCCAGGAGAATTGTCACTGACATCAACAAGGATGTCTAAGGCCTCGGTCAACAAGGATGTCTAAGGCCTCGGTGGTGTCATTTAATGGGTGGTTGATGAGTTAGAATGCACTCCTGATCACAGCTAGATATAATTAATTATGTGAAACATGCTATCTGATCGCATTTTACCAGTTGCTAACAACACTGGCCCTGTCATTAACTGAATGATCACTTCAAAATGTCGTGAGAAGAACGTTTTCAACCGTTTCATTTGTTTAAGAAGATTCCTGATCCTGATGATCCCATCATATTTCGTGATATCGTGAGCTGCTGCCATGCCGGGGATTCGACGCTCACCGGCGATGCTGTCGCAGGTCGTCTTGTGGGAAGGAGCATCAATGAGATTACTTCCAGGAACGTGAGTGAGCAGTGTTGAGATGCTCCACTGCGATGCCCTCCTTGGAGACACCAGGTTGGATTCAATTCAGTTTCAATAGTTCAGTTCAATATATTTCATTGTCTGCTTCAACCAAAACATAACATTCTCTTTCGGCTCACTTAAACTGCCCGTCAGCAAATATATATATAAAAAAAGAAAACGAATAACTGACACACATCAGTTATTGTGTAAAAAGAAAAACATTTGGGTAAAATAATATTACATTTTATGATAGAGTGAAACAACTGTGTGTGTGTGTGTGTGTGTGTGTGTGTGTGTGTGTGTGTGTGTGTGTGTGTGTGTGTGTGTGTGTGTGTGTGTGTGTGTGTGTGTGTTGTTGATCAGATGACCTAGCTGTGGTGTCACAACTCTTTTTGTTCGCGGGGCACGTGCATCACTTGTGTGTCGTTCAATGGACAGGGACTTTTTGTTGTTATTTGTTGTTGTTTTTTGTTTTTGATTTTTGCTGTTGTTGTTGTTGTTGTTGTTTTTTGTTTTGTTCCTTCCATCATCCCCAGGGTGGGGATGAAGCCTGCTGAGACATTTTTCATTCTTCTTTCCCACGATGTCTCTCTTCGCGTTCGTTACCTGTGGCTTGGGTCTGGATCATTCGTTTGTTTCCAGCTTAGACCTCACCAGCTCTTCCACACTGCATCTGATCTGCTCCGTCATGTCTGACTTGTAGCACTCGCCTTTGTTCTGCCTTACTAAATTCTGAAAACAAATGACACGAGAAGAGAGAGATGGTGTGAATCAGCCTTTCAAACAATAATGCCAGAAACGACAGAAGGAAGCGAACGAAAGGCAAACAATAGTGAGAGGAGGCTAAGGCTGGGAGAAGACAAAACAGGACAGCACAAAACAATGTATTCCTTTCATCGATAAAAACAGTCTTCGGGATTTTACACAAAGTATGGCGCTGTTTCCTTTCATTGAACAAACGACTCTTCACGATCTTATGACACACGGCATTTCCTTTCATTGAATTAAACCTATCTTCGTGATCTTTCGGGCTCTGATTACTTACATGTGGTTGACAAGTTTAACACAAACACGACTATCTAAACTTTAAATGTTGCCAATTGTTCTTAATCCAATTGCAAATTCATATTAATCGAATTGCAAATTCACTGCATTTATATCTATTCCATACAAACGTAGATTTAGAAATAAAATCCTTATTCTTTCTGACAACAACAAAACAACAAAGAAACCCACGAACTCAATTTTACATAATGCTGACATGTGGACATTTTGCCAGTCATTGTTCTGAGACAGTTACAAGTAAATATCAATCACCAACCCACTCCCTGTCCCCCTCCCCCAACACACACATCCACGCTCACTGCCTTTACTGTCCTTTTTTATTCTCTTTCAGAGGCGAGTGGTGGGTTGATATTATACAATACATATTGTATCTGTGGATGCTTCGGGGTTCAACATGATTGTTTGTTTGTTTGTTCTGGGATGACTGGATTTAAAGCATTGTGATCTATATTTTGTGGTTCTGTGACTAGAGATCGTTACCCACCTTTTGCAGATAATATCGTTCATTTACAAACAAACAAAAATCCAGTTAATGGTTGAAGCCAGAAAAATGAAGAACGGATGGGAGGGGGGGGGGGGTTGGAATAAGGGAGGAGGAACGAGAGGGGCAGAAGCAATGTGATCATCAGGGACTTCTGCGCTTGAAACCCATACAGACTCATATGATGATTATGATGTACCGGGGTCATCTAACCACTTAAACTAAGCCAAGTGTCCTTCATCATCATCAATACAAACAAAACAGTCTCAAGGTCTGTGGCCTTTCTTGCCCTGCTCTCATGGTGACCTCAGTTTCGATGCCCCTCCACTTCTGTGCTTGGGTTGAGTCCTGGCAATGTCAAATGTCTTCAGTGTCGGCAGATTCATGGGGGGCTGTTGTTTGAGGGACGTGGTGGCGGTCTCCACTCTGGGAGGGACGCTCACTCAGTCTGGCTCCGCGACTAAGCCATTAATGTCGTTAGTAGGGGGCTTAGTAGGTGGTGTCCTAAGTACGTTGAATCAGAACAGGCACCACTGAACACCACTGAAGTGACTCAGCAGCAGTGCAGGGTCTCCTCTGGTGTGTGGCCTCCTGGCGACCTAGCATCGATGGTTCCCTACGGACTGCCGACACTGGAACTGTGACGGACGAACCCGGGTGTGGCCGTGTATGGGGGAATCTAAATGAGCGGCTTGGGAGTAATGCCACTGAAATGGTGCAGATGATGGGGCAGCAAAAAAATAAATAAATAAATAAAATAAATAATAAACTTAGCCAAGGGTGTACATCTCACAATGTGAATAATGCATAGTGATTATGCATTAAGATTATGGGAACCTGCATAATTTTGATGAGGTCCTGGGCCTGTTTTTCTCTCTGCGTCTTGTTGTTCATGCCGAAAAAGCCACCACTAGCTTCGCCCACCATCTGTTGCAGGTTGTCAGACTTGCTGATGTCTTCACAAAGGCGTTTTCTCCGATCCTCTGCAAACACATTGAGAGAGGAAGAGGTGGGCGGGAAGGATCATTATCTTATCTTTGGTGCTTGATGAAGATGATGATGATATAGATACTTATAATTATAGCACCTATCCTCTGTCGGAGACCAAGCCCTAAGCGCTTTACAAACACGGACTCATTTGCACAACAGTCTGCCCACCTGGGCAGAGCCGACTGACGGCTGCCACTGGGCGCTCATCATTCGTTTCCTGTCTCATTCAATCAGGTTTCAGGCACGCACACATACACACTCGTACAAACGTGTACCATTTTACGTGTTTGGCCGTTTTGTTTATTTACCCCGCCACGTAGGCAGCCATACCCCGTTTGCTGGATATGTTCTTGTTTCCATAACCCATCGAACGCTAACATGGATTGCAGGACCTTTAACGTGCGTATTTGATCTTCTGTGTACGTACACAGGTACACGAAGCGGGTTCTGTTACTTGCAGGTATGCACATATGTTGACCTGGCAGATCGGAAAATAAATCTCCACCCTTAAAAATAAACCACCAGCGCCGTTACCGAGATTTGAACACAGAACCTTCAGATTGACCACTAGGCTGTTGTGCCCAGCCGACCTCACTGGGTCATGCCAGGGCTTAAAGACTGTAAGAATCGATCCACACTGTAGCACTTGAAAACAAAGACTGAAAAACTACTAAATCAGACACAAGTACCGTCATCTTCATGCGCGCCGCACGCGCACCACACACACACACACACACACACACACACACACACACACACACACACACCTCTGATGGTGACTATTCTGCGACGTTTTCGCTGGATGATTAAAACTAAAATTGTTTTGAAATCTAAAACCCTACCTTTTTACACTCTTGTTTTGCTAGGTTTGGTTTTGTTTCATTTTGTTTCCTCAGATGCAACTGTCTGTACTCACGATGCAGGTATCAGAGTAATGTTTGCTCTCAGAAAACCAGACTAACATGAGCAAAATACTTTAACAAGCTCGTGTGAGAAAAAATGAAGGCAGAGAAGAATAATTAATAATGTAAAGTGTAAGCCTGAGGATGAGTTCACGAATGAAGCCCACCAATGGGAAGACTGGGACTACACACACACACACACACACACACACACACACACACACACACACACACAGTCTGAGGCTCATCCACTTGGTGGATGCGCCCTTTGGGAATGTTGCTCGAATTTTCCGGTAGATGCCAAGATCTGTGGGCCTGGTTTACACTGAAATAATATGTTGTGAAAGGGAGCGCAGAGTACAGCCTTGTCACGATGAATCAGACCAAACTAGGTTGTTTATATCCACGCTGACAGCAGATGGGGCATTTCAGGGCTAATCATTTATCCGTCTGTTCTGGAAACCAGTTGAAGAAAACCCCTACTAACGTTAAAATCTGCTGAAGAAAACCGGGGGAAAAAAACCCCCAAAAGATCGATTCATCCATGTCTATGTATGAAATCAAGTAAATGACATTCAAAATGACATAACAAGACCAATCCACATAAATTTTGATTTAAAAAAATAGTGATTTCCTCCGGGACCTGAAACAACTGAAACCAAATAACAAACAGATAACTGAAATAAAACACTGAATTATGAAAAACAAATTAAAATAAATGAAATCCAGCGAGTGGGTTTTCTATCCCCCTACCCCTTCTCGACTCCCCTTTCACCCCGCTTTCCCGAAGATTTTGTGAAACATACATGTAATCTACCAAGTTGACAGGCGCAATAGCCGAGTGGTTAAAGCGTTGGACTTTCAATCTGAGGGTCCCGGGTTCGAATCTCAGTAACGGCGCCTGGTGGGCATGTCAACATATGTGCAGACCTGCGAGTGCCTAATCCCCCTTTGTGTGTATACGCACGCAGAAAATCAAATACGCACGTTAAAGATCCTGTAATCCATGTCAGTGTTCGGTGGGTTATGGAGACACGAAAATAACTAGCATGCATGAACCACGACAGGGTCATCGGCAAGTCAATGTTGGTCGTGTAACGGAAAGAAGAAGAAGAAGAAAAAGAAGAAGTTAATCCAGGCTGTAACGGACAAATTGAAGAAAAGATGACAAAAAGAGGGAGGGGGGATGCTTACCGATGGACGCGTTCTTGTCGCCAACTTCGTCCATCCCGATGAAGACAATAATCAGGTACTTCTTGACCTCATTAGAAAACAGCTGTTTGATCTTTTTGAAAGTTTCACTGTAACCCTGAAAGCACACAAATCTTTGAGATATTCATGTTTATATAATTGTTATTGATCATATGCTATGTTTGTACGTCATATTGCTAATATATTCTTTGCATTCAGATGTGTGTTGTTTCTATTTGCTCGTGCGTTACAATGTGTACTGTTTCTGTTCATTTCTACCCTCTCTGTGTGTGTGTGTGTGTGTGTGTGTGTGTGTGTGTGTGTGTGTGTGCGCGCGCGTGCCTTCCTTTCGTGATCTGCAATTTTCTTCTTCTTTTTGTTACCATTATCATCATCATTATTATTATCATTAGTAGCAGTAGTAGTAGTAGTAGTAGTATCATCATCATCATCATCGCCGTCATAATTATTGTTATTATTGTGAAACACGCAGACAAGCAGAGAAATATTACAAAAGGATGGAGCCGGCTACACTGTCTTTTGCTCAGGACGCATGAGTTGGCTTTGCCGTCCGTAAATTGAACGGCACTCGTCAGTTAAGAAGCTGAGGGTTCTCCCCCACTACAGGAAATCAGCGACCGCCTGATAGTGAATGGGCTGGCTGTCGCTGTGAGGGAAAAGACGGACTTGGTCATTATCAGCGAAGCGAACCCCTACTTCCCTGCAGATCGGTCCAGTTCTGTCCAGTTCAGTTCGCTCAAGGAGTCATCACTGCGTTCGGGCAAAGCCACACACGCGACACCACATCTCACCACTCGCTTTGTCAGGCCTTGAGGCAAAAATAAATAAATAAATAAATAATAATAATTGATTAAAATACTGGAATAAAATAAGATAAATAAAAAATGAAAGAAAAAAATGACGATAATATCGATAGATAGATAGATAGAAAAAATTACGATAATATAGATAGACAGACTGACAGATAGATAGATAGATAGACAGACAGATATGCCCAGTCTCTCGAACAAATCCAGTATGATAAATAGAAATGTGCAATCAACAACCATCTACCTGAAGATCTAGTCATCAGCCCCATCCACATGTAATATGCAGCTTCTGTTCAAACGTGTGTGTGTGTGTGTGTGTGTGTGTGTGTGTAGAGAGAGAGAGAGAGAGTGTGTGTGTGTGTGTGTGTGTGTGTGTGTGTGTGTGTGTGCGCGCGCGTGCGTGCGTGCATGTGTGTGCGTGTGTGTGTGTGTGCAGTGCGTGCATGTGTGAGTATGCACAAGTTTTTACATTGATATGCACTTGAATGTATCCTAATTTCTACTGTATCTGTGTTTGTGTATGATTTTCGATTTATATTCGTATCTTGTTATGCACTATCCCCCCCCACCCCCACCCCCGCACCCCCCCAGTATTCCTTGTGACCCCGGTACACTTGGTAATAAAGACATATTCTATTCTATTCTATATGGGGGGAAAAAAATAAAGAATCCCTCTTTACCAAAAGAAAGTGTAACTAAATCCAGTCTCGGTGACCTCCCCTGAGTGTCTCGCTGACGGCGGTTACCTCTGTAGCTCGCGACCAACGAGCGTTCTTCCACTGTTCTAAGCTGTCACAACGCCTCTTGTCCACCAGTGTCTTGATGTTCCAGGCTCTGACACGTGAGGTGCGCTTCTTTTGGATGATTTTTTTTTTTTTTTTTTTGGGGGGGGGGGGGTCCTTCTTGGATTATTCCTTTGCGTTAACCAACCAACTAACTAACTAACTAACTAACCAACCGACTAACCAACTGAATAACTTTCTGAATAATTAACTGACTAACTAACTACCTGATTAACTAACTGATCAAATAACTAACATAACTAACAAAACATACTAATATAACTAACATAACATAACATAACATAACTAACATAACTAATAACTAACCAACCAACTAACATAACTAACTATTAACTAACTAACTGACTAACGTACCAACTGATAACTAACTAACCACACACAAACAGAGAGGCCGTGTTGTACCAGCACTGAAAAGAACTTCAGATGTTGCATTTTCTGCCCGGTCATGGACTGTGACTGACAACATTAAACGGCGGACTCACTAACAAGCCGAAGAATCACCCACTCGCTCAACCAATTTAATAACAAATAATAATAATAATAATGGTATTTATATAGCGCTGAATCTTGTGCAGCGACAAATCAAAGCGCTTTCGCACCAGTCATTCACACGCATGCATAACTCTAGAACTGGAGAAACTGAAGACAAGGAAGAGGCAGGGAAGGGAGGCTATTTTGGGAAGAGGTGGGTTTTAAAGCCAGACTTGAAAGAGCTGAGTGTGGGGACTTGACGAAGCGAAAGAGGAAGTTCATTCCAGTTGCAAGGTCCAGAGACAGAGAAAGAACGGCGGCCAACAGTCGAGAGCTTGAATTTGGGTATGCGTAGACAGAGTGGATCCGAAGCTGATCGTAGTCAGCGAGATGGAGTGTAGAGGTGAAGGCAGCCACAGCGGCAGGAAGGGGCTGATTTGTGAATACATTTATAGCATAGAGTGCTGATCTTGTACTTTATTCTGTGTGAGACAGGAAGCCAGTGGAGATGTTGCAAAAGAGGAGTGATGTGCTGAGATCTTTTATTTCTGAGGACGAGTCGGGCAGCAGAGTTTTGAATGCACTGAAGGGACTGAATGGATGAAGCAGGCAAACCAGACAATAGAGAGTTACAGTAGTCAAGGCGAGAGAGAATGAGAGAAACGACAAGTCTAGATGTTGCGTCAATGGACAGATATTTCATGATGGAACTGATGCGCCGCAATTGACAGTAGCAGGGTTGACATGTCTGACTGATAAATATTTGCATGGACAGTGTGTTGTCAAGGACAACGCCGAGGTTCCTGACTGAACTGGAAAGAGGGATGGCTGTACTGCCATGTTTGTGTCAGTTGTGATGGAAGAGAGTTTTTGTTTAGTTCCTATGATCATTGCTTCAGTTTTGTCCGCGTTCAATTGTAACTTATTTAGAGTCATCCACTTTTGAATGTCCAGGAAGCAGTTGGATGTTTCTTGCAAGAGCGACGACAGTTTTTCGGGGGTGTCACTCTTCTGGAGTTGAGTGTCATCAGCATAAAAATGATGACTGACATTATGGCAGTTGATAATTTCAACGAGAGGAGCAGTGTACAGATGCTAGCTCTACTTACTCCCACTCCCCCCACTCTCCCCCCCCTCCCCGCTCCCACCCTCCACACCCCTCATCGCCCGCCCCACCCAAACACCCCCCGCCTCCCACACACTCGCTGACTGGTTAAGTGAACGCACCGAGTGATGCCGAATGGCGAAGATAATCACGTTGGGACCTGGGTCGGCCAGAGCCACGCTTTTCGCCAACATGTTGCAGATCACCCAGTCCTCCTTGTCGGTGTGACCCAGTCCCGGAGAATCCATCACCTACCGAGGAAAACATAACGTCGCATTTGCATTGGAGACGGTTGAATAACAAAAAAAAAAAGCTTGTGTGTGTCTGTGTGTGTGTCTGTATCTGTGTGTGTCTGTGTGTCTGTGTGTGTCTGTGTATGTGTCTGTGTGTGTGTTAAGATTCTGGTTTGTCGGCCAGTGTTTATTTGTGTCACATATAATTGGCATTCAGTGTGATATTTTCTTCGAACTTCACAACATGTGCCTGTGCTTACTCTCTCTGTCTCTGTCTCTCCCTCTCTCAGAATCGTTCAATTTCACAAAGAGCAGTTGTCGTAGCTCTGTGAAATAAAAGTACAAAACAAAAAAAGCAACAACAACAACAACAAAAGCAGCAGGACCTGATGGTATCATTGGAGAATACGTCTTATGAAAGTTGTATAAACTTGTTAAATTTTAGAATGATTTTTTTAATTCAACCACTTCTTAAGAAATGTAATGTATATTATGTCAATAATAATAGAGACATTTCAGTATCTGGTATTAGTAGTAACATGTGCAGCAATATTGTCAACCGAAGGCTACAAGAATAATAATGTACAATATAATTTTCAAAATTATCATTACCGGACAACATCACGCTGGTTATAAACGTTATCACTTACGAATTAAACATATATATGTTTAAACCTGTGTCTCTTATCCAGAAACAATTTTCATCAATTTTTAAATGTATGAGGCATCTGTTCATTAAAAAAAACAAATATTTAATTCACATTCAGTTTGTTGTAACCCTTACTAAGAAAACAACAACAACAAAAAACCAAAACAAACGTGAAGTTCAAAACGTTTTGATTGCATTAACGGTTCATATCAATACATAGTCATAATACATAATATTATTACAATGAGGATCAGATGTGACGACAAGCTTATTGGTTTCAAAATCTGTTCGGAAGCAGTCACAAAATGATTCAAACAGGGGAATGTTTTCAGTCCCATTTTGTTTCCAATATTCAGAAATAGAAGTATTGCATCAAACATTTTACCATTCGTAAATTTCACGCTTTTAAGATCCGAAAACAAAACCAAACAACCATAAGAACTTTTTTTTTTGGGGGGGGGGGGGGGGGGCCGGGGGGGGGGGGGACTGTTTGATAGAGAAAAGAAAGCATTTTAAATCCGCTTGGCGGGCGCATAGCCAAGTGGTTAAAGCGTTGGACTTTCAATCTGAGGGTCCTGGGTTCGAATCTCGATAACGGGGCCTGGTGGGTAAAGTGTGGAGATTTTTCCGATCTCCCAGGTCAACATAACTGTGTGCAGACCTGCTTGCGCCTGAACCCCCTTCGCGTGTATACGTGAGCAGAAGATAAAATGCGTACGTTAAAGATCCTGTGATTCATGTCAGCGTTCCGTGGGTTATAGAAACATGAACATACCCAGCATGCACACCCCCGAAAACGGAGTAAGGCTGCCAACATGGCGGGGTAAAAACGGTCATGAACGTAAAAGCCCACTCGTACATACAAGTGAACGAGTGAGTTGCAGCCCACGAACGAAGAAGAAGAAGAAGGAGAAGAAGAAACCCCCTTGACCGCCACAGGGCACAGCACACGTTATGCTTACGTCTGTAGTGACGTCACCGATGACATCATCAAACGAAGGGTAAGATAACTCTGGAAGGCTGGAAGCTCAAAACACATTTGGTCTAGAGTGGTACATCTCCAGACTATATTCTCCGTTTTTTTGGCTGATTGTTCTGGATATATTTAATTATGACGTGAGTTGAAACACCACTTTCTGCTTCTTTTTTCTTATTTTTTCTTCTTCTAGCCCTGGCAGTGAAGGGGTTGACTAGAACGCATGGAGTGGTGGCCTAGAGATAACGCGTCCGCCTAGGAAGCGAGAGAACGTGAGCGCACTGGTTCGAATCACACTAGCAGTCACTAATACCCCCCCTCCCCCTCCACTAGACCTTAAGTGGTGGTCTGGATGCTAGTCATTCGGATGAGGCAATAAACCGAGGTCCCGTGTGTAGCATGCGTTTAGAGCACGGAAAAGAACCCACAGCAACAATAGGGTTGTCCCTGGAAAAATTCTGCAGTAAAATCTACTTCGATATGTAAACAAATAAAATTTGAAAAAAACTGCAGGCAGGAAAAAATACACAAAAAAAAAAAGAGGCAAGGCCTTCAAGACTCACATGTGGTACACTTTAAAAAAAATCTAATCGTTAAAATGTGTTCTGTATTTGTTATTATAAAACTTCAGGTTAAAAGAAAAAAAGGGAAAAAAAAGTCCTGACGGCAGATTCGAACCTGCGTGTTCGGGTGAGGAGAAACTGTCTTACCCAATACACTATCGTGGCTCCTTAACTGACATTCAAAAATTTAACATTTAAACATGCTTTTTTAAGGACGATTAATCGACTGCAGTATTCGCAGTGAGAACGCTGTTTAAACCATATTATTCGGGTGTATCTTCGGCTTCAAAAAATCTTTAAGGGCAATTAAAAATTCTTTTTAAGTCCGCGGTAAAGGAGACGTGGCTATCGCCGCAATCACACTGCAACATTTAGCCTTTTTCTCTAGATCTAGATAGATGTACAAGTATAGTTACACCCGCCGGGAATGTAGTACGACACGGCCGATTCAATTTCTCTTTTATGTTCATTCTACTTTTATAACTTAAAGTTGATATGAAAATTGAGTATTTTGTTAAACTGATAACATGTAGAGCCAAGTACAAGTACTTCTAAACGTCGTATGAAGTAAAAAGGACTTCATTTTGAGAAAAGTCAAGACTGGAAATTTTTAGGTTTCATCAAGGGTATTAACTCTCATGGTTTATTATTTTCAACTGTGAATTGCTACTGATTTTGTTGATATTTTTATGGCAGTTTGGGCCATAATCCAGTAAGTGATGAGGCGTTCACAAATCTTTCTGTGAATAAATATTTAACGGTCTCCTTCTCCAACTTTCCATCACATGTTATCGTGTATTGTCGATTGAATACAGGACTGAACGGGCAGGTCAACAACTTGAAACAAAATGGTGTTCTTCGTGTTCGCGAGGAATATGAGCACGCGCTTTGAATATGTATAAATATGTGTACGCAATTGATTTTTGCCCATGACCATCAGGGCTCAGCCAATCGATCTATAAAGTCCACTCACAGTACTGATTTTAGTATTTTCCGAAAAAGACCACTCGGGCGAATGAACATAGTGAAAGTCCAGTACACTGAGAGTGAAATACACAACTTATTATGTATTGAGTATAATTCAAAATGTAATGTTTAAGACGAGAAAGATCAGTTTAAAGCAAATTAACCCCCCTAGCATTAATCACAGATTAATTTCCCTTCTTTACTATCTGCACCAAAGACATGCACCAGAAATGTTACTTCCATGCTTAGCAAAAGAAGTTCCTGTTTGAATAAAAAATGATAAAAATGACTGATCTTGTTGTTGTGTCAGAATATCAGATTAAAGTGCCAAGTTTAGAGAATAAACAAAATATATAAACAGTAAATTCAGTTTGCATATAATTTGGCTTCTTTTTTATTTCTTTTTGTGCCCATCCCAGATGTGCAATATTTTTTTAAACAAGATGACTGGAAAGAACTGAATTTTTCCTATTTTTATGCCAAACTTGGTGTCAGGTGACAAAGTATTTGCAGAGAAAATGGCAATGTTAAAGTTTACCATGGACACACACACACACACACACACACACACACAGACAACCAAACACCGGGTTAAAACATAGACTCACTTTGTTTACACAACTGAATCAAAAATGGGTGGCGCTCTCAGTATAGCGACACGCTCTCCCTCTGGAGAGCAGCCCGAATTTCACACAGAGAAATATGTTGTGAAAATAAATAAATAAATAAAAAAGAGAGTAATACAATACAATGTCACTGTCGAATCTTCTTCTTCGTTCGTGGGCTGACAACTCCCACGCTCACTCGTATTTACACGAGTGGGCTTTTGACGTGTATGACCGTTTTCACCCCCCGCCATGTAGGCAGCCATACTCCGTTTTCAGGGGGACTTTCGGATATAAATACTAACCTCCAGAAGCACACCATCCCGCTCCGCTCTGTCCCAGGAACAAAGGTTTGTTTCTGACTGCAGTCCACGGCAGACTTTGAACGCCTTCTTGCCCAGCAGGGTGTTGCCCAGCTCGCTCTTCCCTGCTGCAGTCTTCCCCACTATCACCACGCGCAGAACCTTATCATGGTCACCTTCCGAGCGGCAAACATAATTAACACAAGCATGAAAATCAATAACAAAAATATTCAGACGGTTGTCAAGTCATGTGTCAAAAAAAAATCCCGTCAAAATTAATCTTCGTCTACGATGGAATTAATAAATACATAAGCAAGGAAACGGTATGTGGTTGTTTTTGGTAGTTGGTTTTGTGTGTGTGTTATGTGCGTTTTTGTTTTGTGTTGTTTTGTTTTTGTTTTGTGTTGTTGTTGTTGTTTTTTTGGGGGGTCTTCTTTTTTTTTTGGGGGGGGGGGCGTGTTTGTTTGGTTTTTGTTTTGTTTTGTTTTGGGGGGGGGGGGGGTTTTGCATCTGGTCCTCGCACAAAAGATGGATTACAGAAAAGAAAGAAAACTGTTAACAATTAAAGTTCTCTCCGTGTATATCAGACTGTCCAGGGTGGTCCATGTCTCCAGTCTGAGAAGGTTTTCTTGGTCCCGCTGTCCGAACGGCGTTAGTGGCAAGGCATGGGACTTCCACGTCAGGTTTCTCAGGGATAAAACTCAGCCTTTAAACTTGGGTGGATCACGGAGTATGGCTGCCTACATGACGGGGGAAGAAGCGTCCATACTCACCAAGTGAACGTTGGTGTTGCGGCCCAGGAACGCAGAAGACGAGGAAGGCTGCCTTGTGATACTCCTTTAGCGAGAGTGTATGTCCATGATAATACCAGAAGAAGAGGAAGTCTGCCTTGCGATACTCCTTTAGCGAGAGTGTATGTCCATGATAATACCAATCTCACCCCCACCATCCTTGCAATTTTTTTTCTGGAGCCAAGGAACACTTTGACTTCTTCTTCTTCTCCTTCTTCTGCGTTCGTGGGCTGCAACTCCCACGTTCACTCGTATGCACACGTGTGGGCTTTTACGTGTATGACCGTTTTTACCCCGCCATGTAGGCAGCCATACTCCGTTTTCGGGGGTGTGCATGCTGGGTATGTTCTTGTTTCCATAACCCACCGAACGCTGACATGGATTACAGGATCTTTAACGTGCGTATTTGATCTTCTGCTTGCGTATACACACAAAGGGGGTTCAGGCACTAGCAGGTCTGCACACAGTTATGTTGACCTGGGAGATCGTAAAAATCCCCACACTTTACCCACCAGGCGCCGTCACCGTGATTCGAACCTGGGACCCTCAGATTGACTGTCCAACGCTTTAACCACTCGGCTATTGCGCCCGTCCGAACACTTTGACAAACCGATCGAGGTTGCCTGTGAAGTCTACGAAAGCGTTCTGTCGAGGGTCTTAGTGAGTCATCTTGTCACGGGATGGTTGGATGTTGAAGAACGACCTTTGTCTACAGGGATATTTGGTGTCTTTGTTCTTTGCGACTTGTTTTGAAAAGCCTGATACTACCCCCCGCCCAGTTTCAGCCTTTTGCGTGATACGATGGCAATGACCACTCCCCCCAGTGTATGATCAAAAGATGATGTTTACAATTTATGGGGGCTCTGGGGTTCTGCAATTGTGTAAGATAATTTTTTTTTAAACCCAATAAAAACCTTTATAGTAAGATCACAAAGCTGCCCGATAAAGAGTGATACGCATACTGCAAAATAACAAATAAATAAATAGATACATGAATGAATAAATAAATAGATAAATATTTTTAACAAATCTTATAGAAGCAAATAACAGCAGTGGCAATAAGCCATTCGCCATGTTCACGGATCACAACACACTACTCACAATCTAGTACTGTTCTACACACACACACACACACACACACACACACACACACACACATGTCATATAGTACCAACATTGCTTTGTGTTTCATGTACATTTTTCGATTTGCTTTATTTTACACCTTTGGAATACAGCAACGACACATTTACTCACCTGTTGCGTTGTTGTCGGATTCTGTTCAAAGAGAGAGAGAGAGAGAGAGAGAGACATTAATAATCCGTCTTTAAGGTAACACCGAAGTAAATAATTATCTACCTTGAAAGTGGCAAAACGCATGAAGTTCTCGTCGATTGTATTAAAATGACCCACAACTGCAACGTGTATGTTAAGAAACACAAGCAAGTATATAAATAGAATAAAAGACATTTCAATAAATTTATCATTATAGATCACTAAATGGCAGGCTAAGTGGTTAAAAAAATAAACCCGCAAACAACAACAAAGCACCCCAGCATGCAGTAAAAAGAGATCTGTTCAAAACTAACACACACATTTAAAAACATTTTATTCGGGGATAAGAAACTCTGCTGCAAATAAATCATTGGTCATTATGATATAAATTCTTAAACTGCACGCACAATAGTTAAAACATCACCACTGAGAGTTGCTTTACTCCTTTCTCTTCAGATGACAGCCACGAGAAAGAAGCAAGAACGGCAGAGTCTTCAAACGGATCAGTTGACTGAACAACAATAAAGAGCGGTAACTCTGTGTCCATGATTGTGTCATTGTTGCCGTGTGCACAAGTCAAGTGACTGGTATGAGGACACGCCAGGAGCATCCTTTTTCGAGGACGTGTCTTGATTTGTTCCAGAGTGCGTTTTATCTACCTGTGTGTTAGCTGAATCAGTAGCATTGAAAGGTCTTCATGATAGGGTAATCATGGAATTTCAATGTTTTACCACAAGTAACTTAAATTTCTAAAACTGAATATAAACCTTTCCTTGTTTTTGTCATTGAACAAGAAAATCATATCGGGAAAGAAAAAAAAACCGCTTGCAAACCACAAACACATTTCTAAACACACCCATGTACACTTACTAATACACTTACAAACACAGAGAGAGAGAAACTGTATAATCTTCTTTGGCCAAGGGCTTATAAACAGTCAAGGGGAAGGGGTGAAATTAATAAGTTAGCGTTCACACACACATTCCAAAACTCTAATGCTCCCTTACCAAGTTCGTTTATTTATTTATAGTCTGTTCATCTAAGATGATGATATTAGAACGAATATAAATGATATTATTATTATTATTTGCATTATTATGATTCCTATCATAATGATGATTGTTAGTATTAATTAGAAATCGACATTTCTGTATATTCGAATGAAAAGGGGGGTGGTTGAAGTCGGGGGGGGGGGGGGGGGAAGGGGAGGGGACTAAGAAAGGAAGAGAGAGAGACAGACAGACAGACAAACAGACAGAGAGAGAGAACAGAATGCGGAAAAGATAGAGTACAAAATCTAGAATGGAGAGGGTGAGTGTCAGTGATTGGAGAAAGAAAAAACATAATACTGGAAGGGTGTGTGCGAGAGGCGGGACGGGGTAAGCGGGATTAGAACCCAAAAAAAAAATCAAATATTGCTTTCTCTAAAATTCCACAGTGCATTCCACATACATACCATCAGACAGGCTTCCGCATCACGTTCTCCTGCAGGGTTCTGTGGACGATTCACTCTCTGGTTCCACCAGATCCTCAGCTGGCGACGCCATGTCTTCAACCTGCCATGCCATGCCAAGGTGGCACAATGATTAAGACGCATAGCTGCCAATACAGAGAGTCCATGAGGGTGTGGGTTCGAATCCCCGCTCTCGCCCTTTCTGCCAAGTTTGACTGGAAAATCAAACTGAGCGTCTGGTCTTTCGGATGAGACAATAAACCGAGGTCCCGTGTGCAGCACGCACTTGAAAACGAACCCATGGCAACAAAAGTGTTGTCCTCTGGCAAAATTCTCTAGAAGAAATCTACTCTGATAGGTACACAACATTTTAATGTATAGAGAAATCTACTTTGATAGGTACACGACATTTTATTGTATAGAGAAATCTACTCTGATAGGTACATGACATTTTATTGTATAGAGAAATCTACTTTGATAGGTACACGACATTTTAATGTATAGAGAAATCTACTCTGATAGGCACACGACATTTTAATGTATAGAGAAATCTACTCTGATAGGTACACAACATTTTAATGTATAGAGCAATCTACTCTGATAGGTACATAACATTTTATTGTATAGAGAAATCTACTCTGATATGTACACAACATTTTAATGTATAGAGAAATCTACTCTGATAAGTACACAAAATTTTAATGTATAGAGAAATCTACACTGATAGGCACACGACATTTTAATGTATGGAGAAATCTACTCTGATAGGTACACGACATTTTAATGTATAGAGAAATCTACTCTGATATGTACACAAAATGTTAATGTATAGAGAAATCTACCCTGATAGGCACACGACATTTTAATGTGTAGAGAAATCTACTCTGACAGGCACACGACATTTTAATGTATAGAGAAATCTACTCTGATAGGCACACGACATTTTAATGTATAGAGAAATCTACTCTGATAGGTACACGACATTTTAATGTATAGAGAAATCTACTCTGATAGGTACACGACATTTTAATGTGTAGAGAAATCTACTCTGATAGGCACACGACATTTTAATGTACAGAGAAATCTACTCTGATAGGCACACAAAATTTTAATGTACAGAGAAATCTACCCTGATAGGTACACGACATTTTAATGTATAGAGAAATCTACTCTGATAGCACACGACATTTTAATGTATAGAGAAATCTACTCTGATAGGTACACGACATTTTAATGTGTAGAGAAATCTACTCTGATAGGCACACGACATTTTAATGTACAGAGAAATTTACTCTGATAGGTACACAACATTTTAATCTATAGAGAAATCTACCCTGATAGGTACACGACATTTTAATGTATAGAGAAATCTATTCTGATATGTACACAAAATTTTAATGTACAGAGAAATCTACCCTGATAGGTACACGACATT
>NC_134896.1:31260158-31297658 GCF_041734735.1 Babylonia areolata
CCGTGAAATACTGAAGTGGCTGGACGAGCCAGTTGCTTCAACCAGGATGAACTTCAAACCAAAGAAATCACGGAGCCTCTTACTGCATAAAGGAAAGGTAGCTGAAACGGTAACATTCACTGTAGCCAGCCAAGCCATTCCAACATTGTCAGATGAACCAGTCAAGAGCCATGGAAGATAGTATGATGAGTCCCTGAAAGATACAAAAAAAGGAAAGGAAACCAAACACGACTGCAGAATAAGACCTGTATATCATAGACCAGTCTGGCCTTCCTAGCAAATACAAAGTGTGGTGCCTATAGTCTATGCTGATACCAAAGCTCATGTGGCCTCTCCTGATAAAATTTAATGATATCAGCTGTAGCACAGTCGAGACAATTGAGGCAAAGATCAACAAGTACACACGCAAATGGCTTGGTGTCCCACCTGGTCTCACTGACGTGGCATTCTACTGTCGCCGAGCAATGCTGAAGCTACCTCTGAAATCCCTTGTCGAAGAATACAAGGCAGGGAAGGCAAGACTTCTCAGCATGCTCGAAGACTCAGGAGACAGAATTGTGAGATCCAACCAACCCAAGCTGAAGACTGGCAGAAAATGGAAAGTGAGGGAGGCAGTCAGTGCAGCGAAAGAAAGTCTCAAGACGAAGGAAATAATAGGACACACCCAAACCAACAGACAGGGCCTGGGATCGACAAAGATGGAATGGTGGTCTAAGGCAATAGGGAAAACAAAAAAAGACATGATCATACAGGAGATCAAGAAGGAAGAGGATGATAAAAGAGTCCAGAAGGCAGTCCAGCAAGGCCAGCAGGGGCAGTGGACAACATGGGAAAATGCACTCCAAAGGAGCCTCAGCTGGAGCGACATGTGGAACATGGCCCCTCTGAGGATCAGATTCATCCTAAGATCTGTGTACGACCTCCTTCCCTCGAATACAAACTTGGTGAAATGGGGGAAAGCAGAGGACCCTGGGTGCCCACTCTGCCATGGCAAACAAACAGTGGAACATGTCCTCAGCTCATGCAAAGCGGCGTTGAGCCAAGGACGGTACACATGGAGGCACAACCAAGTGCTAAAAGAAATTGTACACGTGGTGAACACTGTTCAATGAGCACCCACAACACCAGAAGTTCCAGTACAGTTCCTCTCTGCAGAAGGCGATAAAGTCTGGCCAGGAACAGGTGTAACAACCAAAGCATGGAAACGTGGGCTGCTTGATGGTGCCGAAGATTGGGAATGCATAGCTGACCTACCAGAGGGGAAGAAACACTCGGAAATCATCAGCAAGAGCAGCATGAGACCTGACATAGTACTCCACTCCAAGGCAACGAAACAAGCCATACTGATTGAGCTCACTGTGTCATACGAAAGCGGAATGGAGGAAGCCCACATCTGCAAGACCGAGAAGTATGCTAGTCTAGCCTGCAGCCTGAGAGAATCTGGCTTCCAAGCCAGAGTCCTCGCCATTGAGATTGGTGCAAGAGGGTTTGTGGGCGCATCTGCCTACAGCCTCAGGAAACAGCTGTCGATTCTGGCAGAAAGAAGACATGGGCTTTCAAGGCAATGGCAGAAGCAGCAGAAAAGAGTTCCAGCTGGATCTGGTCGAGGAGGAATGAAAATGAACTTCATAAGGATTAAACCTTCCTACTCAAACTAGGCCTACGATGGCTCAGTGGTTAAAACGTCTGCCAGAAAAGGTGACTCAGTCCTAAGTGGTGACCACCCTGGAGGCGCGGGTTAGAACCTGCTGAGGTCCAGGGGGAAAAAAGGCGGCAATACAAGAGCATCCAGGAGTCATGATCTGGGTGTGGCCCGGCCCCCTTAGAGTGTAAAGAGTTAAGGGCCGAAACACTGGACCGAGGAGGGGTCTTCTTCTCTGAAGACCTTGTATAGTCCAGCTCTCCCTACAGCTTCTTATCACTGCTGCTACTACTACTACTACCACCACATGTGAGGAAGCACAGTCGTTTGTCTGTCTCCTCCCACCCTCTACTTTTTCATTGTGCCCACCAACCCCCCTCCCCACCCCGCACTGAAGTTTTCATGTAGTGTGTGTACTTGTGAGTGCATGTTTACTGTGAGTATGTGTGTGAGAAAGTGAGTGAGTGAGTGAGTGAGTGTGTGTGCGTGTGCGTGCGTGTGTGTGTGTGTGTGTGTGTGTGTGTGTGTGTGTGAGTGTTTGTGTGTGTGTGTGTGTGTGTGTGTGTGTGTGTGTGTGTGTGTGTGACGCATGTGCGTGTGTGTGGGTACGTCTGTAGGACATCTTTGTTTGCTTTCTGTATGATTATCCACGACTGCAATTTATTGGGTTGTGTTGGTGTGCACAGGTTTTGGTTTTTCACTCCTGTGTCCTCGTGTGGTGCTGTGTGATGCAATGCAGTAATGCACATGTATTGTTTCGTGTGAGGTGCTCAGAGCCCATTGTTGGGGAGGTTGCACCGTACAATATATCATCATTACCATAATCATTGTTTTTTGCTGTTTTTTCATTCTTGTTATTATCATTATCATTATCGTCATACCACTATTATTACTACTGCTACCAGTGGCAGGATTACATATGATGAAACACAATCACCATATATATCGGGAGGTTGCGCCGTACTATATAATTATCATCATTATTAGGTGGGTTTTTTTCAAATTCTTATTATCATCATCATCATTTCCACTACTACTACTACTACTACTACTTCTACTATACTACTACTCCTACTACTCCTACTACTACTACTCCTACTACTACTACTAACAGCGGAAGGATTTCTGCTTGATAAAACACCATCACCATGGCCCAGCCATCATCACTACCTTTCATCGCGGTCATCAAAACTCACCCAAGTATGTCAACACGCAGGGGTCAAAACGCATTTCGGGCTGAGGCTGTTCCAGCCGACACACGTACTGCCCGCCCGCTTTGTCCGGAGACGCCGGTCTCGTGAGCGTCAACTGGTCACTGACCACCCCATCGAACGTGACGTCACCGGTGGCGTTCTGGCACTGTAGTTTCCCATGCGACGTATAATCGCAGCGGAGAATGTTTTCTGAAAAAGGTATAGCATTCATGCAACAGATTCGTGCCGGCACGGAAGTGATCTTGAAGGCCTCAATGGATTTGGGGTTTTTTTGTGTTTTTTGTGTGTGTGTGTGTGTGTGTGTGTTTTGGTTTTTTTTAATGATCACATTCCCTCTCTCTGTCCGTTCGTCCGTCTGTCTGTCTCTGTTACTACTACTACTACTACTACTACTACTACTACTATCATTATTACTGCTGCTGCTGCTGCTACAGTTCAGTTCAGGTACTGAAGAAGGCGTCACTGTGTTCGGACAATTCCATATACGCTACACTACCACATCAGCTAAGCAGATGCATAACCAACAGCATAACCCAACGCACTTAACAACACCTTGAGGAGAGGGGAAAAAAGTGCATAAAAAAAGTAAATGTATACATCATTAGATTAATGAATAAATAAACAACTACTACTACCACTACTACTACTACCACAACCACTTCTGCTACCGCAATGATCTCTACTACTGCTGCTGCTACTGTTACTAATACTACTGCTATACTCTCTCACTCTCTCTCTCTCCCTCGCCCCTCTCTCTCACCCCCCTCCCCCCCCCCCCCCTCTCTCTCTCTCTCTCAGGAGCGGAGCAAGACTGGCCAGAAATACAACACACAACGCAGCCAGCAACAGGGGAGACAACTGAAGCAGAAAAGGCCAGCACCCCAGCAGACACCAGCAGAACTGTCGTTGTTGATGTTGTTGCTGATGATGGTTCTGTCTCTTTTTTGTTCTCTTTTTTTTTTCTATCTCTCCTTTTTTTCTTCTCTTTCGGTTATCTCTTTTTTGTATATTTTTTGAATAAAGCATTAAAAACAACAACAACAACACACACACACACACACACACACACACACACACACACACACACACACACACACCAAACTAAGATCCCAGAGCAGAGCTAAGGTTCTGGAGGAATCGGCGACAGTACCCCTTTGATGTACGACTCAAAGAAACACAAACATGTATTATAGACACAACAGACATGTTTTTCATGTAGTTAACACAAAGCAGAAGACTAAATTTTAGATGATGATGATGACGATTCTGATGGTGACAACGTAGTAGTAGTAGTAGTAGTAGCAGCAGCAGTATGTTCCAAGTAACCTTCAGATAAAAAAATATATATCAAAAAGACTGGTGGTTAAATATAAAGCGATGATGCATGTTATTGTTCTCTTAAATCAAATAGTTCTGATGACGTATGTGTCCAATCATTTATACCAGTAAAAGTGTATAATTATTACCTATGCACTTCGTCAGTGAAACAAAACGAAGATTCCTCACTATATCAACTCACACCAAAAAAAATAAATAATAATAAAATAAAATTAAAAAAATAAAATAACGGACAGCAAGCCAGGCTACATGAACTGGTACGCAATGACTCACAATACCTATCTATTTGCCAACCCAGCAAACACACACTGACTCACCTGGATTTGCCATTTTGCGATCGTCACGGGAGTAGAACTGAACCTTGAAGCTGTATGCGTATTCCTTGACGTTTAGGTCAAAATAACAGACAACCTGTGTCTTGAGCCTGGTTTGGAAGTGAACAACAAAATCATTATTAGCATCAAGGCTGATCTGGTCATAAACAAATGACGACAGCAAGTGAAATGGAATAAAATGATCAAGATTTTTTTTTTTAAGACAGAGAAAGAGAGATGCTGATGGACGGCACATAATGAATTTCTCTCAAAGAGATAATAAGTTTGTCCTAACTTGGCTTGGCATGATTCAGACTGAACAATACACAGAACCATGAGAAATCATTAACTCCCTCCATACGAACGGCGAAAGAGACGACGTTAACAGCGTTTCACCCCAATTACCATCATCAAAATATTGCAAGCGGAAGGCTCTTATACTGAAGAGGTGAATGTTGACAAAGAATACCACAATTCTGACGATGGAAGCTAAAGGCTGGGTCATTCAGACACCCACTGGACATCCGAGGGGTCTGTGTAGAGGAGAAGAGAGGACTGGCCGTACTGAGTGAGTTAAACTGGTGTTTCCAGTTCCTGTGCATTATACATCCCCGTCATGTAACTTTCCCAAGTGACGTGCAAACAGCCACAATGGCTGTACAGCATTCAAACACACAACCAACAGCCACGATGGCTGTACAGCATTCAAACACACAACAAACAGCCATAATTGCTGTACAGCATTCAAACACACAACGAAAGCTAGGAACACACTACATAAGAAAACTTCACACACACACAACGAAAGCTAGGAACACACTACATGAAAAAAAAACAAAAAAAAAACAACTTCACACACACACAACGAAAGCTAGGAACACACTACATGAAAAACAACAACAAAAAACAACAACTTCACACACACACAACGAAAGCTAGGAACACACTACATGAAAAAAAATCACACACACACAACGAAAGCTAGGAACACACTACATGAAAAAAAATCACACACACACAACGAAAGCTAGGAACACACTCCATGAAAAAAAAACCCAACTTCACACACACAACGAAAGCTAGGAACACACTCCATGAAAAAAAAACCCAACTTCACACACACACAACGAAAGCTAGGAACACACTACATAAGAAAACTTCACACACACAACGAAATCTAGGAACACACTACATAAGAAAACTTCACACACACAACGAAAGCTAGGAACACACTACATAAGAAGACTTCACACACACAACGAAAGCTAGGAACACACTACATAAGAAGACTTCACACACAACGAAAGCTAGGAACACACTACATGAAAAAAAAATTCACACACACACAACGAAAGCTAGGAACACACTACATAAGAAATTTTCACACACAAACAACGAAAACTAAGAACACACTACATGAAAAAAATCATCACATACACACAAAGAAAGCTAGGAACACACTACATAAGAAAACTTCACACACATACAACGAAAGCTAGGAACACACTACATGAAAAAAAAACTTCACACACACACACAACGAAAGCTAGGAACGCACTACACAAGAAAACTTCACACACAACGAAAGCTAGGAACACACTACATGAAAAAAAAAAACTTCACACACACACACAACGAAAGCTAGGAACACACTACATGAAAAAAAAGAAAAAAAAACTTCACACACACACACACACACACACACACACACACAACGAAAGCTAGGAACGGACTACACAAGAAAACTTCACACACACACACACACACACACACACACACACACACACACAACGAAAGCCTGGAACACACTACATAGGAAAACTCAGTCACAAACACACACCCTCAACATGGGAAGACCAGGAGACAAGCCTGGACTGGCAGTTATTTTCCATGTCCTTTTAACTCACTCAGTCCTCTCTTCTCCTCTACACAGACCCCTCGGATGTCCAGTGGGTGTCTGAATGACCCAACCTTTAGCTTCCGTCGTAAGAATTGTGGTATTCTTTGTCAACATTCACCTCTTCAGTATAAGAGCCTTCCTCTTGCAAAATTTTGATGATGGTAACTGGGGTGAAACACTGTTAATGTCGTCTCTTTCGCCGTTCGTGTGGAGAGAGTTAATTCAATTTCATTTTATTTTTATTTCCAGTTCAGAAAATGTTTTGTTGCCGTGACAGAAAAGAGTGCCTGCAAAAGCTCAGAAAAGAACTGTTGTTGTGACAGAAAACAGTGCCTGTAAAAGCTCAGAAAAGAACTGTTGTTGTGACAGAAAACAGTGCCTGTAAAAGCTCAGAAAAGAACTGTTGTTGTGACAGAAAAAGAAGAGTGGCTGCATCAGCTCAGAAAGAGAATTAGTGATAGAAAAGAGTTGATCATCAGTTCAGAAACCAATTGTAGTCTACAAAAAAAGAGTAGATGTATCACTTCTCTGTCTTTTTCTGCTTCTTCTTTATCATTGTTTGTTTCGTTTTTTTTCTTTTCTTTCTTTTTTCCTTTGTGGTGGTGGTGGTAGTATCAATGGTGTTGTTGGGGCTGATGTCGGTGCTCTTGTTAATGCCGCTATTTTTTTGTATCCAGCAGTATCGGTCAGCACATTTTGTCGACAACCACGTCATCAGCACACGGGACGTTTTAAATGCTCTTCTCTGTGTTGATTACAACTCAGTGTTTCAGGCAATGAAATCAAAGACAATATATGAAATTATAATTGGAAATCAGACACTTAACCAATGTTTTATGTTTGCCGAGGCACTGCAAGCACTTTCTGTTCGATACCATCAAAGTCTTCATTAAAGTCATTTCCTGGAGTTATAGCAGGTTCAGAAGAGGCAGGCCAGAAAGTCAAGCTCCCTGACAATGATATGCCTGTCTTTGTCTGCCCCAACTGTCAGCGAACATTTCGTGCGCAGATTGGACTATTCAGCCATCTGCGCATTCACAGATAAGATTCATGAGCATCCTCCTCCCCCCCCCCCCCATCCCCCAGCTGGATGACAAGGATGGTCATCATGGATCTCGATGGACACACCACCACCACCACCACCAGCAGGTTCTGTCGGGGGGACTATAGCTACAGACCTTGTGGTGACAGCGGAGCAGGTGTATCCCCCTCGTGCCTCCCTCGACAGCACCACCAGTATCATCATCACCAACAACGTGGACACGGTGCCCAGTGCTGTGCCCACCGTCGCCATGGCTACCTGTAACACTACTGACACGATCCTTTTTGTATGACACCACTCGACACAGACTACACACTACTTTTATCGTCAGTCTCCAAAACACATCAAAACAAGATACGAACATCACGGTCATTCAATGTATCATGTAGAGGAAACAGAAATTGTAAGGATAACTGGATTTCCAAATATCTTTTAGCTTAGAGCTGTACACACTTAGTCTTTATTTACACACACACACACACACACACACACACACACACACACACACAGCACACAAACACTACTGAACACACACATGCACACACCACATCACAAACTCACACAAACAGTACTGAACACACACACACACACACACACACACACACACACACACACACACACACACACACACACACCACTGACAGTGAAAAGACGCTAAAGTACGAAGGAACTACACATAAAAACACTACTGAACTCTCACATAAACAGTACTGAACACACACACACACACACACACACACACAAAAAACACCACTGAACACTCACACAAACACTACTGAACACACACACACACACACACACACACACACACACACACACACACACACTACTAAACACTCACACAAATACTACTGAACACACACACACACACACACACACACACACACACACACACACACACACATGGTCATGCCTTCATTTACTCCTTCATCCACATGCTCACTGTGTAGACACTGAGAGCACATAAATAACAACAGACACAATAATACATGAATATGTAAAACCAAATATTTGAGTTCTGCAATTTTGACAGTTCACTGATCCTGAAGTAATGTGCTGAGATAATTGAATGTTTGTAAACAGTCAGAAAACAAATATCATGCTGACAGCAGCTAAGTGTGACTATTTTCCCATGAAATCACAAATATTAGCATGAAATAATGATCAAATGTTAGTAAACTACTGATTTTAGACAGCATCTTAACTTTCTTATCAATCATCATTATGATTTGATATTATTTTAGCATAGCTTTTTAAATCCATATTAGTTCATGTGCATGGCTGACCAGATATTACAATATCACAATATATCCCATACAGTAAACAGTTGTTTGTAAGCAGACATATAGTATATGTTAAGCTGAGTAAAACAAAGTGTGAGATATATGCATGTGTTAAACTGACATATAGTATATGTTAAGCTGAGTAAAACAAAGTGTGAGATATATGCATGTGGTAAACTGACATATAGTATATGTTAAGCTGAGTAAAACAAAGTGTGAGATATATGCATGTGTTAAACTGACATATAGTATATGTTAAGCTGAGTAAAACAAAGTGTGAGATATATGCATGTGTTAAACTGACTGCAGGTAAGTGTGATTTTCAATTTATTTTCCCCCAAGTGAAACAAATACTGAATGCAGCATTATTTATTATCTGGAGCTATTTTTTCAATACTAATCACAAATGTTGGCAGCAACCTAAATAAAATGTTTGTAAGAGGACAGAATACACATATTATGGGATTTATGCTGACTGTAGCTAAGTGTGACTCTATTTTCTCATACAAATAACAAATGTTAACAATATGATTAGTGTTTGGAAAGCAACTGATTTCAGATAGCATTTTAACTTCCCTTCCTGTCATAGTTCTAATTTGATTGTCTTTTGACATAGCTTATCATCCATCATAGGTCTGAGTGCAATCAAAGACTTATCTGCCTGATTTCACCTTCAGCCCCCAACCTTCACCTGAAATAAACATTTCCCAGCAGTTTGTTCTTACAGTGTTTGCCAAATGACTTGTCATTATGTACATCAGTGTTCTGATAACACTGTTTGATAACTTATATACTGTTGATTAATATCAGTGTGTTTTGATGTTTTCAGTTTAGTTGTAACTTGTGTTACTTCATATTGGAGAACTGTTAGTTCAACACAAATATATGCTTACATAATTGATTTCTTCTTCATGGTCTGAATGCAGTTGTAATTTCTTTTCTTTCTTTTCAAAACACAGTTTGAAATTGAAAAACGTTGGAATCTGATTGCATCTGCAGTTATATCAGGCACAGTTTATTGGTATGAAGCTGTGTCATTGATGTGGAGAAGAAAAGAACTGTCACAATTAAACGTACAGGATTCTCACACATCAACACTAATGTAAATGAAAGATGCAACAACCTGAAATTGCAAGGATAACTGGATTTCCAAATATCTTTTAGAGCAATACACACTTCCACTTTATTTCCACCCACACATTATGTGCAAGCACACACACACACACACACACAACACCACACACAAAAACACTACTGAACACTCACACAACCACTACTAACACACACACACACACACACACACACCACACCACACCACACAAACACTACTGAACACACACACATAAAGAAAAAAAAACTCACACACACACACACACACAACCACCACCACACCAAACCAAACCACACACAAAAGCACTACTGAACACACACACACACTACTGAAAACACACACACACACACACACACACACACACACACACACAGAGGCATTCCTTCGTTTTCTCCTTCATCCACATACAAACATCGTGGGATTTATCCAGACTGCGGCTAAGTGTGACTATTTTCTCATCCAAATCACAAATATTAACAGTATGATTGGTGTTTGGTAAGCAACTGATTTCAGATAGCATTTTAACTTCCCTACCTTATCTGCCTTATTTCACCTTCAGCTGAAATAAACATTTCCCAGCAGTTTGTTCTCACAGAGTTTGCCAAATGACTTGTAATTATGTATATCAGTGTTTCAGTAACACTGTTTGATAACTTACACACCATTGTATAATATCAGTGTGTTTTGATGTTTTCAATTGTAACTTGTGTTACTTCATATTGGAGAACTGTTGATTCAACACAAATACATACTTACATAATTGTTGTCTCCTTCATGGTCTAATTGCAATTGTAATTTCTTTTCTTTCTTTTCAAACCATATAGTTTGGAACTGTAAAATGTTGGAATCTGATCCTATCTGCACTTATAACAGACACAGTTTATTCGTATTAAGCTGTGTGACTGATATGGAGAAGAAAAGAACTGTCACAATTGCATGTACAGGATTCTCACACATCAACACTAATGAAAATGAAAGATACAACAACCAGGTTTGGTTCCAATGTAAAATTCTTCTTCAACAAATTATTACATTTTCTTATATATAGTATATACACTTTTTGTATCTGATCGAGGAAGTGTCTGGGTTTGTTCCAATGTACCTTTTATTTACTCATGTGCAAGCTGAACCAGTGGCGTAAGCAGCACTGACTTGAAGTTGTGTACCTTGTGAATGGAGAGAGTTACCACTCTTTACTATTTGTTAATCATTTCATCTCCTGGCCTCATTATTTGTTAATAATCACAGCCATGGACATGCAATAATCACTGCTAAAGATATAAAACACCATTCTATATATTGAAACATATACATAGAAAAAATAAAATATGCACACAAACATTCTGTACCAATACCAAATATACCAACATGCGGATATTATCATACTTGTCCCCTACCCGCACTATAACTGATAAACACCTCCATGTCCTTGTTCATTGTGTGATTTGTCAAGAGAGAACCATTCTAAGAAGATACTAAACATAGATAATACTAGCCCAGTACGTGTTTCAGGTGATGTCTTGTTTGTAAGAAGAACGAACATCTCTGTGTTTGGAGGAAATTTGTCGCTGTGGGTTCATGACTGACACGGAAATGCTGTAACTGTATTCTGTTCTCTTAACTTCATTGTTTTTCAGTGTTGTTGGTTTGTGTGTGTGTATGTGAATTCACACACACAAACTTACAGCACACGAACGTACGCACGCACACATACACACACAACGAGAGAGAGAGAACGAAACCTTTCACAACGCTGGCACTGCCTACCAAACTGATTTCTCAGGAATGAGCCTTCTGGCTAGACCCTTACCGGTGTAGGTTGTGTTTTGCACCCCCCCCCCCTCTCTCTCTCTCTCTCTCTCTCTCTCACTTCTGCTCCCACATAAAAAATTTTAAAAAAATTTTAAATCTCCAAGTATGTCTGTCCTTCTCTAGAAGGCTCGAGCACTTGACACACAATGAAACTGCCTGTCTGTCACCCCACCCTCATCCCCTCTCTCAAGATGTCTCTCTCATTTTTAACAGAGTTTGTGTTCTTATCCTTTCTTCTTCTTCTTCTTCTTTCATTCAAACCCCTTCACACAAACAAATTGTATATGTCACGAAGTATGTCTGTCTTTCTCTCGAACGCTCAAACGTGGGTATCTCTCCCTCTCCGTCCGTCTGTCTGTCTCATTTTATCAGAGTTTGAGTATAACTGGTGAGAAATGTAGCCATTAAGTTGGAAAAGTTCCAGCCTCTGTCTTTTTTTCTACAATGTTAGAAATATTTTGTTGTGATGTTTGGTTGCTGCTTGGTTTCATCAAACGGTGATGTGTCTAGGCCCACATAAATGATAGTGCAGTGGATAGTCAGTTGTTGACTGACTGGAAACAATGCAAGCATTGGGAGATTAGAAGCCATGGAGATGGTATGTGTGTAGTAGCTGTGTATAAATAGATACTTGTTAGGTGGGGTTTTATGTTGTTGTTTTTAGATATAACTTACCTATTTTGTATATCAGGGTGAAATGAACAGATTTACAGGATAACACTGTGTCAGTGTGTGTTGAGGATGTTTCAGGTGTGTGTGAGCACATGTCTGCAACAACAAAATAGTTATGGGACACAAGTTTCATATGTTTGATTTGTTGGTAGTTGTGATCACATGCATTGCAGTTGTGTTATAATCATAAATGCCAGTGATGTACTTTGTTCAAAGTGGGAAAGCACACTGTAGTTGCAGTTAATGAGTCGATAAACAATGAGAGCAATGTGAGTCAGTCCAATGTTGTAACACATGGTTTGCTGTTTACCATAGACATGTTGGTATTCTGATTTCCATGCACTTGTGCCAGTGGAACACTTTGTGTGAGATTTGTTTGGTCAGGGTAACACACTGACGGTTTTTTGTTGTTTTTTTTTGTTTGTTTGTTTTTTTATTAGTATATGATGGGTGGCATGAATTGAACACTCAGAGTTGTATCAGTCAGTCCTTTATTTGATGCATGTATGGGGTTGATAATGTTTACATATTCAGTGGTAATTTTGGTTCCTATGTAATCAATTGTGCCAGAGGATACATAGTGGACAGTAGTTTTGTCAATATATGGAAACACACATTTATTGTTGTATGGTATACACAGTAGTTGATAAGCACAAAGGATTGTATTGGTCAGTCATATACTAGATGCAGTCATTGTATGTTACTGCTGGTGGCAGATAAGCCGAATGGAGCTGGATTTACCTCACATAGATCTACACGTGAGAGGAATGCACATATATACTGATAGACCTGTAGTGAAAGGTGTTGAGAATTGCACAGGTCTTTCATGTCAGTGATGTCCAGGATATTTTGAGATTGTTCCTGACCTGGGTTTTGGTTATGTATGTATGTTCAAGCTTAGTCTAGGATGAACTGCTAGGCAGGAAACGTATGTGCTGCTTAGTAGGAACTGTTTAGATGGCTGTGTGCTGCTTATACTTAATAGGTGCTGCTTGGTTGGAACTATTCAAAAAGTTCTGTCTTGCTCAGGGATGTTTAGTGCTTAGAAGGAAATTTGTCCTGCCTAGATCTGTTTGAGTTACTGCTGCTATGTTACATGCCCTTATTCTGAGGTTATAGTCAACACCCCGTAAAAAATACTCCATGTGGCCCTGCTATTGGTATGAGGAGAGAGTGTGAATGAGTGTCTGCAACATCATCAATCCCAATAAGGAAGAAAAAGGCGCGCGCGCACACACACACACACACACACACACACACACACACACATATCAAATCTCTCCCCCAATTATCATGTTTGACTGAACAATGACTGATGTTGTTTGTTGAAGCCTTCTCCCTCAGAAAGAATTCAAATGACCCCAAATCGCAGTCTTTGGATCATTTCTGTACTACATTTCCCTTTCTTTCTTTCTTTTAATCCTTGCAAGATCATTATCTAATTAATGGATGGGCCGGTTGTTTAGTTGCTGCTTTCACTCGTTTTCCTCCACTTCTACCCTGTTGCATGAATTCTATATACCTTATTTTCCATATCTCGGCAACAGATCGTGTATCTTGTGTGTGTGTGTGTGTGTGTGTGTGTGTGTGTGTGCGTGTGTGCCGTTCATAATTCCACGTACACCGACGACGACGACAACAACAACAACAACAACAACAACACAAATTTAGACTGAAACTTACCACCTGAACTGACGCGTCTAGAGAAGAAAAACGCAGTGTTTCACAAAACAGTTCTTAAATATAATCGCTGTCATTCAACACAGCAACTAGCAACACTTCATCATTTCAATCATTTTTTTTTTTTTTAAACGGGGGTGGGGGGGCTCAAATTATTTCAAACATCACTTTCACTGAAAGTTTCAGTTTCACGGTAATGTCGCACAGTTTCACCGTGAAAGTCCAACATGAAGCTGTAACGAAGGAAAAGAAAACGAGTTCACGCTTTTTCTTCCTGGCGATATCTCTCTCTCTCTCTCTCGTTCCTGTCGTGTGTTGCCGACAGCGGGAGGGGACGGAAATAGCTGCTTCAACGGAGCTCGTGTCAAACTGAGCGGCGCACACTCGAATGGTGCACGCACAGCAGACCAAACCTACAGTGGCACAAGTTTCGCATTCCAACCGTTTTTGATCTATTAGCGACCGTGAAGACGTGTACAGATAAAGAGGATGCTAAAGCAGGGCATTATCCAGACAAAGAATATCCTCACTATCTGTGTTCACAGGAGATAGTAAAACATGGCGGGTGACCCCCCAAAAAAGAAAGCGACACAAGATCAAGACACGGCAGCACATTACACATAACTGGACAACCCGTGTCACGAATTACGGGAATTCCCGAAGAAAACTGCGCAGTGTGTGCTGCAGAAATCACTTGACTTGATCAACGATTGAGGCTTATTTGCCTGTTCGTTGTTCCTACGACTTTGCGCATTTGTGGTTTGGTCACTGGTTTGTGAGTCCATTACTCTAGACAGGAAGGGGAGAACCTAGCTGGATGGTTCTCCCAGTATTTGTCTAGCCTTGTCTTGAAGGAGTTCAGGGAAGGGGCGGTGACAACACTGTCTGGCAAGCTGTTCCATCCGGCAACTACCCTGTATGAGAAGAAGTTGCCTCTGATATCCAGGCGAAATCTGGATTTCGTCAGCTTGAAGGGGTTGCCTCGGAGGTCTCTTCTGCTATTGTCGGCAAGCTCGAATTTGGGATTGTCTACATTGTAGAAGGCGTGCAGGTATTTGTAGACCTCAATCATGTCCCCTCTGAGACGCCTGTGTTCCAGTGATGGTAGATGAAGGGCCCTCAGTCTTTCTGGGTATGATTTGTCCTTCATTGACGCCAGCAATCGTGTTGCCCTTCTCTGAACGTCTTCCAGTTCGGCGCTGAGGGTTTTCTGGTAAGGCTGCCAGACTGCATGTCCATACTCCAGGATTGGTCGCACCATGCTTTTGAAAAGCAGGACAAATGTCTCCTCTGTCAGGTGGTCAAAGGATCTCCGTATCACTCCTAGTGTTCGGTTTGCTTTGGATGTGCACTGAGCGATATGCTGCTTAAATTTGAGCTTGTTGTCAATGACGACCCCAAGATCTTTTTCTGTTTCGCTTTCTGTCAATACAACAGTGCAATCCTTTCCATCCCCGCTCTTTCTTGTCATGTGGTACTTCGCCTCTGACTTTCTGTTACCCAGCTTGAGTACACTGCATTTTTGTGGGTGGAACTTCAGCAGCCATTTTTGTGACCAGTCTTCCAGTTTGCCCAGGTCATCTTGCAGGAGCTCTGTGGCACCCTCCTCGTCACTTCTTGCGTACACTTTTGTGTCATCCGCAAACATTTTTACGGATGAACTGATGCCTTGTGGTAGGTCGTTGATGAAGATGACGAAGAGGAGGGGACCAAGCACGCTCCCCTGAGGAATGCCACTTGAGACGTTTGCCTCCCTGGAGTATGAGCCGTTGACGACTACTCGTTGGCGCCTGTTCCTCAGGAAAGCGTCTATCCACCCCAGAACCTTGCCTGTAATACCATGGGCAGTTGCCTTCAGAAGAAGCCTGCGATGAGGGACAGTGTCGAAAGCTTTCTGGAAGTCCATGTATACTGCATCCACACTCCCTCCATCATCCAGGATGCTTGTCCATTCGTCCAGTACCTCTAGCAACTGCGTGGTGCATGATCTTCCCGTGACAAAGCCATGCTGATGTTTGCTGATAAGGTTGTTTTCCTGGAGATGGTCTATCACTCTTTGCCTGACAATCTTTTCCATGCATTTGCAGATGATTGAGGTCAAGCTTACGGGGCGGTAGTTGCTGGCTTCTGATCGGCTGCCTTTCTTGAAAATGGGGGTAACCTTGGCCTGACGCCATTCATCTGGTATGTCTCCCGTCTCCAGCGACAGTCTGAAGATGTGGGCAAGTGGACTCGCTAGGATGTCTGCGGCTCTTGCTAAAATCAGAGGGCTGATTCCATCTGGACCAGGGGATTTTCCAGTGTGCAGGGTAGCTAGGAGCTTTCGAACACAGTCTTCGTTGATTTCAATGCTATCCAGCTCTTTCTCATAACTGTAGGTTGGTGGGTCGGGCATGTTTCCTGGATCCTCCTCCACAAAGACACTCTGGAAGAATGCGTTCAGAGTCTGGAATATCTATTTGGAACTCCGTCAATAATAATTATTATTATTCCGTGAAGGGTTGTTGTTGTTGTTGTTGTTTAGGGGGGGTTGTTTTTTGTTTGTTGGTTTTGGGTTGTTGTTGTTTTTTCACACGAAATGATATTTGACAGGAAAGAAGAAAAAGAGTAGGGCAAAGGGGGGAATGAGGAGCCGGAGAAATGGCGACTGGAAGGGAGACTCTGTAATCGTATGCCCGTCAATGTCAGTGTTGTGTTTGTGTGTGCCACGGTGTGTGTGTGTGTGTGTGTGTGTGTGTGTGTGTGTGTGTGTGAATGTGCGCGTACGTGAGTGTGTGACAGTATGTGTGCGTGTGTGTGTGTGTCAGTGCATGTGTGTGTGTGTCAGTGTGTGTCCGTGTGCGCCCCCAGCGTGCGTGTGTGTATGTGTGTGTGTGTGTGTCAGTGTGCGTGTGTGTGTCTGTCTGTCTGTCTGCGCGCGCGCGTATGTGCCGGTCACGACGTGTGTATGTGTGTGTGTGTGTGTGTGGTGTGTGTGTGTGTGTGTGGTGTGTGTGTGTGTGTGAGTGTGTGTGTGTGTGTGTGGTGTGGTGTGTGTATGTGTGTGTGTGTGAGTGTGTGTGGTGTGTGTGTGTGGTGTGTGTGTTGTGTGTGTGTGTGTGTGTGTGTGTGGTGTGTGTCAGTGTGTGTGTGTAGTGTGTGTGTGTCAGTGTGTGTGTAGTGTGGGTGTGGGTGTGTGTGTGTGCCGTGTTCTCACCCTGTGGCGGCAGACCTACTGTGTCTGCTCTGGCAGTGATCGTGACGACTTGTGCAGATAAAGATAAAAAACGGGGTATCCGTCAGTGGTGCACAAGTGCACTGAGTTGACGACTGACTAAGCCTGCTGCTGATTCAATGATTGAATGCTTCGGTCCAACGAGCACCAGTTAGCAATACTGAAAACAAGAGCAAACCGTACGTGCCGCTGGCTCAGTGGTATCCTGTTAGAACTTTAAAACTGACTGAGGCAAACTGAGCCCTGTGCACGCTCCTTCTCCGTCACACACTGACACAGACTCAGTCCGGTCGCGGCACACACACACACACACACACACACACACTGTGACACTGACGCCGGGCCGGCACACGCTCACGCACACACACACACACACACACACACACACTGACACACATTTCACACTGAGAGAGAGAGAGAGAGCGGAGAGAGAGAGGGAGATCAGTAGAGAGAGAGAGAGAGAGAGCCTGGAGAGCTCCGCTGTGTTGTCAGTACTGCAGTGTGTGGACCTGACGAGTGAGACGCTTTTTTTTCAGAAATGAACAACTGCTGGGATCTCCTCCGTTTTTAAAGAATGACTCCACTGTGGTGATGGCCTAGAGGTAACGCGTCCGCCCGGGCCTAGGAAGCGAGAGAATCTGAGGGCGCGGGTTCGAATCACGGTTCAGCCGGCGATATTTTCTCCCCCTCCACTAGACCTTGAGTGGTGGTCTGGGCGCTAGTCATTCGGATGAGAGGATAAACCGAGGTCCCATGTGCAGCATGCACGGCGCACGTAAAAGAACCCACGGCAACGAAAGGGTTGTTCCTGGCAAAATTCTGTAGAAAAATCCACTTCGATAGGAAAAACAAATAAAACTGCACGCAGGAAAATAAATTTAAAAGGGCCGGGGGTGGCGGCGCGTGTAGCGCGCTCTCCCTGGGGAGAGCAGCCCGAATTTCACGCAGAGAAATCTGTTGTGATAACAAGAAATACAAAATACAAATTCTCATCAGAACCCCGTTTCGCAAAAATGGACTGGTTCTTGGAACACCCATCTCTGTCTCTCCGTCTCTGTCTTTCTCTGTCTCTGTCTCTGTATCTCTCTCTCTCTTTCTCTGAAAAAGACACGTCACTCCAACCATTCCTCCCTCCCTGTTGCACCCCCTTCCTAGTCCACTCCTTCCCTTTAGTTTTCTCCACACACACAAACACCGTGACACTCACACACACACACACCATGCACATAATTATCATAAAATCATTTTCAAAATGACGTGTACGAAAAGAAAAGAAAGGAAAAGAAAAAGAAAGAAACAAAAAAAAAAGGGGGGGGGGGGGGATTTGTTTCTGAGCCATTAGGATTGCATTCGAACTGATCAAAACCAGTGTCTGATTCAGAATAATACCCGGGGACTTCTTTGGTTGGGGGAGGAGTCGTTGATCGCGTGCTGTGATCCAACACGTACAGTCTGCCAAGCTCCATTTTTGAGGAAGTGTGCTATTTTTGAACTCGCTGTGTTTTTCAGAAATGGAGTGCAGTGCGCGCTCTTGTGCCTGTGCCACATCTTTGTTTCTGTTTTGAACGGTGAAGGCAGGTGAGCGATTGTTTGTTAGAAGAGCTTATAAACACCTTTTTTGTTGTTGTTGTTGATGAACTTTGGACATCATGGTTCTGTTTGACCTGTGTATGTTCACGTTTGGCCTGTGTATGTATGACGTAGAAGAACGAACAGTTGCAACGAAATGACAAAATGTCAAATGAATGCAAGGCTCAAGCTCATGCCTGCACTGTCAATGACACGTCTCTGTGTGTGTGTGTGTGTGTGTGTGTGTTCTTTGGTTTTAACCTTCTTTCCACTATAAATGGTATCAGTCGAGGGTGGAGAAAAAAATCGAGTGTGCCAAGTGTGTCAAGTCAAGTCAAAATGATCTTTATTGTGTGTGTGTGTTAGTGGTGGTGTTGGTGTTGGTGTTGTTGTTGTTGTTGTTGTTCAAGGCCTGACTAAGCGCGTTGGGTTACGCTGCTGGTCAGGCATCTGCTTGGCAGATGTGGTGTAGCGTATATGGATTTGTCCGAACGCAGTGACGCCTCCTTGAGCTACTGAAACTGAAACTGAAACTGTTCCCGTTGTCTGTGTCTTTTGTTTGCCACTGACACTCTGAGATGTGTCAATCCTTGCACTGTATGTAGGCTACTGCGTAATCATGTTCTTTATTTTATTTTTTTTTTATTACGAGCTATGTCAGCCATGTTGTTCTGCATGTGTGCGTTCTGTTGTGTTGTGGTGTGGTGTGTGTGTGTGTGTGTGTTGTTGTTGTTGTTGTTGTTGTTGTTGTGTCGTCGTCGTCGTTACCGATGTCGATGTTAGCCACAGTCTCTGAGATGTGTCTGATCTTTACTGTGTTAGTTGGCTGCTGTTCATATGACATCAGTCATGTCGGCCATGTTCTTCCGCTCGCGCGTGCGCGCGTGTGTGTATGTGTATGGGTGTGTGTGTGTGTGTGTGTGTGTTTCGGATGGATTCCTTGGTGTTTGATTGTGGGTGTGGATTGTGAGAGTCGTATGAGCGACTGTAGTCGCATATTATGTGTGTATGAGCTCAGTTTTTCTTCTTTTTGTGAAATCGACATGTGCTGATGTGTAAGGCAGATAGGCCAACTTGCGAACGATTTGTGAAATCGACATGTGCTGGTGTGTAGGGCCTCAGTATGATTGTGTGTGTGTGTGTGAATTTGTATGTTCTTATGTGTGTTGTGGAGCCTGGTAACAAACTGTTCTTTCCTAAGGGGTTATTAGCATTGTGGAGTTCAGAGTGTGCTCTGTGTGTGTATGTGTGTGTGTGTGTGCACGCACATATTGTGTGTGTGTGTGTGATGCCTGTGAGGCATTGATAGATTAACTGATTCATCTATTCGTTCATTCATTTATTCAGTCATTCATCCATTCTCTCTCTCTTTTTTTTTTTTTTGGGGGGGGGGCGGGGGTCCTAAGCCCGCTTCCCCCGTCCCGCCTCTCACACACACACACCCTTCCAATATTATGTTTTTTCTTTCTCCAATCTCTGACACTCACCCTCTCCATTTTAGATTTTGTACTCTATCTTTTCCACATTCTGTTCTCTCTCTCTCTCTCTGTCTGTCTGTCTCTTCCTTTCTTAGTCCCCTGCCCCTAGCGCCCACCCACACCACACCCCCTCCCCTCCAACTCAACCGCCCCCCTTTTCATTCGAATATACAGAAATGCCGATTTCTAATTAATAATAACAATCATCATTATGATAGAAATGATAATAATCCAAATGATAATAATATCATTTATTTTCAGTCTAATGTAATCATCTTAGATGAACAGACTATAAATAAATAAACGTACAAATCTCTGTGTGTGTGTGTGTGTGTGTGTCATCAATCTCTTCTTTTCCAATACATTATTTTTCATATACTTACTTTCTGATTCAAAGATATATATATATATATATGTGTGTGTGTATGTGTGTGTGTGTAGATAGACAAACACGCACACACACACACACACACACACACACAGAGAGAGAGAGAGAGAGAGAGAGAAGAAAAATATATATTCTTCCGATGTTTCAGTCTGTTTTAGCAATCCAAGCTGAAAGGAATTCCTCCTCAGTGAAAATGGCGTCAAAAGGTAATGTTAACCGACATAGCTGACCTATACCCCTTGCTGCTTGTGTGTTTTTCTTGTTGGTTTTTTGTTTTGTTCTCTCTCTCTCTCTCTCTCTCTCTCTCTCTCTCTCTCTCTCTGTCTCTCTCTGTATGTATGTATGTGTGTGTTTGTGTGTGTGTGTTTGTGTGTGTGTGAATCATGGGTTCTTTCAACTGAAGTGCACTATGTCGCTGTTTGCCTCTGTCTTTCTGTCTGTCTGTCTCTATCTGCCTGTCTGTCTGTCTGTCTGTCTGTCTCTCTGTCTGTCTCTCTCTCTCTCTCTCTCTCTCTCTCTCTCTCTCTACACACACACACACACACACACACACACACACAGAGATATATATCTAGTTTGGGATTGTCGGCAAAAGAAATTATCTTAGGGAGCCTTATAGTTATCACAATAAAAAAAACAAAACAAAAAAAACAACTGTTACCCTGATGCCAGTTCCACAGTTTATGATTATAATTCTGAATGACTTTGTAGAAAGTTGGATGGTTGAGCTTTATATATATATTCCTTTTTAATCTTAACAATATGTCATATTTTATGATTTTGTTGATGTTATTGTTGTTGTTGTTTGTTGTTGATTTTCGTTTTACTCTTAGCAATGTGTCAATTTCTCTCTAAACCATCATTATTCTTTCGTTCATACATTATCCCTCTTGCAAAAAGGATAGTATTGTCAATGGCAATGAAATGATGTCTGTGTCCATTTGTGTATCTCTCTCTCTCTCTCTCTCTCTCTCTCTCTATCTATCTATCTGTCTATCTCTATCTCTGTCTCTCTCTCTCAAGACAAAGCCTCACACATATATACATTTCCCACCATTCAAATAAATAACCAAGCCATTAATGAAGTTGACAACTACAGGGTCCTTGGAATAACAATTGACAACAACCTTTCTTGGACTCATCATATAACTAACATAACAATTGACAACAACCTTTCTTGGACTCATCATATAACTAACATATGCAAACAGATTTCCATAAAAAACACACCAACTATCAAAAATCAAACACTTCATTGATAACCACTCAAGAAAATCGTTTTTTTCAGGCCTTTATCCAATCCGCTGTTGATTATACATCAACCCTATGGGATACTGCAAGCGCCAGTGCCTTTAAGCCACTTCTCAACCTTCACACACGTGTGCTTAAAATTGTTCTAAACAAAACCTCATCCTTGACAAAATCTGACTTCAGAAAACTTAACATTCTACCACTACACCAAAGACTGATTTACAATAAAGGAGTACTGATGAACAAAATAGTGACTAGTCGTGCTCCAGACTACCTAGCTATTGAATATATGTTCCGTAAATGACAATCAAAATCAAACAAAACTAGATGTCCCAATTCTAAGAATAGACCTATTTAAATCCAGCCTTCCCTATTCTGGTTCATGACTCTGGAACTCTCTCCCAGTATCCATTAAACAACATGAAAGCATCTCGACTTTCAAAAAACAGTATTTTCCCCATCTTTTCCAGTTAAATATAGATCAATTTCCACTGTTACAAATCACACTCAAATGAAAAAAAAAAAGGATTACTTTTGTTTCACATGTGCATGCCTTTCACTTTACTCTCTCTCATATTCCTTATTTGAATCCATAATTGTTTCTGTGGCATTATTTTTCTTTACTTCTTGCTTAATGGAAAAAAAGAAAGATTACTTTTGTGTTACATGTGCATGCCTTTCACTTAAGTTTTAGTTTTGCATGATCATTATCTATACATGGATTGATATCACCTCTTTCTCTCCTTCTCACTTTGTCGTTCTGCTTGCTCCACCCCCTCTCTTTCTCTCTCACGCTCTTTGTCTATTTCCCTTTCTCTCTTCACACACACACACACACCTTTCTTCCTCCTCCCTCTCTTTTATTCTTCTTATGATGATAATCTTATGTTGACTGCCTTATGATTTCACGGATGTGCGCATACACATGTTTTTGTAATGTATATTTCTTTATATTAACAGGCGTTATAAATCTTATATAACGTCACCTCGGTCTTTCTCTATCTTCTCTGTGTCTCTGTCCCTCTCCATCTCACTCTTTCAAACTCTTTTTTGCTCCCACGACTATTAATTTTAAATGGCATTATTTCTATTACTGCATTGTTGTAACATGTGGATGCTTATTTTAGTTCATTTTGTGTGTGTGTGTTTTTGTTATTGTTTGTTTATTATATTTGGGGGGTGTTATTTTTTCAGTATTTCATTTTCTATTATTTTATTTCATTTATTGTTATCATGACCTATGTTAATTTTCATTTTTTGAACTCTCTTTCTCTCTCCATCTCTCCCCCCCCCCCCCCCCCCCCCCCCAATATCTCTCTCCTCTTATTCTCCTCTATTTAGTGTTGTAAATGTCAAATTACCATTCATGTATCCATGACTATAATATGCATGCTGTACTGATATAATGATCCCCCCTTTGTTTATGTTACTGTTTCCCCTTCGAGGGCTGGATGAAAAAAAAAAACAACAACATTATTCTGCTTACTCTATTACGCTCTGAAAATAAAACTTATTCAGTTCAGTTCTCTCTGGCAGACTCATGGACATGGAGCTAGCTTGTAGGAGACAGACGTGTAAAAAAAATTAAAAAAAAAAAAAAAAAAAAAGCTCCTCCACAATTCACCAAAGAAATATCAACAGTGCACACTTACCTTTCTCACACATGACTTCGAAAGACCTGCAGTTATTCGTCCAAAATGTGAGCGCGAGGAAGATGGGAGGCACTGATCAGACTATTTTGACACACACCGCTATCTACGGTCGGCCCATCAGATCTGGGCTGTTTGTTGACAGCTTCCAAAACCCCAGCTCCACCGTCTCTCGATTATCATGTCCCTTGATATTGAGGTTGGTTTTTTGGGTTTTTTTTTTAATCCATGTCAGCGTTCGGTGTGTTTGTTAAACAAGAACATAGCCAGCATACACACCTCAAAAAACGGAGTATGGCTGCCTATTGGGCGGTGTAAATCAACAAAACGGTCATGCACGCAACAACAAGAAAAAGGAGAAAAAGAAAAAAAAGTTACATCATGTCTGTGTGAGCGCGCGCACACGCGCGCGCTGTGTGTGTGTGTGTGTGTGTGTGTGTGTGTGTGTTTCCGTGACTGAAACCTGACTGAATGACACAGGAATCGAATGGTGAACACTCAATGCAGGCTGTCAGTCGGCTCCACCCTGTTGTGCAAATGACTCAGCGTTTGTAAAACGCTCGGTGTTAGACTGAAGATAGGTGCTACAGAAGTATCCCCATCATCATCTGCTGCAAAAGCTGTAACCATCATGGGATGGGAAAGTCCACAAAAGAGAGCCAGGTCCATAACCTCTGAAGTCAGAGACTGGGACAGACTTTCCCGTGCCATGTCTTAACAGAGACTGGGACAGACTTTCCTGTGCCAGGTCTTAACAGAGACTGGGACAGACTTTCCTGTGCCAGGTCTTAACAGAGACTGAAACAGCTTTTCCTGTGACATGTCTTAACAGATACTGAGACAGCCTTTCCTGTGCCAGGTCTTAACAGAGACTGAGACAGCCTTTCCTGTGACATGTCTTAACAGATACTGAGACAGCCTTTCCCGTGCCAGGTCTTAACAGAGACTGAAACAGCTTTTCCTGTGACATGTCTTAACAGATACTGAGACAGCCTTTCCTGTGCCAGGTCTTAACTGAGACTGAGACAGCCTTTCCCGTGCAAAGTCTTTACAGAGACTGAGACAGCCTTTCCTGTGCCAGGTCTTAACAGAGACTGAGACAGCCTTTCCCGTGCCATGTCTTTACAGAGACTGAGACAGCCTTCCTCGTGCCATGTCTTAACAGAGACTGAGACAGCCTTTCCTTGCCAGGTATTAACAGAGACTGAGACAGCATTTCCTGTGTCGGGTCTTAACAGAGACTGAAACAGCTTTTCCAGTGTCAGGTTTTAACAGAGACTGAGACAGCCTTTCCCGTGCCAGGTTCCGTGCCATGTCTTAATAGAGATTGAAATAGAGTCTGCTTCAAACCAACCAGTCATTCACACCCATGCATAACTCTAAAACCAGAGAAACTGGATGTTCATTCACTTCAGAAGCTGTTCATGTTTAACGGCGCACTGAACAAAGTAACTGACTACACTCAAAAGCAGCAGCATCTCATCACCACCAAAAACAAAACAATCTATTCAATGTGCAAAAAATGTTGTTTTTCATCCATCTGGGTTTGTTCCAATGTACCTTTTATTTTCCTGTGTGCTGTCTGAATCGGTAGCTGAACAAGCAGCATTGATTTGGAAGTTATGTACCTTGTGAGCGAAGAGAGTTACCACCATTTACTAGTTTGTTAATCGTCTGAATGTTTGCGTTCGTCTTGTTTTCAAACACTCCACTGTCGGCCGCTGTTCTTTCTCTCTCTGTCTATGGACATTGCTTGTGGAAAGAACTTCCTCTTTTGATCGTTTAGTCAGGTCCCCGCACTCAGCTCTTTCAAGTCTGGCCTTAAAACCCACCTCTTCCCAAGATAGCCTCCCTCTCCTGCCTCTTCCTTGTCTCCAGTTTGTCAAGTTTTAGAGCCATGCATGTGTGTGAATGACTGGTTTGATGGCGCTGTGGTTTGTCTCTGCACAAGATTCAGCGCTATATAAATACTAGTTATTATTATCATTATCAGTAGTAGTATTATTATCATTATATTATTTTTGTTATTGTTATTTTTATTTTTATTTTTTAATCTTTTGATTTACTATTATTATTATTATTATGTTTTCTGACCAAAGGTGACGAGAAGGGGGTTCTTCGCGTCGTGCTGATGGGGAAGACTGGAGCAGGGAAGAGCACTCTGGGCAATATCCTGCTGGGAAAGAAGTCCTCCTTCCTGAAACCGGATCAGAACCCAGGATTCCAGGTGTCTCGTGGACTCCACTCAGAGACCATACAATGCAGCTGGCAAAGAGCAAAGCGGTACCACACGGTTCTGGAGGTATGTAGGAGAAATAAATATGCCATGGTTTGCAGTTGCAGTTGTTGGTTGCTTGTTTGTTTTTTCAAGAAGGCGTCACTGAGGTTGGATAATTATCCATAATTATTACGCTGCACCACGAGACGAAGTGCGATACACACATGTGTTTTGTTAATTGAGTCGTGACAGCAGCAACTCATGCCAAAGCCTATTTATACGTGCGGGGGTGGGGGGGGGGGGACCCGATGCTGTTGTTATTCAGCCATTTCTGATATCGTAGATTTTGTGTGTGTATACACAAAGTCATCATCTATCTATCTATCTATTTATCTGTCTATCTATCTATATGTAACCATGCCCGAGTGGTATAGAAAAGGGATTACAAAATAGTTACTGAATTACTGAATTCACAGGATAGAAAGTGAAAGGATAGAGAGCTCCTCTCACAGGCCAGGAACATACAGAGGCCAGTCACAAAGGGTTTTCTATTGTTTTATTTTACAATAGTCAAATAAAAGAAGAAGAGAAGAAAGAAGACAGTGCAACGATGATTTGTGACGCAGGCCCTTTGGGCGAGAGAGAGAGAGAGAGAGCAGGCTTTAGCCACACTAGCAGGCTCAGGTGAAAAGTGACCAGTGTTGACATGCTTCGCTTATTCAAGCAAGTCACGCGAACTGCAAAGGCACCCACGTGGTTCAGCAAGTAAACTGGCATCAGTATGGCCAAAATTGACCAAAATGTGTTTGTTGTCGGGTGTTCAGTGATAGATTTCTAAATTATTCCTGTACCGACTTTCGTCAGATTGGTCTCAGAACAAAAAAGCTCAACACCACCTTTATAATGCGTATAAAACGAAGTGTTGGTTATTTAAGATGGGTTTATAATCTTGATTAAAGTCACTTGTAATTGATAACTTTTAACAAGTTCATCGCTGATAATTACAAACTCCGTTTAATCAGTTTAGCGTAGGCAAACACTTTTTTTTTTTTTTTAATGGAATAGATTCAAAGAAGTAATTGCGACAGTTCTGCCAGTATATGATACTTGTACAGTTATAGTTTATTGATCCAATGGAAGAGATATTTATTTAAGTACCGTGTGTCGGAAAAACAAATTTCAACTTCGGTCCACGCTTTCAGGCAACGCTAGTTTTGAAGTGATAGATCAATTCTCATCCAAACACTACAACAGTATGGATTTAGTTTCTGACAAGCAGCCACATGTAGAATTGAAGATTACAGCATTGTATGTGACGAAAAGACAAAATGACGTAAACTTAGCATCAGTTGAAATCCCTGCACTGACGAACGTTTAAAAATAAAATAAAATTGGTATGCTTCTGTTCTAAGCGTGCGTGTGTGTATTGATATGCTTCTAACTGTTTTAAGCGTGCATGTGTGTGAGCACAACAGACATAATCTGGCAGTGAATGATACACAGTTTTGGTTTGATTGATGTTTGGAGCATTTGTTTAGAATGGGCTTTCATTTACAAATCGAATGGCGTCACACAGTATGCTGGAGTCATTGAAGACAAACAGGTAATTGGTTGCGAAAATGTCGTCTGCTCCAGCTTGTGTTTAAAGCAGACATCGTAGCTGGCAGACCGCTCAGATACATATCTATATCTGTGTGTGTGTGTGTGTGTGTACAAAAAAATCACTGCAGGTGACAGATACTCCGGGCCTGTGTGATACTCACATGGCTGAAGAGCAGGTCTACAAGGAAGTGGCCAAAAGTGTGGCTGTTGCTGCACCGGGGCCCCACGTCATTATGTTCGTTCTTCGATGTGACAACCGTTTTACCAAGGTGTGTTCACTTTCCTTCTTTGTCTGTCCTCCAATGAGTTGGAGACACACACACACACGCACACACACACACACACACACACACACACACACACACACGTGACAACTGTTTTACCAAGGTGTGTTCACTTTCCTTCTTTGTCTGTCCTCCAATGAGTTGGAGACACACACACACACACACACACACACACACACAGATTCCAGATTGTTTATTCATGCATAGGCCTAGGCCCCTTATGAAGGAGTATGTGAGCATTGTATTGTTTTGTATTGCATTACTAATTTCTCTGTGTGAAATTCGGGCTGCTCTCCCCAGGGAGAGAGCCACCCATTTTTTGTATTTTTTCCTGCATGCAGTTGTTTTTTTATTTGTTTTCCTATTATTCTTTTATATATATATATATATATATATATATATATATATATATATATATATATATATAAACTTCACATTGCAATGTATATCAACGCAAGAGAGGTGAGCGAGTGGGTGACCGTGTTGATTATTATTAATTACATCAAGAACCACACTCAAACAGGCAGTAACCTGATAATTTATGTAGGAGTGTGGAGTGATGGTTGGATGGGGAGTGGAGGGGAGAGAGGTAAGCTGTGTGTGTGCTTGTGTTTCAGGGGGTTGGGGGTGGGTGTGGTGGAAAGTACATAACTTAAAGTTACCACGAAATACTATAAACCAACCAAAATAAAGCATAAAAATTATAACTACAATAACAGGGATGGTCAGAACAATCATTATCATCATCATTGTCATGGAACTGTCCTCATCATCATCTTGATTATCGTCACCATCGCCATCTTCTTTATTGTCATCATCATCACGATTATAATTGTCATTGTACGATCATCATGATTATCGTCATCATCTCCTTCGAAGTCACCATACAAAATCTTGTCACTGGTGCATGCAGATCTCTCTGTCTCTCTGTGAATGTAAACCTGTCTATTAACTTTCACTTCCGGAACTTTGTGTAATTTTTTGCGAAATAATCAAAAACGTCTAAAAGAATTCACAAAAATTAGAATTATGTCCCAAGTATGTAAAAGTATACTTTTTCTTGAAGGGAAAATGGAGAATATGATATCATAACTTCATTGTTAACAGGATGAGATAACTCCCAGTCAGGGTGAGATAACTCGGATTTTTAGAAAAATAAATGACAGAAAATTTTGAAGAAAAAAAGAAGAAAATTCAAGTTTGTTTATTTTAATGGTGGAAATAGTGCTGAAATATTAGCAAATAAACAACCAGGTGCAGTCATGTTGTTTCCTGCACTATCATGTTGTTTTAAACATAAACACTCAATATAACCACTCACATACACCCACACACACACACACCTCCCACCCAAACACCCGCATACACTATCACACAATATTACAACACAAAAACTCACAGTAAACAATATTTTGGCTTGAAGCTTTCATCTGGAAGCCGTTTCATAGCAGCTAAAATATTGGGGATTTTGTTCTATTCCCACTTCTGACATGACCACGCCCTCTTTCTGTTGATCTATCTTGCAGCATGTAATCATCGTCAGGATAACCAGAATCACTTCAGTTATCAACAACATTACTTTCGTTTTCTATCAAGTTTTTGAAGTTGCTTTTGTGGACACTGTGCAGAAAATCAAACAAAATTCTAGCCACCTCTTCTGTACTGTATGTTCTTGCAGCCATGTTGACACACTCAACATCTTTTCACTTTATAAAACGAAAAAAGAAAAAAAAAACTGCATCAAATTCGAGCTAAAACTTGCAGAGAAATCGCTTAGAACACTTATCAAGGCAGTCACAATATGCAAGGGATGTAAGCATATCCAAATGCGTGGCTGGACACCTGATTATGCAGTTACCCCTAAACCGCGGATGTATCCACGGTCGGAAGTGAAAGGCTTATTTAAGAATTTTCGTTCACTTGATGTTTTTATGTGTTGCTGTGACCTACTTCGTCACAGGCATGAATTCATACAGAGAGAGAGGGGGGGGCGGGGGGGTGGGGGTGGTGGACAAATGAAAATCTTGATTGGGACAGAAAAGATCCATGTTTTTCCCAGGAGGAGTATGAAGCTTACCAGAAGATCAAACAGCTGTTTGGTAACGAGATCACGAGGCACATGATAGTTGTCTTCAATGGACTTGACGCGCTTGGCGACGACGACGAAGACGAACCCATTCGTGAGTACCACCATGTCGTCTTCACCCCACCGCTGCCCCCCCCTTACCCCCCCCCCCCTCCCCCGACCCCCTCGACCCTCCCTCCCCTCCGCACACCCCAATAAAGGCTGGATCATATTGTTCCTTACTAAATTGACTTCTCAGAATGCTTATGATTTCGAAAATAAAAAATAAGACTGACATCGTACGATGTGCCTGTTGTCCACGCTTCCACTCATGGAATGTTGATGGTGGTGATGGTGATGATGATATGGTGTTGATGGTTATCATGTCAATGGTGATGATGATGATGACAATGATGATGATGAGGTTTGGGATGATGATGAAGGTGATGATGATGCTGTCTGTATACAACACCTCACCGATTTCCACCATGCGTGCCATCATGCCATCATTAGAGAGAGTTTTGCTTGGACCACGTGATCTCACGCTTGCTTTTCACTCACATTTGACACAGGTGCACTGAGAGAAGTCCTGGCTGCTGAAGTCAAAAGGGTGTCTGGCCCATTAAGGGATGTGATCAAAGAGGCTGCAGGTGGCTATTTCGGCATGAACAACAAGACGTCACGTGGACTGAGAGAGCGACAGGCCAAGGACCTCATCCACAGGATACAGGTATCATTCGCAAAAGTGGAGAGAGTTACTGCTCTTTGTTTTTAGTGTTCACTTCTTATTCTTTTTTTTCACATTTTTAGAGAGTTACTACTCTTTACTGTTATTGTTCCCTTGGGGATTTTTTTTTTTTTTTTTTTAGAGAGTTACCCAGATTCAAACACTCCACTGTTGGACGCCGTTCTTTCTCTGTCTCAGGACCTTGTACTTGGAATGAACTTCCTCTTTTGCTTTGTCAGGTCTCCGCACTCAGCTCTTTCAAGTCTGGCCTTAAAACCCACATCTTCACAAGGTAGCCTCCCTCCCCTACCTCTTCCTTGTCTTCAGTTTTCTTCAGTTTTAGAGTTATGCATGTGTGTGAATGACTGGTGTGAAAGCGCTTAGATTTGTCTCTGCACAAGATTCAGCGCTATATAAATACTATCATTATTATTATTATTACCACTGTTATATTATTATTGTGCCTTTTTTTTCAAAGAAAGGTACCACTCTGATTTTATTGTTCACTTCTTTTTTTTTAGAAAGAGTTACCACTCTCTTGTTATTCACTTTTTTTTGCGTGTTGTACACGGGACCTCAGTTTATCATCTCATCCGAAAGACTGGACGCTCAGTTTGTTTTTCCAGTCAAACTTGGGAGAAAGGGCGAGAGCGGGATTCAAACCCACGCCCTCACGGACTTTGTATTGGCAGCTGAGTGTCGTAACCGTTCTGCCACCTTCCTCTTCCTCAGAAGAAGAAGTACTGAAGTGGATCTGCAGCAGCTTCTACCTTTTTCTTACAAATTTCCTGACCAACAGCGTGATCCACTCCTCCTTTGCTCGCTTGGTCTGTTAACTGCTGAATTGTCGCCTCCGCTGAATTGTCATGAACGGCCAGTGAAGGGAATAACGACGACAAATCAGCGATTACTAGGTAAACGCTGAAATGTCGCAAATCCGCTGAAATGTCGCAAATCCGCTGATAAATTTCGTTCACCAGTGACAGTTTGATGCTTCTCTGACACGCTAAATTGTCGTTGATCTGTTAAATGTGGGTTTGTCGCCGGCGACAGTTCAGCGGAGGATGCTACAATTGAGCGGTAAACAGGTCCCGTCTTTTGACAGACCGTCTCCTGCGCCAGCACGGTTATCGTGAGCGTTTCCCCACTGCTCTTTATCGCTGGTGGCAGAGATCAGGTCGTGTGGTGGCGTGGACTGGAGAGGGCTGCCGTCTTTCTTTCTTATTTTTTTTCTTTTTGTTGTTGTTGTTGTCTTGAGTAGGTTGGGTGTTAACGTCTCACAACAACTGACATCGTGCCCAGTCTTGCCTTTACTAAGTGCCTTGCCTTGTTTTGTTCTTGCTCTGCCTTGTCCCAGCCTTGCGTCGGCCCACTTTGCCTGGTCTTGTCTTATCTTGTCTTGTCTTGTCTTTTTTTTTGTCTTTTTTTTTCTTCTCGTTCCGTTGTGTCAAGTCTCATGTGGTCTGGTCTGATCTGGGGATTTTTTTTGTTATCAACATCATCTTTTTCTTTCCTCTCGTGTGATTTGCATTTGTAGGAGCTGCCCTGTCCTGCCCTGTCTTGCCTTGTTCCGTCTTGCCTTGTCTTGTCTTTTCTTGCCTTGTCATTTTTTATCCTATCCTATCCTGTCCTGCCGTGCCCTGTCCTGTCTCGTCTTGCCTTGTATTGCCTTGTCTTTCTTGTAATTTTTTATCCTGTCTTGTCTTGTCTTGTCTTCTTGTCTTTCATTCTGTTAAGTCTTGAGTCTCATGTGGTCTGGGCATGACCTGTTGTTATTGTTGTTGTTGTTGTTGCAGTTGATGTTATTTTTAATTGGCATAATCTTTTCACCTTCCTCTCGTGTGATTTGTGTTTTGTAGGAGCTGGTGGAGAGCAACGAAGGTGTGGTGTACAGATCACAGATGACGGTGAATATCGTGCGCAGTGTGGAGGAACTGGCAGACCAAGAAACTGGCCAAAAACGGCCAGTCCAGAAAGATGCCATGTGCACCGTCAAACGACACATCATCGAGGAAGAAGTCCCACCAGTGTTCTTGGAGAATGTCACTAGCTTCATCAGCATGGCCGCAGCGGCTGTCAAGGGTGGTGGTGTTTCAGACGCGTGTGTTGTGATGTAGACAGCCGAAGTCTACAGAGCACAGCACAGCTGTCTGGCCCGAGATTATTATAATACAGTAGAGGTTTGGCCTATCTGCAGTATTTTAATACATGAATCGGTCTCGCGATAATGGCTTTAGGTTTTTTCGATTCGATTCATTACACTCGACGAGAAAGACTTTAAAAAAAGGGAAAGATTCTGTGCATGGCAACATGCATTCCTTCACTGAGGTCGAATTTTTCCTTGCCGCCTTTAGTTTCCGGCATAAACATTGCTGTATCTTGTACTCGGATTGAAAGTGCAGGTTCAGTTACCGAGTTGATCTTCGAAGACGAGTGCAACACGTCAGACTGTATAACTGTATCCACTCAACATGACTTCACACACGCGCGCACGCACGCACGCACGCACACACACACAACACACACACACACACACACACACACACACACACACTCGTAGTGCAAAGATTATGACATGTGATAACTGATAATGAAAAGCAGGTGCAAGAGAGAAATTCTGAGAGCTAGATACATAGGTCAGCTGGACAATCACATAATTTTATATTTGATAAAACACTGGAGATCATTCACATTTTTTCTTTTTGTTTGCCCCAGGTATGCGACACGTTTCAAAAAAATATATATACCACATTATTATCACCGTTCCCATTCATCTTTTTCACTTCAGTTGCTACATGCAGTGCTGATCGGGAAGTTCGCCTTCAAGGTTGCTGTGTACATTTGTGGATCCTTGAAACTCAAGACACAACACTTAGTATTTGATGTCCGTAACTATGCTCACCTTTCGCTGATGACACCGTGTGAACTTTCACTTCTCCTGTCTGTATAGGCCACGTGGCCTGAAAAGACTGAATCATGTTATCATCATCATCATCATTATCATCATCATTATCACTATTGTTATCATCATTATCACCATCATCATTATTATTATTATTGTTGTTGTTGTTGTTATCGTTGTTGTTTTTATTATTATTATTATCATCAGTAGTAGTACACACTCACACACACATGATATAACACAGTTGCCATAACTTATCACACACACACGCTTGTGCGCGAGACGCACACACATTCTCCCGGTCCCCTCCCACAACCTTGTGCAGAAAATATTGACAAAAGAAAAAAGAAAAATAAAGCCCTCTGTGAATGTGTTTTATTTCAGCTGTACCAATGGGCATGCGTTCGTGTGTGTGTGTGTGTGGGTGTGCACGTGTGTGTGTGTGCAAACACCCGCGCTCGCAGATAATTTCTTCACTGAGAGGCCTAAGCTCCCTATGAAGGGGTAGATAATCAATATACATAGCATCAAACAAAATGAAATCAACTTTACAGCCACGTATCCACACACACACACACACACACACACACACACTGGAATGCTGCGGTGAAAAACACATCATCTTAAGAACTTAGAATTTCCCTAAATTTAAAATAACGACTATTTACATACATCATTATGTCTCGTGGAGAGAACGAGCGAACGAACCGTGGTGGGAGGTGATATAGATACTTATACAGCGCATATCCTCAGTCGAAGACCAAGCTCTAAGCGCTTTACAACACGGGGCCATTTGTACAACACCGGGCTGCTAACCTGGGTAGAGCGCGACTTGACAGCTGCCATTTGAGCGCTCGTCATTCGTTTCCTGTTTGACGGGCGCAATAGCCGAGTGGTTAAAGCGTTGGACTGTCAATCTGAGGGTCCCGGGTTCGAATCACGGTGACGGCGCCTGGTGGGTAAAGGGTGGAGATTTTTACGATCTCCCAGGTCAACGTATGTGCAGACCTACTAGTGCCAGAACCCCCTTCGTGTGTATATGCAAGCAGAAGATCAAGTACGCACGTTAAAGATCCTGTAATCCATGTAAGCGTTCGGTGGGTTATGGAAACGAGAATATACCCAGCATGCACACCCCCGAAAACGGAGTGTGGCTGCCTACATGGCGGGGTAAAAACGGTCATACACGTAAAAGCCCACTCGTGTGCATACGAGTGAACGCAGAAGAAGAAAAAGAAGAAGTTTCCTGTTCCACGCAATCAGGTTTCAGTCACACACAAATAGACACTCAAACACTTATACAGACATGTAATACTTTACGTGCACGACCGTTTTGTTCATTTACCCCGCCATGTAGGCAGCCATACTCCATTTTCGGGGGTGTGCATGCTGGGTATGTTCTTATTTCCATAAACCACCAAACGCTGATATATTTTACAGAATCGTTAATGTGCGTATTTAATCTTCCACGTGCGTACGTGCACGAAGGGGTTTTGGCACAAAAAGGTCTGCACATATATGTTGACCTGGGAGATCGGAAAAATCTCCGCCCTCTACCCACCAGGTGCCATTTTCAAGATTCGAAACTGGGACCCTCAGATTGAAAGTCCAACGCTTTAACCACTTTGCTATTGTACCCGTCTTGGGGGGTCGGGGGGTCGGGGAGGGGGTGAGGGGGGGTGGAGAGGAGGGTGCGGGTGAAGGCGGGGAGGGGAGGGGCATTCTGTTGTCTCCACTCCGCTCCGTTGTCAGTCAGGAGCTTCAGGAAGTTCTTGATGGTCTTGCTAGATTGTCGTCGTACAGGGCAGGTAGTTAGCAAGAACTCGCCAAGCTAGTTAAAATCTGGATAAAACATCTGCAAGAAATGACAAGCGCACACACACACACGCGCGCCTGCATGTACGCACACAAGCACGCGTGCACACACACACACACACACACATGCACAACAGATATGCAGTCTCAAAGATATGATGAAAGCACAAATGTTCACAGGTCCAACACACGTAAAAGCACACGAGCCCCGACACATAAACTCATGCACATGCACACACCTACCCACACACATCCCCCCGCCGCTCCCATCCCCCGCCTCCCCCCCCCCCTCCCACACACACACATCTACATTCCCGATCCCCCACATTGACCCCTACCCCCACCACACACACACACACACACCTACGTAACTTTGACTGGAAAATCAAACTGAGCGTCTAGTCACTCGGATGAGACGATAAACCAAGATCCAGTGTGCAGCACGCATTTGGCGTGCTGAAAAAGAACCAGCGGCAGCACTGGTGTGGTCTTCTGTTGAAGAAATCCACACAAGGGAGGCATCAACGTTATCAAGAAAACAGCCACTATAAAGTAATTGCCTCCCTTTGACCATGTTTCGCGAAGTGCATTCTGCGCAATGACTGGTTGCTGATGTCACCTGAAGGGGTTGCTTACTTCCTCCAACCCCTTCCACCACTTAGTCCCATACCACACAAGGTCTCGTGATGGGGGAGGTGGAGGTGAACAAGGTATAAAGGGCGAGGAGATAGTGGGTGGGGGTGGTGGAGGGGAAGGGGAGGAGCGGGGGTTACAAGGATGGTCTTAGCTGCGTGTCCATCCAGATCACAATATTCCAATTCCAGCGTCTTGAGTGCCTTGGACAGGACACTGCTGGGCCTGGCAACAACAGACAACGTTCTTCTTCTTCTTCTTCCGCGTTCGTGGGCAGCAACTCCCACGTTCACTCGTATGTAGGAGTGATGGCCTAGAGGTAACGCGTCCGCATAGGAAGCGAGAGAATCTGAGTGCGCTGGTTCGAATCACGGCTCGGCCGTCGATATTTTCTCCCCCTCCACTAGACGTTGAGTGGTGGTCTGGACGCTAGTCATTCGGATGAGACGATAAACTGAGGTCCCGTGTGCAGCATGCACTTAGCGCACGTAAAAGAACCCACGGCAACAAAAGGGTTGTTCCTGGCAAAATTCTGTAGAAAAATCCACTTGGATAGGAAAAACAAATCAAACTGCACGCAGGAAATAATACAAAAAAATGGTTGGCGCTGTAGTGTAGCGACGCGCTCTCCCCGGGGATAGCAGCCCAAATTTCACACAGAGAAATCTGTTGTGATAAAAAGAAACACAAATACAAATACAAATGTACGCGAGTGGGCTTTTACGCGTATGACCATTTTTAACCCGCCTACATGGCATATTCCGCTTTCGGGGGTGTGCATGCTGGGTATGTTCTTGTTTCCATAACCCACTGAACGCTGACATGGATTACAGGATCTTTAACGTGCGTATTTGGTCTTCTGCTTGCGTATAGACACTAAGGGGGTTCAGGTACAAACAAGTCGGCACATATGTTGACCTGGGAGATCGGAAAAATCTGCACCCTTTACCCACCAGGCGTCGTCACCATTTTTCGAACCCGGGTCCATCAATTGAACCATTCAGCTCTTGCGCCCGTCAGACAACGTTCAAAAGTGATAAACCAGAATGAAGGTGCCGATAGACAAACCGGCTAATTTTGAAAAAAACAACACGTTATTCATTACGCACTTTGGGGGGTCTTTGTACATTGCTTTATAAGTCCTCGTAATAATGTGAATGTAACAATGAAAAAAACCACAGCAATACCAGGTGAACAATATGATATACTCACTCAGCTTGTGGAGACGTAGCCAGAGGAATCATATAATCCAACACTTTTGCTGCTGCCCCATCACTTGACGTGACCCACACACTGCTGACTCATGGTCCATGATACACAGCCTGCCCCAGTTTCAGTGCCGGAGGTCCATAGCCAGCCACCTGTGTAGGTCACCAGGAGGCCACACACCAGGGGAGACCCTGCACTGCTGCTGAGTCTCTCTCTCTCTTCTCTCGCTCTTCTCTCTCTCTGTCTTCTCCCCCCCCTCTCTTTTTCTCCTGTTTCTCTCTCTTTCCTTTATCTGTGTGTGTGTGTGTGTGTGTCTCTCTCTTCTCACTCCTCTCTCTCTCTCCGTTTCTTTCTGTATCCGTCTCTGTCTCTCTCCACCCGTCTGTCTGTCTTCCTCTCACTCTTTCTCCTCTTCCTGTCTGTCTGTCTGTCTCTCTTGCTTTCGTTCCCCCTTCCCCACCCCCCTCTCTATCTCTCTTTCCCTCTTT
>NC_134896.1:31307658-31312658 GCF_041734735.1 Babylonia areolata
AACTCAAACGACTGATGTCAACCAACCCTTTAAGGCAAGGGACACACATTTCACAATGTCTTATTCTTCTTCTTTACACACACACACACACACACACACACACACACACACATATATATATATATATATATATATATATATATATATATCGAAATTAGATGACATGACAGACCAAACAACTGAAGCATCACGTGCATATTTTGAACAGTAGAGGTATTTTTATAGTCAAACGATCTGTTACCATCGATAAACCGACACGCACTATGATAATCATTAAACCCATATAAACTGACACATACTATAATGATCACTGAATCCATAATTATACTTTCAAACACCATGTTTATGAAAAAATAAACGTATCTGGAAAACAGACATTTTCCGAGGAAGAACGTACCAGCCCAATCAAACAGATTAGATTTGATACCGATGCCACATCTGTGAAAACATGCAATTTTTTGTTTTGTCTGATTAACTCTCTCCATACGAACGGCGAAAGAGACGACGTTACAGCGTTTCACCCCAATTACCATCATCAAAATATTGCAAGCGGAAGGCTCTTATACTGAAGACGTGAATGTTGACAAAGAATACCACAATTCTGACGACGGAAGCTAAAGGTTGGGTCATTCAGACACCCACTGGACATCCGAGGGGTCTGTGTAGAGGAGAAGAGAGGACTGGCTGTACTGAGTGAGTTAAGAAAGTGGAAGGAAGGGGAATTGTTGGGTTTGTCGAGTCTGTAGGGGTTAGCTTGATGGGGGCTCAAAATCTCTCTCTCTCTCCCTCTCTCTCTCTCCCTCTGATACTGGAACGATTGAACAAGCCCAGCTTCTTCAAGAAATGAAAATCATTATAACAACAAAACAAAACAAGAAAAACAAACAAACATTCTGAACGGAATAGGTATTGAATCGTTTGGTTCTCTGCTCAACAATCGGACTAGGCCTGTGGGAAAAAAAATAATTATAAACAAATCCAAAATAAAAGGAGGGGGGTCTTGAGGGGTGGTGGTGAAGGGGCTCAAATCAAACACAAAGCAAAACACTCCGATAACATTCTGAACCATCATTCATCAACAGACTACAAACACAACAAAATCCAACACATGCACGCACGCACACACACACTGCACTCTTTTTCACGTTGTAGGCAAACAATGTGTATGTGGGCCTCTCCAAATGCTGATGCTCTCTCTTTTTCTCTCCCCCCCCCCCCCCTTCATCCCCCCACTCTCTGTCTGCCTTTCTCCCAACCCCTCTCTTCGTTCCTCCATCACTCTTTCTCTCCTCCCATCTCTCTCTCTCTCTGTCTCTCTCTCTCATCTCATACACACTCTTTCTATGACACTCAGGGACGTCATGCCATTTTCAACAAGCCATTATTCTGACATATGATAATTTCGTCCATGTATTATCGATGTATCTCCAGTTCACTCAATTCGATGAAGAGTTTGGGAAGAAAAAGAAAACAAAACAAAAAACATAGTGACGGGTCCTTCGGTCCGACCTCTGAACGTTCAGCCACTGTGGCCCGAGCATTTTAAAAGAAAGTAAACCTCGCCCAGGTGAGCACTCTCTCTCTCTCCTTTTCGGAGCATGTTCCGAGTCGCCTGTTCCTGTATTCGCCTATTTCTTGTTTCGCATTCTCTTTGCTCAGACGCGCCGCCATCCTCAATTGCCCCCGGAGTGTTGGGTTCCTTGTGTGTCCTGTTTCGCCTACCTAACCCCGCGCCGTTCCCGTTTCGCCTATTCAATCGTTTTGTCTCTGTCTCTTTCCCTCTAGTCTCTTTCTATATGTCTGTCTATCTCTCTCAACACACACACACACACACACACACACACACACACAACAGCAAACTGAGAACAGGGAGGGCGACGGGATCAACAATTTTAAGTAATGGGCGGCGGATCGAAAACAGGCGAATCAATCGGGAGATAAGATGACACCCTGGCTCAAGTTTCGTTCACACGTCCACCACCACCACCACCACCACCGGGACAGCGAGGGTAACCACCACCACCACCATCCTCGCCACCAGCGTCACTCAGGGCAGGTGCCCCTTGCCGCCATCTTGGAGCTTGGAAGCCAGCTGTCGGATGGACTTGTTGGAGAGGGTGCGGTCCCCAAATAGTCGGCTGAAGATCTTGCTCTTCTTCTTGCGGTACTTGAGCGCCGAGAAGACCACGTGCTCAAACACCTGCTGCAGGCCCTCCTGGCTGCGCGCGGAGCACTCGATGTAGCAGTCCGCACCGATCAGCTTGGCCAGTTGCCTCCCTTCCTCCGTGCTCACCTGGTCCTGCGGGGAGGTGGAGGAAGACGAGGAGGAGGAGGAGGAGTTGGTTGAAGAAGAGGAAGAGGAGGAGGAGGTATTGGAGGAGGAATTGGGGGTCCGGAGGTCGATCTGCGTGCCCACCAGCAGCAGGGGACGTCGCCGCTTGGTGTGCCGGCGGATCTCGGGCAGCCAGGAGTTGACCACGCTGCAGAAGGACTCCCGGTCGCAGACGGAGAAGCAGAGCACGAGGACCTCGCTCTCCTGGTAGGTGTAGGCCCGCACGCTCTCATAGTCACTCTGTAACATACCGTGGGAGGGAAAAATCACATTAAATTACATATATATTTTCAGAGTACACGAGGGTCTGGGTTCGATTCCCGGTCTCACCCTTTCTCTCACAAAGGTCACAGTTCGTGAATTTCGTGCGGACACACTCTCGCGTAATTTGTCAAACGTTCTTAGGAGTCATGATGACTATTTACACACACACACACACACACACACACGCACGCACACACACACACACACGGATGCGTGAAATAAAGACTTAAAGACAGAGACAGACGTGGTGTGTGTGCGCGCGCGTGTGTGTATGCGCGCTCGCACGAGTGCAATTATCATTGTGTTTGCACGCATTCGTAGAGTACTTGAACGTACTCAGTTGCATGTGAGAGAGAGAAACAAACATACACACAGACACAGACACAAACACCGCAGCAACAGAGTGTATGAAAGAGACAAGACACGCAAGCAAGCTTCCTCACATGCTGAGGTAAGGTGTGTCTACCACTGTTATATAAAGGGAAGGATTGTGTTCCCAAGGACAGGACACGGACATGCAGCCAAAGCCCTGTCACTGCAGATGAAACTCAGTGGCTGGGCTGTACACTTTGCCCTCTCTCTCTCTCTGGCCCTCTGCCAAAATCACCACCAAGGAGAAAAACAACCCTCCTCTCACAGAGGCAGCAACCAGGACACAGAAAAAAGGTGAGTTCGGTGAAAAACACGAGAGGGGGTTGGGGGGGTATGGTAGGGTGGGGGATGAGGAGAGGACGATGGCAAAGAGGATGGGAGATGAAACGGACGGGGGGAAGGGGGGCGGGGTTTGGGTCAAAGGGAGGACAAAATTAGCACACAACTCCCCCCCATCCCACCACCCCACCCCCCACACCCCCCCTTTCCTACCCTCTTCAAGTGTAAGTGAGTAGTTTGTTACCAGAGGCCTGTTTTTTTTTTTTGCGCGGAAAGTGCGTCCAGTGGTCGGCTATTCGAGCGTGTTCATCGTGTTCATCGACCTCATCTCCACCTCCACCAAGTTTCTCCCTCTCCCTCCCAAGTCACCCCCCACCCCTACCCCCCACTCAAACCCCCACCCCCTTCAGTCTCCCAACCCACCGAGCTCAATGGTATTCAGTTCAGTGCCCCTACACCACCATGCCTCCCCGTCTCTCCCTCCCAACTCTTCTCCTTTTGTCCCTTCCACTTCATCCCCCTACCCCATCCCTCCACCTCTCCCTCCCAATTACCCCCCGCCCCCCTCTCCCTTCCACTTCACTGCCCCACTCCATCCCACCACCTCTCCCTCCCAGTTCAGTCCTCCACCCCACCCCTCCCTTACCAAAAAAGAAAAGGAAAAAAAGAAAACCTGCTCCCGTTCCATGAACGAGATAGGGCCAGCAGGCCTGATTTAGAATCACTCAGCCGTGCGACCACAGGCTCCAATTACTTCCAACAGCACAGAGTAATCTGTCTCTTCTCTCCCTCTCTTTTTGATGTGTGTGTGTGTGTGTGTGTGTGTGTGTGTGTGTGTGTGAGGGGGAAGACGGGGTAAATGTGTGTGTGTGTGTGTGTGTGTGTGTGTGTGTGTGTGTGTGTGTGTGTGTGTGTGTGTCCCTGTTGTTGTTTATCGATTTCAGGTCGTTTCCCCTTTGAGAGACACAAAATGATTGTGTGTGTGTGTGTGTGTGTGTGTGTGTGTGTGTGTGTGTGTGTGTGTGTGTGTGTGTTTGACTCTCCCTCATTCTCCCCCCTCGAAAGAATTTCATTTCCAGATTGTTCTCTTATCCTCTTCATTTCTTCTAATGTCAGTACAGTCTCTCCACTCACCCCTCTCTCTTTCTTGGAACTCAAAACGCGAACTCTTTTTCGGACAGGTCTCTATTCCTCTCCCCTTGTCCATCATATACACCTAATCCTTCCCTGACTGAAGACAATCACTTTCAATTAACACTATCTGCTGCATACTGGATTTTGTGCAAACACCCTCGGTCCCCAAAGAAAAAAAAAGCAACCAACCAAATCACACAGACACAGGCACAGACACCCATTTAAAACAGATTCTCCATCTCGTACTCCCCCAAACTCTTCTCCGTTTAGCAAAAAGAACTTTTAGTTCCAGATAGCTAGCACGCACCGTGATTCTGAGGTGGCGCCTTCTCATTGGGCAGAACTCTTAGTTAGTTCTCTCTGTTAAATTCTCATTGGGTAGAACTTTTAGTTAGTTCTCTCTGTTAAATTTTCATTGGGTACAACTCTTAGTTAGTTCTCTCTGTTAAATTCTCGTTGGGTAGAACTCTTAGTTCTCTCTGTGAAATTCTTATTGGTTAGAACTTTAAGTTAGTTCTCTCTGTTAAATTCTCATTGGGTACAACTTTTAGTCAGTTCTCTCTGTTAAATTCTCATTGGTTAGAACTTTTAAGTAAGTTCCCTCTCTGTTTGCAACTTG
>NC_134896.1:31325158-31352658 GCF_041734735.1 Babylonia areolata
GAGAGAGTTTTTCTCGACAAAACAACAACAACAACAAAACAGGTCGCCAGTCCCCCCACTGTTTGTTTGTTTATGCCAGATATTCGCTTTATTAATCAAGCTTCCTGGAGGCAGCAATACCTCTGATGTTTCTGACCAGCTGTTCACACACGGCATGTAGGTACCTACTTTTTACTGCCCCTTCTTAGTGATGATGGACTGAAACCTGTATCAGTAGAATAACCGCCCCCCCCCCCTCTCCGCCCCCCTGTCTCTTGCCCCGTGAATTTGCCCCCAATCCCCCCCCCCCCCCACGCCCCCACCTCCTCCCCAGCGCAGACCACACTGAAACTTGGTCTGTCGGCATAGTCTGCCAGTCCTTAGAAAAAAGAAAAAAAACTATCAAAGTACTGTCGCCACCTTTCGTACTGTCAACACGTGCAACTATTAAACGGCGGAAAATGGACTTTCACTAATTAAAAAAAAAAAAATCAAATAATAATGACAACAACAATAACGATGATTATGATGATGATGATGATGATGATAAAAAAAAACAACTGGAAATGTTTAATAGTGTGAAACTCAACTGTGTTTAGGGGCAGAATTTCGGAAGGCTCGAACACATTAAATGTGGTATCTTGGTAGAAATGAAAGTTAGTTAAGTTAGAGAGGTGGGAGGTGGAGTATTCCTGTGTCCTACACCGGACTGGCCCCGTACACACAGAATACAAGGCGGAAAGGAAGATACAACGGCCCGGGCGTGTACCAAGATGGATGGATGGACGGATGGACAGAGTGTGAAGGAAGAGCAAAGAGGAAGGAGGGTGCCGGTGGTGGAGGCGTAAACGCCGCCTGGGGGGGTAGGGAGGTGGGGGGGGGGGGGTACCTTTTGAGTGAGGGATGAAGGGGCCTACGTCAGCAGCAGACGTCATGGTAACGTGACAGAAGGATGACAATCGTGTGTGTGTGTGGGGGGGGGGGGGGGGGGAGCGCGGGGGGGGGGGGGGGGGGGGAGAGAGTGTGTGTGTGGGGTGGGGGGGGAGGACGAATGGGGGTAGAGTTGTTGGAATAAGTCTCTAGAGTACTGCTCGCTGACGTGAGACGATTGGCGTGAGAGAGTATTTATGTCCTTCAGTTATGCTGTGGAGCAGTGGCCTGGTGGTAATGTGCTCCCGGAATCAGGACTGAAGCGAGAGAGCACACAGGTTCGAGTCCAGCCATGTACGGGCAGGGAGTTTTACTCAACCCCCCCCTCCCCTTCCTGATCTCCACTGGACCTTGAGTCGGGGTCCAGGTTCTAATCTTTCGGATGAGACGATAAACCACACATACACGCCGCACCCTCACGCACACACACGCACACGAACGCACACACATGCGCACGCACGCACTCACACACACACGCGCACGCGCGCGCGCACACACACTAAGACACATGCACACAAACATGCACACATCCCTCCTATCACCATCTCACACCCCTTCCACCACCTCACTCCTCCATCCACCCTCCACACAAGAATCACGCGACAACAGCCACACCTCTCCCTGTCAACTCCTGCCCCCCTAAAGCAACTGACCGTACTGAGTAAGTTAAGGCGTTGGGATATCATGCTGCTGGTCAGGCATCTTGCACAACAGAAGTGGTCTAGCCGTACATGAGTTTGTCCGAACGCAATGACGCCTCCTTTTGAAGAAACTGTAACTGAAATTGTGTAGCCTCCTCTCTGTGCCCCCACTCGCCTCCCAAGGGCATCAACAAAGCCATCACGGCCCTTCCCCTTCAATTACCAGAGCCACGAGGAACTGAAGCTATTTCTGGGGAGAAACTGGACTGGACGCGCGCGGCGTGCGTGCGTTAAGTTATTAACTCACTCAGTACGGCCAGTCCTCTCTTCTCCTCTACACAGACCGCTTGGATGTCCAGTGGGTGTCTGAATGACCCAACCTTTAGCTTCCGTCGTCAGAATTGTGGTATTCTTTGTGAACATTCACGTCTTCAGTATAAGAGCCTTCGCTTGCAATATTTTGATGATGGTAATTGGGGTGAAACGCTGTTAACGTCGTCTCTTTCGCCGTTCGTATGGAGAGAGTTAAAGGATTTGTTGAGGGACAGGGTTAACTCTTTCCATACGAACGGCGAAAGAGACGACGTTAACAGCGTTTCACCCCAGTTACCATCATCAAAATATTGCAAGCGGAAGGCTCTTATACTGAAGAGGTGAATGTTGACAAAGAATACCACAATTCTGACGACGGAAGCTAAAGGTTGGGTCATTCAGACACCCACTGGACATCTGAGGGGTCTGTGTAGAGGAGAAGAGAGGACTGGCCGTACTGAGTGAGTTAAGGGACTGGGAGGTAGGGGTGCGGGCGAGAGGAGGGAGAAGGTGGGGGTGGGGGGATCTGTGTTATTTCTGAAGTTGAGTTGCATGTCAATCGTTAAAAATAGTTTGTTTGGTGGTTTGGGTGTTTTGTGAAAGAGCGTGTTATGTTTCACTGAGAGCGAGGCGAAGAGAGAGAGAGAGAGAGAGAGAGAGACAGAGACAGAGAGACAGAGATAGAGACAGAGACAGAGACAGAAAGAGAGAGAGAGAGAGAGAGAGAGAATGAGAAAGAGACAACACTGAACTGAACACTGAAAGGTTTAATGTCATCAGCTATATAGCTCTAGTGACATGGGGGAGCAAATCAGAACAATAATGATGAAAATAATGAAACAAAACAAAACAGAAAAGAAACATAATGGAAGTCAAATAAACTAACGCTCGGCCATCCATTTTCCAAGTTCATGAAAACAAAAGCATTCTTTTTCTATCAATGTAGTTGAGCTGTTGGCACGAATTTCTCTTCTTTCGAATATCATAGGCTTCAGAAATGTACTTCGGCAGTGATCTTACTGTGTCGTCATCGTAATTCATTTTCAACACACTAATGATATCTTTACTCCTTGCAGCACTTGTTTTTAAAAACAACACATTTTTCACGAATAGTATCATATAATTGGAGTTAAATAAAATATAACAAAAATGAATTTCATCTTCCTTTTGGAACCCACACATTGGGACAAGGGGAGACAGAGTGTGGATGGTTCAGTGTAAAGCCACCATGGATGTGCATTCAAGCCAAGCGTTCTATGTCTAAAATCTGGCAATACCTATTTTATGCCATTTATTTGATAACTGTTCTGATATACTTCTCTAGCTCGAGCATACTTTTAACTCACTCAGTACGGCCAGTCCTTTCTTCTCCTCTACACAGACCCCTCGGATGTCCTGTGGGTGTCTGAATGACCCATCCTATAGCTTCCGTCGTCAGAATTGTGGTATTCTTTGTCAACATTCACCTCTTCAGTATAAGAGCCTTCCGCTTGCAATATTTTGATGATGGTAATTGGGGTGAAACGCTGTTAACGTCGTCTCTTTCGCCGTTCGTATGGAGAGAGTTAAAACAAAACAACAAAAAAAACAAAAACAAAAAAAAATTACATTTCTCAGAACTTTACATTTTAGAATGCCAATTTGTTTGTATCAGTGAGGCAATTAATCTGTCTTTGAACTCTAGAATAAAGCTTCCTTCATATCCCACTCCCTGACACATCCACACAATCCCAAATCCATGCATAGTTAAAAGAGAGAGAGAGAGGATAGAGAATGAGACACATACATACATACATACATACATACACAGACTGACAGACAGACAGACAGGTAGATAGATAGCTAAATAGACAGACAGACAGACAGATGAACAGACAGGCAGAGAGACAGATAGATGGATGAACAGATATGGATACAATATAAAATCGGGAGAGAGAGCAAGGGCGGGAGCATTCTGCCATATCTGATTCACCGCCGGCTTGTGTGTGTGTGTGTGTGTGTGTGTGTGTGTGTGTGTGTGTGTGGTCCGGTTGTTGGTGACCTTTGACCGTTTCCTTGTTTTTGAGTTGGTCACGAAGAAAGATGTCCCCTTGTTTTGGGGGTGTATGTTTGGGGTTTTTTTTCTGGGTGGGTCGGTATGTGTTTGTGTGTGTGTGTGTGTGTGTGTGTGTGGGTGTGTGTGTGTGTGTGTGTGTGTGTGTGTGTGTGTGGTGTCTGGTGGTGGTGGTGGTGGTGGTGGTGGTGGTGGTGTGTGTGTGTGTGTGTGTGTGTGTGTGTGTGTGTGTGTTTATCATAGTATTGTGGTGGTGTGTGTGTGTGTGTGTGTGTGTGTGTGAGAGAGAGAGAGAGAGAGAGAGAGAGAGAGAGAGAGAGAGAGTATGTGTACGGGTGTCTATGTATGAGAAAGAGTGTGTGGATGAAAAAGAGTGTATGGATGAGTGTGTGCAATGTATGGTTTTGTATTGTATTGTACTAATCTTTCGTCACAACAGATTTATCCGTGTGAAATTCGGACTGTTCATCCGAGGGAACTGTGTCGCTACAGTGTATCATCACCCAGTTTGTCTGCCTGCAAGTGTATTTTTTTCCAATCAAAGTGTGTGTTTTTTCTCTAGAATCTTACCAATGATAACACCTTGGTTGCCGTAGGTTCTTTTACGTGCGCTACACTGCATGCTGCACCTCGGCTTATCGTGTCGTCCGAACGACTAGCGACCAGCCCACCACTCAAGGTGTAGTTGAGGAGGAGCAAATGCTGGCGACTGTGGGATTCGATCCTGTGCGCTCAGATTCTCTCGCTTTCTTGGCCACTAGGCCACCACTAAACAATTACTGTGGGTGTGTGAGTGAGTGTGTGTGTGTGTGTGTGTGTGTGTGTGTGTGTGTGAGAGAGAGAGAGAGAGAGAGAGAGAGAGAGAGAGCGAACGAGACAGAGAAAGAGAAAGACAGAGACACAGACACAGACAGAGACAGAGAGCGAACGAAGCCAGTCTATGTCCAATGTGTGCCCCTTAGTTTCCTTGGTGCTCTCTGTTTTGTTTTGTTATTCTTTTTTTTTTCTTTCTTCCCTTTCCATTAAATAGATATGTGTGTTATTGTAATTGATGTAGGCTAGCAAGGGACAGAGTGGAAGAATGGGCCATGCCTAAAATCTTAATCCTTGAATAATAAAAAAACAACAACAACGTTTTGAGTTCTGAGTTCTGAGTTCTGGAGTTTATCGGATCGTTCACGATTTATACCAACCAACCAAACAAATACCCAACCAACCAACCAACCAACCAACCAACCAGCCAAACCCGCAAAACCAACAACTAGTCAATCATTCGGCCAGTCACTCTATTCATTTGTCCCAAAAGACAACTCGAAAGTTTTAATCAAACGCACATGTTTTACTCGTCAAACCAACAGACAAGGTTTCCATCTACATACTTCATGAAAAGCCGAGGACTACATCACAAAAGCAGGTTATATTTTCTTACAATATTAAGATAAAAAAATTAAAAAATAAATAAATAATGTGTTTGAAAAATCGATGTTTCAGTTTGAGATTTACAATTATGAAGTAGTTTAAAACACAACAGTATGTGGTTTTTTGTTTTTCATTGTTGAGAAAAGAAAAAAAAGAAGAGAGAAAAAAACAAACAAACAAACAAACAAAAAACCCAGAAAACCAGATGTGCACGTGCTCTTAGAAAGTACATCCAGATATATAAGTGGTGCTTATTACATTGACATCATACACGGCTGTTTGCCGAAAATTGAACTTCATTTCAACATGCTCCTAAGTAAAGAAAAAAATGTGTCCAAAGAGGTACGTAACTTTTTGTGAACCCTGTACACATTGACACGATCCATGGGCGCCAGTCCAGTGACAGAGGTGCTGACACACAGAGCGTGACTGACGAGACCGTGCAGCTGCTGTGCGACTCAGCCTCAGTGTGCGTGCAGATGACCTGAAATGACAAGTTAAAAAAAAAAAAAGTTTTCGTCATCTTTTTAACTCTCTCCATACGAACGGCGAAAGAGACGACGTTAACAGCGTTTCACCCCAATTACCACCATCAAAATATTGCAAGCGGAAGGCTCTTGTACTGAAGAGGTGAATGTTGACAAAGAATACCACAATTCTTACGACGGAAGCTAATGGTTGGGTCATTGAGACACCCACTGGACATCCGAGGGCTCCGTGTAGAGGAGAAGAGAGGACTGGCCGTACTGAGTGAGTTAATCTGCCCCATCTTCTGCACCATTTCAGTGGCATTACCCCACGCCCGCTCATTCCGAGTCACCCACTATCTACCATACACAGCCACACCCGGGTTCCTCCCGGTCGCAGTCCCGGCGTCCGCAATCCACAGGAAACTATCGATGTTAGGTCGCCAGGAGGACATACATCAGAGGAGACCCTGCACTACTGCTGACTCTTTTCGATGGTGTTCAGTCATGCCTGTTCAGGTTTAACGTATTTTGGACACCACCTACTAAGCCCCCTACTAACGACAGTAATCGCTTTGTAGCGGAGCCAGAATGAGTGAGTGTCCATTTCAGAGTGGGGACCATCACCACGTCCCTCTTACGACGGTACCTCATGAATCTGCCGACACCGAAGACTTTGAAAGTACTCACCCTCAAGTATGGAAGTGGAGGAGGGTCGAATCTGAGAGATAAGCGCTATGTAAGTGTCCATATCGTCATCATCATCATAATAATCATCATCATAAATTATGTTCCTTTCACTGACTTTTTACAAAATGTTTGAATCAGTAGAGACAACCTCACTGCGGTCTATACTTATGAAGAACGACAGTACAGGTAAACCCTCTCCTTGTACCCACAGCATGTCTATAAGAAAGGGGGGCTATAGGTCGTTCCGGTGCAACACTGGCGAATCACATTACATGTACTTATGTGGAGTGATGGCCTAGAGGTAACGCGTCCGCCTAGGAAGCGAGAGAATCTGAGCGCGCTGGTTCGAATCACGGCTCAGCCGCCGATATTTTCTCCCCCTCCACTAGGCCTTGAGTGGTGGTCTGGACGCTAGTCAATCGGATGAGACGATAAACCGAGGTCCCGTGTGCAGCATGCACTTAGCGCACGTAAAAGAACCCACGGCAACAAAAGGGTTGTTCCTGGCAAAATTCTGTAGAAAAATCCACTGCGATAGGAAAAACAAATAAAACTGCACGCAGGAAAAAATACAAAAAAATGGGTGGCGCTGTAGTGTAGCGACGCGCTCTCCCTGGGGAGAGCAGCCCGAATTTCACACAGAGAAATCTGTTGTGATAAAAAGGAATACAAATACAAAAAGTACTTGTGGGGTCCAACACGGCTTATATCACAGATTGACATAAGTTTACATTTGAGCCAACAGCAAAGTGAGAGCTGTATTATCAATGGTTTCTCCAGTCAATGGGAAATCATTTACAGCTAGGTCTTTTGTGAAGGACTATGACTCTCAAACTAGGAGGCAAAATTGCACTGGCTCTTAGTGCTGCAGCCTTGTGGGCTAGTTGAACTTTGGGAACCATCCCAACGCCGACTGTCCTAAAACCCTCTTGGCCGAGAGAGTGGGGATGTAACTTGGGGCAAGACACTCTCCACTATAATCAAATTCTAGCCCAAATAGTCGGAACAGCAGTTGCCTCCTCTGCAGTTCTGATGGTCATAGTCGGACACGACTGACTATCATATATACTTGTGGGGTCAGACAAAGAGAGGATACCATGCCAACGTTATTTTCTTTGTTCATAAGTATATCAATCACAGCAAGAGGTGATCAAGGAGGACGCTTCGTACAGCGCAGTGCTCTCTGTTTCTCTCTGTCTCTCTCTCTGACTTTGTCTGTCTGTCTGTCTGGTTGTCTTTGTTTCTCTGTCTCTCTGTATCTCACTCTGTGTGTGTGTGTGTGTGTATGTGTGTGTCTGTCTGTCTGTCTGTCTGTCTGTTTCTGTGTGTCTTTGTGTGTCTGTGTCTGTGTGTGTCTCTCTCTCTGTCTTTCTGTCTCTCTCTCTCTCTCTCGCTCTCTACCTCTCTTCCTCTCTCTCCCTAACCCCCTCTCTCTTTCATTCACACATACACACACACACACACACACACACACACACACACATACTATGCCTTTCTTTAAATTCTCGCCTTGGATCTTACACTTTTTAGGCCTCTTACTGTTTCCAATTTCTGTTTCAGTTTAAAGCAAGGAGACATCAGAGCGTGCGGACTGAACCTTATACGCCACAACACACCTTGATAAAAAAAAAAATATATATATATACATATAAAGTAGGGGGCTGGGGGAGGGGAGTGACGGAGTAAGAGTTAAGAGTTAAGAGGAACAACAGATGCATGATCTGTGCATGGACCGAATCCAAAGATTAAAAAAAACAAAAAAAAAACAGAATAAACAAACACGAAAATTATATCAATAAAATTTAAAAAAATAAAATAAGAAGAACCCGACTCACCGGGGTAATTTTTACCGCCGCTGTAACCGTGTGGCCTGTACCCGCCGCCGCCGCCGTAAGCGTGTGGCTTGTTCTTGTTGCCTTGGTACCCATGCCTGTAACCGCCACTGTAGCCCCCACTGTGACCCGTGTTGCCGTGGTAGTTGTGGGGAGGAGTGTAGACGCCGCCGTGATGGAGACTCGCCGCACACAGGGCAATCAGCACACTCGCCAGGACGACTGTCATGGTCATCTTCATCCTGGAGGGGTCGTTTTCCTGAGGGAGTTAAAAAAAAAAAAAAAAAAAAAATAAAGAAAGAAAGAAAAGAAAAAAGAAGAAGAAGACACCGGAAACAACAACAGAATTAAAGCTCTCCAAAACACTTTTGTTTTTAATTGGTGCACAAAAAAAAGAAAAGAAAAAACGAAAAAAAAAAGAAAAAAAACCCACAAAAAAACACCACCTTTTGGAAAGCGTCGGAGCATTCTTGCAGGACATTATGTTGGTGAGAAATGCAACCTTAATGTTATTGACTACTCTTATTTTTTCTTTCTTTCTTTTTAAAGTCACGTTCTTTCTAGGTTATGTGAACAAAGGACACACTAAAACCGCAAGAAAGAAAAAAAGAAAAAAAAGAAGAAAAGAAAAGAAAACACTATGGAAGCGGCACTTTTCTTTGCTTCGATGTAGCGGCTATTACGTCTCGCATAGCGCGCGCGAGCTTTCTTTGTCAAGTTGCCGTATCTCTCGATAATGTTGCGGTGGCCTTCGACAGACTACGAGTGTAGATTAGACGAGAAAATTCGTCAGCCTAAGTTTCAGCTTCAATGAGGTGTCAAAGCGTGTGGACGGATCCATATACGTTACGCCACGTCTACATGAAAGGAAAGGAAGGAAGGGAGAAAGAAAAGAAATCCGATTAACTCAACGTTTCCTTTCACGATAAACCCGGCAGTCAGCCAGGCTCGAAAGATACAGACACTTGCAGTGTTGGTCAGGGAGTGGACTATCCTCGACTGTGTGGTCTGGTCTCAGTCTTCCCACTGGAGTCCACAGAACAATCAGCTCTGGGTAGAAGATGGCCATGGGCCGAAAATACAGACTCTGCTGGGGTTCGATTCTGCGTCCTCCCTCCCAGTCGTCAGTCCGCGACGCTAATCACTTCGGCGACAGATTTTGTATATAAAGAGAACGAAAGAAAGAACGAAAGAAAGAAAGAAAGAAGCAAAGAAAACATAAACAAGGAATTTTCAAAACGTATTCATCTTGGTGGGGTTTCCTAGCCATTCGGATGAGACGTTACACCGAGGTTCTGTTGCAGCATGCACTTAGCGCACGTAAAAGAACCCACGGCAACAAAAGGGCTGATTCTGGCAAAATTCTGTAGAAAAATCCACTTTGATAGGAAAAACAAATAAAACTGCGCGCAGGAAAAAATACCAAAAGAATGGGCGGCGCTGTAGTGTAGCGACGCGATCTCCCTGGGGAGAGCAGCCCGAATTTCACACAGAGAAATCTGTTCTGATAAAAAGAAATACGAATACAAATACAAATATCTCCTTTGAGAAAAAGAAAGAAAGAAAAAAGAAACAAACAAAACATAAACTCAAGTAAAAAAAAAAAATAATAATAATAAAATAAAATAAAAATAAAACGTTTGGAATAAGTTCACAATGTACTACAATACAAATGTTACTGATGTGAAGACATTGCATTCTGAATGCTGCAAAAAGAAGACAAAAGACCCCCCCCCCCCCCCCCCCCCCCCCCCCCCCCCCCAAAAAAAAAATCACTTACAGAAAAAACAGAAAATGATACGAAAGAATGAAAGCAAGAAAAGCACAAAAAGGTGTAAATGAAAACAGAGCGAGAGAGAAAGAGGAGGAGGAGGAGGAAAAGAATGCAAAGTCTTCAAACACGTAAACAATCCAATCTTTTAGGGAAAGAAACAACACGAGAAGACGAAGTGTCAGAATGGAAGAGAAAAATGAAAGAAAGGTAAAAGAACGAGAAAGAATAAAAATGAATGAATGAATGAACGCAACACACACACACACACACACACACACACACACACACACACACACACACACACACACACACACACACACACACACACACACACACACACACACACACACACACACACACACAGAGAGAGAGAGAGAGAGATGACGAAAAGTATTCGCTCACTTAAAAACAAAATCTCCTGGAGCAAGTTTGACAGGCAAGCAAGAAAGCCCAGCACTGTAGAAAGCAGAAAAGACGTAGACGTTGTCTTTCCTTTGTGTCAAGGTGTATTTATACCTGTCCGCTCGTGTTCATCATTCTCATTTTTTCTGCAAAGTCATTCAGCCTTCTTCTTCCATGACGAATGCACATCCCCAGTTTTGTGGCTTCTCTTATGTCTTATTTCATTCCTGACCACTTTCGTAAAACAAACAAACAAAAAGTTTGTGGCTTCATTAAAAGCTTTAGGTTCGGAAGTTAGGGTTGACGGGCGCCGCAATAGCCGAGTGGTTTAAGCGTTGGACTTTCAACCTGAAGGTCCCGGGTCCGAATTTCGGTAACGGCGCCTGGTGGGTGAAGGGTGGATATTTTTCCGATCTCCCAGGTCAACATAATTATGTGCAGACCTGCGTGTGCCTGAACCCCCTTCGTGTGTATACACAAGCAGAAGATCAAACACGCACGTTAAAGATCGTGTAACCCATGTCAGCGTTCGGTGGGTTATGGAAATAAAGAACATACCCAGCATGCACACACCTGAAAACGGAGTATGGCTGCCTACATGGCGGGGTAAAAACGGTTATACACGCAAAAGCCCGCTCGTGTACATATGAGTGAACGTGGGAGCTGCAGCCCACGAACGAAGAAGAAGAAGGAAGTTACGGTTAAAGGCCCCATAGCCTTTTAAGACCAGTGGGGCAGTGGAACCCTTTCCGCTGTGTCCAGGGAACGGTTTAGGAATGCGGGGCCCAGTTCCTCTTCTTCCGCCGTTTTATTCTTTCCCAACCGTTGCCAGGTACCCTTTCACACGTGGGCGGAGTAAGGAAATTCGGAATAAAGTGACTTTCCCAAGGACACATCATCAACATACCGAAACGGGATTTGGAAACCTGCTGGTCACCCGTGAACGCTACATCAGAAGTTTCAGTTTCACACGGAGGGTCACTGCGTTCGGACGAATCCATATACGCTACACCACATCTGCTAGGCAGATGCCTGACCAGCAGCATAACCCAACGTGTTTAGTCAAGCCTCGAGTGCTTGCAAAAATATTTGTGTACCTATCGAGTGGATTTCTTCCACAGAATTTTGCTTGAGGACAGCACTCTCGTTGCCACGGGTTCTTTTTCAGTGCGCCAAGTGCGTGCTGCACACGGGACCTCGGTTTATCGTTGCGTCTCAACCGAATGACTAGACGCTCAGTTTGATTCTCCAGTCAAACTTAGGAGATAGGGCGAGAGCGGGATTCGAACTCGTACTCCTCACGGAATCTCTGTATTGGCAGATGAGTGTCTTAACCATTCTGCCACCTTCCTCTGTATCACTAAGAAGTCCGACGGCTTACCGACTCCGCCTCGGTATCTCCTTCGTTTATTGCTGAAGCTTTATTCTCAGGAATTTGAATTGCATTGCGATACATTGCACTGCACTGCACTGTTCACTTTCCTTCTTTCTTTTTCTCCCGTTTATAGTCACGCGTTCGTGCTCACTCACAGACTACAGGGGCCGTTCAATCTCAATATTTATTTGAAACAGAGGATGCGACCTCCCAAGCACCTGACTGGCTTCCCTTGATGTTGGCAACGAGACAATGAAGGGGAGGGAAGAAATGCAGTGCGCTTTAATGGAACTGCTCACATAACACGGTTCCCAGCAACAAAAGCTTAATAAATGCATGGTCTTTTTTTTTTCTTCTTCTTCTTTTTTTTCCCTCCTCCAACTGTATCTATCTATCAAATGAAATTCTCGTATAGCTAATGTAATTGCAAGCACAATGCAAATATGTGTGTCGTATTCTGTATCCGGTTGCATGCAATATGTAACGTTTTCATGTGCGCCCATGGAGTTTTATGAAACAAACACGTCTTGTCTTGTCATGACTTGTCTTGTCTTGTCTTGTCTTGCTAACTCAAGACGATTTTACCAGCGGTCAGACAGCTGGGACATGGTTTGTTGTGTGCACATATCAAATAGCAGGTGTGTGAACGGCCACGCCACGGAGGCTCACACACGCGTGCGCGCGCGCGCACACACACACACACACACACACACACACACACACACACACACACACACAGGGGTTGTGTGTCAGGAGGGGATATGTGTGTGTGTGTATGTATGTATGTATGTAAGTATATATATATATATATACATATATATACTTTTCATATGTATGTATGTATGTAAGTATATATATATATATATACATATATATACTTTTCATGGTCCAACATCAAAGCAGTTCCTTTGCTGACATGCCGATTTATTTTCTCGACCCATCCAAAGTTCTACACAGAGGCAAAAGGCCGACAAACACGTTAATTTAACCTTTCTTCTGCTGCACAGTTTCTCAACAATAATCTCAATGTGTGGAGTGATGGCTTAGAGGTAACGCGTCCGCCTAGGAAGCGAGAGAATCTGAGCGCACTGGTTCGAATCACGGCTCAGCCGCCGATATTTTCTCCCCCTCCCCTAGACCTTGAGTGATGGTCTGGACGCTAGTCATTCGGATGAGACGATAAACCGAGGTCCCGTGTGCAGCATGCACTTAGCGCACGTAAAAGAACACACGGCAACAAAGGGGTTGTTCCTGGCAAAATTCTGTAGCAAAATCCACTTCGATAGGAAAAACAAATAAACAAACTGCACGCAGGAAAAACTAAAAATTAAAAAAAATGGATGGCGCTATCTTGTAGCGACGCGCTCTCCCTGGGGAGAGCAGCCCGAATTTCACACAGAGAAATCTGTTGTGATAAAAAGAAATACACAAAAACAAAATACAAATAACGGTTTCTTTTCAAACCCACGCACCAAGGTCAACTCAGAGTTGTCAGAAGGTTTTACTGCTGGAAAGTTTCGCAAGTGCCTGCAACGCAAGTGCACAAAACCCGCGTAAAAAGCCGAATTGACGGTCGTTTGCCTGCTGTGCAAGTCCATTACATGCGTACGTTTGGCTCAAAGGATGGCAATCGTAGGCTGATTGTAAAACAGACTCGTCGTTTCTCTCGCTCCGCCACAAACTTGACGTAAAGAGGAGAAAAAAAAAAAAACCCAGCTGTGAATAAAGTCATGATGCATTTTCTCTGTGTTTTTGTCTTTATTCTGTGTTCCTTTGTCTGTGTCTGTGTCTCTTTGTCTCTGTCTGTGTCTCTTTGTTTCTGTCTCTGTCTCTTTGTCTCTTTGTCTGTGTCTCTTTGCCTCTGTCTGTGTCTCTGTCTGTGTCTCTTTGTCTCTGTGTCTCTTTGCCTCTGTTTGAGCCTGTGTCTCTTTGTCTCTGTCTGTGTCTCTTTGTCTCTGTCTGTGTCTCTTTGTCTCTGTCTGTGTCTCTTTGCCTCTGTCTGAGTCTGTGTCTCTGTCTCTTTCTGTCTGTGTCTCTTTGTCTCTGTGTCTTTGTCTCTGTGTCTTTGTCTCTGTGTCTCTTTGTCTCTCTGTCTCTGTCTGTGTCTCTTTGTCTCTGTGTCTCTTTGTCTCTCTGTCTGTGTCTCTTTGTCTCTGTGTCTGTGTCTCTGTGTCTCTGTGTCTGTGTCTCTTTGTCTCTGTCTGTGTCTCTTTGTCTCTGTGTCTCTTTGTCTCTGTCTGTGTCTCTGTGTCTGTGTCTCTTTGTCTCTCTGTCTGTGTCTCTTTGTCTGTGTCTCTTTGTCTCTGTGTCTGTGTCTCTTTGTCTCTGTGTCTGTGTCTCTGTGTCTGTGTCTCTTTGTCTCTGTGTCTGTGTCTCTTTGTTTGTGTCTCTTTGTCTCTGTCTGTGTCTTTTTGCCTCGGTCTCTGTATGTGTCTCTTTGTCTCTGTGTCTCTTTGTCTGTGTCTCTTTGTCTCTTTGTCTCTGTCTCTGTGTCTCTTTGTCTCTGTGTCTCTTTGCCTCTGTCTCTGTATGTGTCTCTTTGTCTCTGTGTCTCTGTCTCTTTGTTTGTGTCTCTTTGTCTCTGTGTCTCTTTGTGTCTCTTTGCCTCTGTCTGTGTCTCTTTGTCTCTGTGTCTCTTTGTCTCTGTGTCTGTGTCTCTTTGTCTCTGTGTCTCTTTGTCTCTTTGCCTCTGTCTGTGTCTCTTTGTCTCTGTCTGTGTCTCTTTGTCTCTGTCTGAGTCTGTGTGTCTGTGTCTGTGTCTCTTTGTCTCTGTGTCTGTGTCTCTTTGTCTCTGTCTGTATCTCTTTGTCTCTTTGTCTGTGTCTCTTTGTCTCTGTGTCTCTTTGTCTCTGAGTCTGTGTCTCTTTGTCTCTGTGTCTGTCTCTTTGTCTCTGTGTCTGTGTCTCTTTGTCTCTGTCTCTTTGTCTCTGTGTCTGTCTCTTTGTCTGTGTCTCTTTGTCTGTGTCTCTTTGTCTGTGTCTGTGTCTCTTTGTCTCTGTCTACACCTTTTTTTCTGTGCGCCACCTCTCATTCTTTCTCAATAAGTTTCTGTGCGTGCGTGCGTGCGTCATTCTTCTTCTACTGCTACTCCTACTACTTAAACTCTGTGAGCAGTTATTGGGGCGCTTCACAGAAGAACTGTTCACCAGATTTTCTCCTTTTTTTAATTAAAAAAAATCATTAAAAAAATTTTTAATTTAATTTTATTTTATTATTATTTTTTAATTTTTATTTATCTTTTTTTTCTTCTCAAGGCCTGACTAAGCGCGTTGGGTTACGCTGCTGGTCAGGCATCTGCTTGGCAGATGTGGTGTAGCGTGTATGGATTTGACCGAACGCAGTGACGCCTCCTTGAGCTACTGATACTGATACTCTCCAGGTCCCGTCAGTTGTGTATCAAAGCCTTGAGTGTCAGCAATGGGTTTTTTTTCTGTCCACTCTATAATGTTGGCAGTCTATCTTTTTTCTTTCCTTTTTTTTCTCTTTTCCCTTCCGTCTCTATCCTCCAATGAACAATGTTCATTACAATTCTGTTCTATTTTCTTTGATTTCTTCACAAGCTGTTCACTTGAGTCCTTTTGGAATTTAGTTTGAATTGGTTGGCATTGAAATGAGCTTTTGTGTGTATCTGTGTGTGTGTGTGCGTGTTTGTTTGTGTGTGTGTGTGTGTGTGTGTGTGTGTGTGTGTGTGTGTGTGTGTGTGTGTGTGTGTGTGTGTGTGTGTGTGTGTGTGTGTGTGTGTGTGTTGACTCAGTTGAATTCTTTTTAATCAGTTCGACTGGGACGAAAGAATCCTTTCTACCTTTGGTCGTTCAGATCCATTTTCGTTTGAAGAAAGACAAACACACACACACACACACACACACACACACACACACACACACACACACACACACACACACACACACACACACACACAGATGGGGGTGATGTATAGAAGGAGAGAGAGGGTAGAGAGAGAAATAGTAAAGAAGGAGAAAAAAGGGAGAGAGAGAGAGAGTGAACGAGGGGACAAAAAGAGAGGGAAAGAAAGAGAGGGAGGGAGAGAGAAACCGAAGAATAGGGAAATGCATACAGATATGCAAGAGGCGAGACAGGGATGGTGAGGGAGGGGGCCGGTGGGGGGGGGGATGGGGAGTAAGTGAGTGAATGAGTGAGTAAGAGTAAGTGTGCGTGAGTGTACACGCCCGTGTAAGTACGGTTTATGTGTGTATGTATGTATGTATGGGTATACGAACGTCCGTATGGACGTTTGTGTGAACGTATCCATGTATGATTGTGTGTGTGTGTGTGTGTGTGTGTGTGTGTGTGTGTGTGTGTGTGCGCGCGTGTCTATCTGTTTATCTGTCCGACTCTACTGCAGTTTCTGAAGGACTTGTACTGAGTATATACCCCAGCTCACAGTAGGCCTAATAACCCAGTTTACACGAATCTGTTTCCAAGCAACTTGGAGCGAAACGGGGACAAGGGGAGGGCGGGAGTAGAGGGGGCGAGGGGGCTGGAGATGAGGGAGGGGAGAGGAAACAGGGGAGGGAAGTAAGCGGACATGAAGGAAGAACGGAGGAGGAAATCGTCAATCAAAATGAATTTCACACACACACACACACACACACACACACACACACACACACACACACACATATATATACATGCCACACACACACACACACACACACACACACACACATATCGAGCGAGCATATGCCGTTTCCTACCACGCAGAGAGGTTGAAAGAGAGAAAGACAGAGACTGAGAGACGGACAGAGCCGGAGAGGAGAGAGACAGGTAGAGAGAACCATAGAGAAGATGTGGGGGGTAGAGGAGAGAGAGAGAGAGGGCGGGGGGAGGGAGGGAGAGATGAGTAAGAGAGGAGAGAGAAAGAGAGAGAGAAAACGGAGTATGACTGCCCACATGACGGGGGTGAAAACACGCACTACACGTAAAAGACCACTCGTGCGTACGAGCGAACGTAGGAGTCGCGGTCCACGAACGATGAAGAAGAAGAAGAAGTTTCAGTTTCTCAAGGAGGCGTCACTGCGTTCGGACAAATCCATTTTCGCTACACCACATCTGCTAGCCAGATGCCTGGCAGTGGCATAACCCAACGCGCTTGTCAGGCCTTGAGTGCATGTTTATATATTGCTTTACCTATCCGACTAGATTTCTTTTTACATAATTTTGCCAAAGGACAAGACTCTCGTTGCCAAGGGTTCTTTTTCAGTGCGACAAGCGCGTGCTGCACACGGGACCTGGGTTTATCGTCTCATTGGAAAGACTAGACGCTCAGTTTGATTTTCCTGTCAAACTTGGCAGAAAGGGCGAGAGTGGGATTCGAACCCGGGCACACCCTCACGGACTTTCTGTATTGACAGCTGAGAGTCTTAACCATTCTGTCACCTTCCTCCACAGTGAGAAGAAGAAGAAGAAGAAGAAGAAGAAGAAGAAGAAGAAGAGGAAGAAGAAGAAGAAGAAGAAGCAGGCCGCGTTTGCCCAAAAGCGCACTGCATGCATGCATTAACAGATGGTTTTCCCACACGAGAAAACACACTACAAAGAGGAGTTCATCAAGTCTGCATTCCGTTCACAACCACCAGACGCCTCCCACACCCACATCCCCACAACAACCCCACCACCAAATTGGTGGGAGCAGCCTCGCTCTGTGGTCGTTGGTTCGTTCGTTCTTAGTATTGTGCATTCCTTCGCTGCAGGTGTCTGGATCTTCCTTTCCTGTAATTACCTGTGAATTCACAAGGTGCTGGGAAGTGTGTGTGTGTGTGTGTGTGTGTGTGTGTGTGTGTGTGTGTGTGTGTGTGTGTGTGTGTGTGTGCGTGCGTGTGTGTGTGCATGCGTGTGTGTGTATGCGTGTGTGTGTGTGCGTGTGCGTGCGTGTGTGTGTGTGTGTGCGCGCACGCGCGCGTGTGTGTCTCTGTGTGTGAGTGTGTGTGTGTGTGTGTTGGGGGAGAGACAGTGGTGGTGAGGGTTAGTGGCGAAGAAGGGGGTGGGGAAGGGGGAAGTGAGGGAGGAGAAATGGGGGAGAAAGAATTTGAATGAGGGGAGGGAAGAGTTTGTTCCGACATGCCTTTTATTTTTCTTAATTTTGCCCCCTCGAAATTCAATTCCTTTTCAATCAAAATGAACATGTTTTGTGCAACATCTAGGAATTACACAATTACACACACACACACACACACACACACACACACACACACACACACACAAGGACATGCTTTTTTTCATCCAGCCCTCAGAGAGAGAGAGACAGACACAGACACAGAGAGAGAGAGAGAGAGAGAGAGAGAGAGAAACACGCAGATACAAGAACAATCACACCAAGACTCCCGGCACGAAACAGGACAATCCCTAATTGAAACCGATTCGCTTTGTGCAAGCTTTTGAAGCCAGTTCGCTTATTACCGGAATTCCCCCGAACGGAGCCTGCTTGGTGACTTGCCGGCAGAATGGATGGATGGATTGGCTGGAACGACTCTTTATTTTTTTTAAACGAACCCAGCTGATAAACACCCTCAGTGCTCCAGAGGTAAGAAAACAGTACCTGTTGCACCTTTGCACCCCATCACCTTCCGTTGGTAAGTAGGGGGTGGGGGGGGGGGAAGTGGGGTGGAGACGGAGGAGGGATGCCGGTAAGGGAAAGAGGGCTTGCGTATGTGGGGGGGGGGGGGGGTGAGGACGGGGGGGGGGGGGGGGTGAGGGGGGGGGCGATAGTGGGGATTCTGTGCGTGTCTTGATAATGATGATGATGATGATGATGGTGGTGGTGGTGGTGGTGGTGGTGATATAGATACTTCACATCACATAAGTGTTTTCGGGCAGAAGGCTTTCAGTTTGAGGGCGGAGGGTTAAGGGGGTGGGAGTAGTAGTGCGAGGGGGCTGGGGGGGGGGGAGGGAGGAGGGAAGGGAGCTATTGACAATCGTTTTCAGCATCATCCCCCGCGCCCCAGTCTTTTTTTGGGGGGTGGGAGGGGGAAGGGGTGGTTAGGGGTGTGTGTGCTTGTGACGTCACTTGAATACCTTTTCAATAGAAAAAAATTCATACATGGACAAAACAATCAATGAACCAATATATATATATATATATATATGATGAAGTCTCCCGTCGGACCGACGGATGAGTAGGCAGGCAGGCTTATCTGTGGGTGTGTATCTTGATATGAGAGAAGAGGCCGATTCTGGTATATATATATATATATATATATATATATATATATATATATATATATATATGCGAACTAGCATTTTAACAGGACTGTTAAGTAAATAACAGCAATAAAGTATGAAGGGGAAGACAACACAAACGTGAACTCTTCGAGGTATAATAACTGACAGGAACAAAAAAAACTGTAACTGCGAAGTTCAAAGTCCGACAGGTGGAAGAGGTGCACTTCTCAAGTGAAAGAGTCTGCTCGTAAAACTACACCTTGGTTTTGAGGAGTCTTCCTCTTTTTCTTCTTCTTCTTCTTCGTCTTCCTCTTCTTCTTCTTCTTCTTCTTCTTCTTCTTCTTCTTTCTCCTCCTCCTCTTTTTCTACTTCTTCCTCTTCCTCCTCCTCCTCCTCTTCTTCTTCTTCCTCTTAGTCTTCATCTTCTTCTTCGGCTTCTTCTTCCTCTTCTTTTTCCTCTTCTTATTCTTCTTCCTCTTCTTCATTATCATCTTCATCATCCTCTTCTTCGTCTTCTTCTTCTTCATCATCATCCCCTTCTTCATCCTCTTCTTCTTCGTCTTCTTCTTCTTCATCATCATCCCCTTCTTCTTTCTCTTCTTCGTCTTCTTCTTCTTCTTCATCATCATCTCCTTCTTCTTCTTCATCATCATCTCCTTCTTCATCCTCTTCTTCTCCTTCTTCTCCAACTTCCTCGTCTTCTTCGTCTTCTTCTTCCTCCTCTTCTTTTTCCTCCTCTTCTTCTTCGTGAAGAATCACTGGGGCGCCGCACAGAGCTGTTCCGTCAGATCTCTCCAAGTCTGTCGTTAGTTGTGTCAAAACCAAGGTCTCTGCAAAATGGTTTTCCTGTCCATTCAGCAATGTTGTATTGAACTGTATTTGTATCTCTCTTTTGATCACAACATAATTATTTCTCTGTGAAATTCGGGCTGCTCTCCCCAGGGAGAGCCCGTCGCTGCACTACAGCGCCACCTTTTTTCTTCTTCTTCTTTTTTTTTTTATATAGTTTTTTTTTTCTGCGTGCGGTTTTATTTGTTTTTCCTATCGAAGTGGATTTTTCTACAGAATGTTGCCAGGAACAACCCTTTTGTTGCCGTGGGTTCTTTTACGTGCGCTAAGTGCATGCTGCACACATGACCTCGGTTTATTGTCTCATCCGAATGACTAGCGTCCAGACTACCACTCAAGGTCTAGTGGAGGGGGAGAAAAATATCGGCGGTTGAGCCGTGATTCGAACCAGCGCGCTCAGACTGATTCGAACCAGCGCGATAATATTCTCTCGCTTCCTATGCGGACGCGTTACCTCTAGGCCATCACTCCACTGTGTTCTTAGTCCATCTCTTTTTTTCTATTTCCTCTTCCATCTCCATCCTTCAACAAATCCCCTGAGGATTGTTTTTGTAAAGCCACTGGAGTTTTGAGCAGTAAAACAATATAGAGTGTTTGTGGAGTAGAAAAAAATCGGGTAAAGTTGTGTGTGTGTTTTTGTTGGGGTTTTTTGTGTGTTTTTTTTCTTTGTTTTTTTTTTTCTCTACCAAAAGCGACAGTTTTGCAGCACAAGTGCAAAGACATCATTCTGCGCCCACACCAACATTTCAGTCAAAATAACAAGGTTATACAGAAGGTTGTTCACAACGTTGCAGCGCCGTGCTTTCGTGGTGAAGTGGGAAAATAGTCTAATTTACGTCGCCACACTTTCTGAAGAGGTGGTAACAACCTTTCTAACTAACTTACTGCACGTTAGGGCCTCTGGCATGTTGGCCAGCAATGAAGAACCAACAGCCACTCTGGTCTGTTTTGGGGGGCCAGTCGCTGAACGGTACCCCCAGGCTGTGCTTCAGGGCTCTCCTTCCACTGTTCCGCGTCAAACAACATTTATGGAAATACGTTATTACTTTGTGACACCCCCATTCTCCCAATCTCCTCTACCTCCCACCCTACAGACTTCACAGTAACCCCCCACCACCACCCCACCCTTCGCCCCCCCCCCCCCCATCCCCCCCCCCCCCCCCACCCCTCTATTTCCTTCTTCCCATGCAAAGTTCTGTCTTCAATTAAGGATTAACTGAATGTGGAGAAAATACCTTTATATTCTCTTGGTATTTTAGCGCATTGTCAGTAATTTTCTTACCAGCAAGCTGACCTTTAAGTTGTTGAAGGAATGAAGATCACATGCAAAAGGGGGCGGGTTGGGGGAAAAGGGGGATACAAAGGTTGGTGTTTTTTTTCTGGGAATGGGAGTTTCTGTTTGAGTTCAAGGAGGTGTCAAAGCGTGCAGAGTGCTTCATATACGATGCACTACATCTACTGAACTTGGGAATTAGAACTGAATGAAAAATGATGATAGAGGTTGAAGGTCCAATATTTGTTGTTGTTTTTTTTTGTTTGTTTTGTTTTTGTTTGTTTTTTGTTTTTTTTGTTGTTGTTTTTGTTGTCTTTTTTTTCTTTTTTTTGCCACCGGGACAGTGAATTCATCTCCACTGTGTGTCTTGGGCTCAGCACAGCGAGGCGAGGCCCTTCTGCTCTTTTAACGTTCCCTAACCGAAGTCAGGTACCCATTCACAGCTGGGTGGAGTGGAGACAATCAGAGTAAAAAGTCTTTCCAGAGAGACACAACACCATACCAAAAAACTGGGTCTCGAACTTTGATCACTGGTAAACACTAGATCAGAAGTCCAAAAGCTTGAAAGATTCCGCCACGACACGATCATTTTAGTAACAAAAGCAAAGGATAAATGGTCATGATTGTTCACATTTCTTCCCCTTCGCTGCTCTGTAACTGGCAGAAGGAACGCCCTCGCCTTCCTTGTGAACACTGCTCATTCCGTCTTGACTGGGGTTGGAGGGGGGTGCGGGGGGGGGAGGGATTGAGGATATTGTCGGATAAATAAATAAAAGTAAACGAAAGACAAGGAATACTAACCTTTTTTTCAGACAGATCCACTTCGTCTTGATCGATGTTCGTTGAGGTCCTGGAGCCAGTTGCATTGCTCGGACGGAAGAGCCTAGTATAGTCGTAACCCGCTACTGACTGTGTTGTAGTATGGAACTGACCAATGGCGTAGTTCGGTCAACGTAGGCATTTTTATGTCACGTGTAACTATCAAAAAGTACCAAGCAATGCAACTGGCACCAGGTTTGTCAAGGTCTGGCCAACGCGCTGAGATTATGCCCATGTCAAGCATCTACTTGTCTTAAAAGGTGTCATGTAGCGTATATTTGTATTTGTATTTGTATTTCTTTTAATCACAACAGATTTCTCTGTGTGAAATTCGGGCTGCTCTCCCAAGGGAGAGCGCGTCGCTACACTACAGCGCCACCCAATTTTTTGTATTTTTTCCTGCGTGCAGTTTTATTTGTTTTTCCTATCAAAGTGGATTTTTCTACAGAATTTTGCCAGGAACAACCCTTTTGTTGCCGTGGGTTCTTTTATGTGCGCTAAGTGCATGCTGCACACGGGACCTCGGTTTATCGTCTCATCCGAATGACTAACGTCCAGACTACCACTCAAGATCTAGTGGAGGCGGCTGAGTCGTGATTCGAACCAGCGCGCTCAGATTCTCTCGCTTCCTAGGTGGACGCGTTACCTCTAGGCCATCACTCCGCAAGCTTTGACACCTCTGTTTTTTCATGTGGGGAGCAGACAAACGTCAACATCACCCACAAGAAATACTGCGCTTCTGTCTGGCATTCACGGGGATGACGACACTCAGCATGACGGTACAGCGACAGCAGTGATACATAGCACGTGCACCACGGTAAAGAAGCCTCAAAAGAAGCTTTATTCTTGTATGAATTGTGTATTTCTTGGATCACGTGCTTATTATTCACACATACACTCACACACACATACATGCGCGCGCACCAAATACACACACACACGCGCGCGCACACACACACACACACACACACACACACACACACACACCCTCCCACAAACTCTGTGTTTCTGTTTATGTATCTGTCTCCGTCTCTCTCTCTCTCTCACACACACATACGCGCACGCGCGCACACACACACACACACACACACACACACACACACACACACACACACACACACAGAGCCGAAACAAGAAAGAGGAAGATGGTAATGGTAATGATGATGATGATGATGATGATGATGATAATGATGTGACAAGAATGGTGCTGATAGCAGTAATGATACGTTGAGTTCTCCTTGACACACACACATACACCCCCACCCCCCCACCCCACCCCCCCTCCACACACACACACACACTATGCTTCTTCCTCCTCTCCACTCCACCCTGCCCCAAATCTCCTCCTCCGCCCCCTCCTCCACGACCCGCACACCCACACACACACACACACACACACCCACACCCACGCCAAACACAAACCAGACCCAGACGCCTCCTCCCTCTCTTGACACCTTCCTATTCACAGTGGCTGCTGACACGCAGGGGGAGAGAGAGAGAGAGAGAGAGAGAGAAGCGAAGACAGACAGCCATCACAGCCACAGCGCAAACAGCATTTCTCGGCTAATGAGTTGTGTTGCCTTCCCCTGTCGTCCGCTCGTCATTACTGAAGCTAACAGTCCTTGGCCCATCAACATCTCCGCGCCACTGCCAACCGCCACCACTTCCGGTGTCAGGGGGGAGTTGTTGCCCCTTCCTCATATATATATATATGTATTTGTATTTCTTTTTATCACAACTAATTTCTCTATGTGAAATTCGGGCCGCTCTCCCCAGCGCCATCTTTTTTCTTTCTTTTTTTTCTTTTTTTTCATGCGTGCAGTTTTTTTGGTTTTTTTGTTTTTGTTTTTTGTTTTTTTGTTTTTATCGAAGTGGATTTTTTTCTACATGATTTTGCCAGGAACAACCCTTTTGTTGCCGTGGGTTCTTTTACGTGCGCTATGTGCATGCCACACACACGGGACCTCGGTTTATCGTCTCATCCGAAACACTAGCGTCCAGACCACAACTCAAGGTCTAGTGGACGGGGAGAAAATATCGGTGGTGAGCCCTTATATATATATATATATATATATATATATATATATAGATGTGTGTGTGTGTGTGTGTGTGTGTGTGTGTGTGTGTGTGTAATATAATTATATATGTATATAATATCTCTCTCCCTCTCTCTCTCTCTCTTTCTATATATATATATATATATATATATATATATATGTGTGTGTGTGTGTGTGTGTGTGTGTGTGTGTGTGTGTGTAAGTTTTTTTCACTCAGAGAACAAAGCGAAAACAACGACCCAGAACGGACGAGGTTTTTGCAATACAGTTCGGCAAAACAGAGCAATTTGAATCAAGAATTCGTTCTTCATATAAAAAGAAGCAATAGAATGGATGAAGAAGGGTGTGTCAATAAAGGGACCAGCGCAGTATTTAGGTCACTTTCAGTTTCAGCTTCTTTAAGGAGGTGTCACTGCGTTCGGGCAAATCCATATACCCTACACCACATCAGCTAGACAGATGCCTGACAGCAGCGTAACCCAACGCGTTTTGTCAGGCCTTGAGTACATGCATAAATGTTTGCGTATCTATCAGAGTGGATTTCTTCCACAGAACTGCGCCAGAGGACAGCACTCTCGTTGCCATGGGTTCCTTTTCAGTGCGCCAAGGCGGTGACAGGGGAAGGTGGCAGAATGGTTAAGACGCTCATCTGCCAATACAGAGTCCGTGAGGGTCTGGGTTCGAATACCGTCCAGCATCGCCCTTTCTCCAAAGTTTGACCGGAGAGTCAAACTGAGCGACTCGTCATGCGGAAGTGACGATAAACCGAGGTCCCGTGTGCAGCACGCACCATTTAGAGCGGCCATCAAAAAGTTCCTCTCCAGTTGCTGTTTTCTTTCACAAAAAAATAGTTGAACAACACATTTTGGTGTGTGTATGTAACATAGATATGATGTTTTATGTTAACAAAAGCGTTTTTGTAAAGCACCCAGAGCAGATTTCTGGAGAGTGTGCTATATAAGTATCCATTATTATTATTATCAACTTAATCTTAAGGGCATCAGTCAGGGCGTCAGCCAGTGATGTTGTGGAACTTCACAAGATGCTATTCATTATTACAAGTATCGTTATCATTAGTAGTAGTAGTAGTAGTAGTAGTAGTAGTTTGAAATCATTTCCAGCTCAGTCTTTTGTGAAGGATTATGACTCTCAAACTATGAGGCAAAATTGCACTGGCTCTTAGTGCTGCAGCCTTGGGAGCTAGTTGGTCTTTGGGTACCATCCCAACGCCGACTGTCCTAAAACCCTCTTGGCCGAGAGAGTGGGGATGAAACTTGGGCAAGACACTCTCCGCTATAATCAAATTCTAGCCCAAATAGTCGGAACAGCAGTTGCCTCCTCTGCTGCTGTTCTGATAGTCATCGTCGGACACGACTGACTATCATATAAATATATATATATATATATATATATATAGAGAGAGAGAGAGAGAGAGAGAGAGAGAGAGAGAGATAGTAGTAGCAGCAGCAACAGCAGCAGTAGTGGTAGTAGTACTAGCAGCAGTAGTAGTAGTAGTAGTAACCCCCTCCAACCCCCAACCCCTCCAAAAAAACAAAAAAAAAAAGTCATCGAGGGGGTCAAACGTGTTGTGAGGGCTTGTTCTATAACTAACAGTGTCCGTGGAGGTTTTCAAGGGGGAAGGTATTCTCTCAGGCTGCTCTCCGCTCTACCAGCCTGCTGACGTAGTGTGGACACCCTGACACTGCACGGAACTACGTAAGAAGCGCGCTCACCCCACCCACCCGTTTAGTCCATTTCTTTTGTGGATTTTTTTTTTTCGTGTTTTTGTTTTTAACTGTCCGGGTGGTGTGGAGGCGTGAGTTTTGTATTGAGGGGGATTGGAATGCTGTGTGTGTGTGTGTGTGTGTGTGTGTGTGTGTGTGTGTGTGTGTGTGTGTGTGTGTTGGCGGGGGGTGGGGGTGGGGGCGGGGGTGACGGAGGTGATGGTTGTGGTGGGTTGCATCAGAGGGTGTTGAAGTTTGTCTTGACAGAAGTATTTATGTCATTTTTTGTTGTTGTTTTTGTTGTTGTTGTTGGTAGCAGAGGCAGCAGGAGCATAAAGTTATTGTTGCAACAACAGTAGTTTTGTGCGCATGGTAAATACAAAGTGATTACTACAGGTTTTAAAATAAAGATGCCCTTCTCTGATGCCCAGTATCAGCAGAACCGGTACACGTAGCAATTGTTGTTGTTGTTGTAGCCGTTGTAAAAGCAGTAGCTACAACAGTAGCAGTGGAAGTAGCAGCAACAGCAGCAGGAGTAGTAGTGATAACAGTAGCAGCATTAGCAGCAAAGCAGCAGCACCAATAGCAGTAGTAGCAGCACCAGTAACAGCAGCAGCAGCCGTAGCAGTAGTAATAGTAGTAGTAGTAGTAGTAGTAGCAGCAGCAGCAGCAGCAGAGTAGCAGGAGTAGCATCGCTCAGAAACAGCGGGAGTAGTGGTTTCAAAACAAAGAATCCGTTCTTAGGGGTAGCAGCAGCAGCAGCAGCAGCAGTAGTAGTAGTAGTAGTATAAACTCCTTCTCTCACGCATATCTTTCAGTTTCAGTTTCAATGATATATCACAGCGAGCGAACAGATACATACACACCATACCGCATCTGTTGTGGGAAAAAAAAAGATAAGCAAATAGAAAAAAAAAAAAAAAACCAACCAACGGAAGAAGTTGATGCCTTACCTTCGCACAAACCCAACGCGCTCATCAGGCCTTGAGACCTTAAAGGCCTTGCCCTCCCCCCCCCCCCCATCACCCCCCCCCCCCCCCCCCCCCCCCCCCCCCCCCCCCCCAACAACACACGCAATGCACGAAGAGTGAAAAGACATGTGGCCTTGTCAGCACTGGTAACAAATCAACCTTGTCATCATCACCCCACACACCCACTGTGGTTGTTTTTGTTCTGTTCTGAACTCATTCACACAATAACTCAGTGTTGAATAACGATTTCACAAATTCCGGTGGTGGGCGTGGGTAGAGGGGGATGGGGTGAGGAGGCGAGGGGGGGGGGAGGTGTGCAACAACAATAGTGTCTGCGAACATTTAACAGCAACTGTTTCATAAAACCCACCCACTCCCTTCGGGATGTGTGTGTGTGTGTGTGTGTGTGTGTGTGTGTATGTGTGTGTGTGTGACATCAATTTTCTTCACAACACAAACAACACACAAAACGAAAGATCTTTTTTTTAATGGAATAGATAAAATACCAAGACAAGTATATCATGATTTCGACACATAATGTAAATGTATTATCCACACACACAAAAATCTGAAGAAAAAAATCATTTGCCGAAACTGTGCGTGAAGGACGTAGCCCACGCATTAATTCACTTTGCTCCTCAACTCCCTATGAGGCCTATGTTATGTGTGTTTTGTTGTTGTTGTTGTTGTTGTTGTTGTTGTAGCGTTGATCTGTTTTTGTAGTTTTGCTTTTATCCTAACAATTCCCTCCCACACT
>NC_134896.1:31360158-31365158 GCF_041734735.1 Babylonia areolata
ATATTCAGGCGCAGAAAACGGCTAAGTAAAACCACACGTGCGCGCGCACGCGCACACACACACACACACACACACACACACACTCACACACACACACACGCACACACACACACACACACACACACACACACACACACACATATATATATATATATATATATATACATATATGGAGAGAGAGAGAGAGAGAGAGAGATGTATACACACACACACACACACACACACACACACACACACACACACACACACACGTACACACACACACACACACACACACACACACACACACACACACACACACACAGAGACGTGTAGAGAGCCCTCAAAGAGAGACAAGAGACAGAGAGTCAACAACAGAGCGGTGGTCAAGTCCTGAAAGAGAGAGAATCCGGTTTTTTCAGGATTGATTCCTACACTCGCCATAATTTTTTCCACCTCCACAAGACATTGAGAGGTGGTCTGCACGCTAGTCATTCGTGGATGAATCGATAAACCTTGGTCCTGTGTACAGCATGCACTTAACTCACTCAATACAGCCAGTCCTCTCTTCTCCTCTACACAGACCCCTCGGATGTCCAGTGGGTGTCTGAATGACCCAACCTTTAGCTTCCGTCGTCAGAATTGTGGTATTCTTTGTCAACATTCGCACTCTTCAGTATAAGAGCCTTCCCCTTGCAATATTTTGATGATGGTAATTGGGGATGAAACGCTGTTAACGTCGTCTCTTTCGCCGTTCGTATGGAGAGAGTTAACGCATATAAACGAACCCTCGGCAACGAAATGGTCGTCCCTGGCGAAAACAAATGCATCTGCAGACAGAAAAAAGAAAGAAAAATAGATCATGCGTGACTCTGCACTGAGTTACGCCAGTGGGCATTAACCCCATTATTTTCACTCAGACAAATCTGTCGTGACAACAAAAAAATACCCCCCAAAATACGATACAAATACAGTACAATGATCTGTACATTTCTGGATGAATCCAGCCAACGGAAATGGACAGCCTTTATTGATCACAAATGATTAGTAGTAACCTGTTCACGATTAACGAAAATTAACTGCCCATATTTATTTTCTTTTTATTGATATTCATAAGAAATGATTGTGATGTTCACTTACTGTGAACATACTCCAAGATACTCGACAGTTTGTATTCCTTGACAGCTTGTGTAAGATCTTTAGAAATGAATGATAATACTCCATGATGATAACCAACCTATGTATAATCCAGCTGCTTGGCTGTTTCTGTCTATCAGAGTATTTTTGTTTGTTTTTTTCTGTTTTTTGTTCTTTATAACTGTCCATTAAGATGTTGTTGTTGTTGTAAAATGTCAACCTATCAAAATGGAAATTTAAAAATGTTAAAACAAAAAAAAAAGGACAGCCTAACCTCATTTTGTCATAAAAAAAACCCAACGTATATCTGAATGTGAAAATAAAAAGAAGAGGGGGGGGGGGGGGGGAGAGTACAACTTCCCACCACCTCCACGACTAAAAACGGATGTGACGTCACCGAACCGCCAGAGCGCATGACAGACAGCCCACATGAGCATGAGCAGCCGCGCCCCGGTCCGGTGTCAAGTTTCCGCCTGAAGGGATTCATCTAAAAGAGCCAAGAGGAACTGTTGTGTGGTCAAGTGGAGGGGAAAAGAGAGAGAGAGAGAGAGAGAGAAACAGTGGCCTACAAGGATTGGCCAAAGCTTGAGACAATGTCCCCAGTGTGATTTTCCCATTCTATCCATCATCAACTTATGCTGGACAATTCGCGGAGATCTCAGTGTCCGGTAAAGTAGTTATTTGGACGAAAGTGACCCTCCTCCGCCCCCCCTCACCCCCCTCCCCCCCCTGTCCAGTGTGACAAAACAGTGGTTTGGGGGCCAAAACACTTTGTGAGGGAGAGGGTTGCTTTGAAAGGGGAGGGAGTGTGTGTGGGGGGGTTTGGGGGGGGCGAGTGAGGGGCAACATTGGGTAGGGGTGGGGGTGGGGGGCAGGTGTCCGCTGCACTGTACTGTGTATACCGTGGTTTATTTCCTATTCATGCTCTGAGGAAGTGGCACGTGTTTCCGCTCGCTCGGCGCTATGCTGTGTAACATGTATACCTGTTCGGTGATACCTCTACTTGTTGATTAAAAGACGTCTGAATTCTGCTTGAAGAAACTGTACGATTGTTGTGGAGTTCTGGCTGAGAAGCGTCCGGGTGTACTTAATTTTCCTAACTCAATTCAGGTTTTGAGTTCTGAGTTCTGTCTCTGTCTCTGTCAGTTTCTTCCCCTTCTCCTTCTTCTTCTTCTTCTTCTTCTTCTTCTTCTTCTTCTTCTCTCTCTCTCTCTCTCTCTCTCTTTCCCCTCTCTCTCTTAATCTCTCTCTCTCTCTCTTCCCCCTCTCTCTCTCAATCTCTCCCCCCCTCTCTCTCTCTCTCCTCTATTTCTCTCCCTCTCATTCCCCTCTCCCTCTCTCTTAATCTCTCCTCTCTCTCTCTCTCTCTCTCTCTCTCTCTCTCTCTCTCTCTACTCTACTGTACTCTTTTGCATCTATATAAATGACTTGCCGATGCACATATCACCTGGCAACGTCATCTGCGATCTGTTCGCTGATGACAGTTCTCTTCATTGTAGTGATGCTAACATCGATCTTGTACAACCATCGCTACAACAGGGAATAAATGACATCTCAGACTGGTGTTACCAGAATCACATGGAACTTAATTAACCCACATAAGACAAAAAGTATGGCACTGACATCCAGACAAAGACACCAACGTAAGCCTCTCACTTTAAAGCTTGAGGTAAACAAGAACTCAGTTGAACAAGTTTGTGACCACCGCGTTCTTGGGGTAATAACTGATGAAGAACTAAACTGACAAGCTCATATTAACCATGTCTGCAAACAGTTAGCTCGCAATCTGTTCTTACTCAATAAACTTAGACATTATGTCGATGCTCCAACCCGAAAATTATTCTTCGGGGCACATTGTCTTTCTCATATCAATTATGCATCTACTGTCTGTAACAATGCCAGTCACAACCAGCTCAAAAAAATCAACTCATTACACAGACGAGCAGCTAAACTTATTCTACCCGACCACTCACTATCAACAGATGAGAAATTAACAAAACTGGAAATATAACCACTGTACAAACAATTGGAATACAATAGAATGGTCCTCATGTTCAAAGTACACAACTACATATCACCACCGTACCTCAGTGAATTTGTTCAAAGGGCAACAGAGCGTTACGATTCAGATAATTATATTCTGCCTCGTGTGCGCATTGACTTGTACAAATCTAGCTTTGCATTTTTTTGGACCATCTGTTTGGAACTCTCTTCCTACGTTCGTCAAGACAGGCGATTCATTATCGTCCTTCAAATCAAGGGTACGAAAACTTCTGCTCCACAAACAATAGACCCTCAAACCAAATATAACCGGCCTAAAAATATCATGCCCTTTTTGTGAAATATGTGCTTTGTCTATTCCTTTACATACACTAACGTGTTTCATCTTATTTTCAACCTTTTGTGATTTTCATGAATTACATGCACGCTATTGATTGGATGTTACTGCCTGCCACATCAGCGTCAGATTTCTCATCGCTATTGTATATGTACAGTGATATAACTATGTTTCTCTGCTCTGTTTATATATTTTCATTTCAGTCGTGCCTCTTTCCTGTATTCTGTGTGGTGATTGATTTGACAGTCTTAATAACCCCTTTACTTCTGGATTTTTTTGATTTTTTTTTTTTTTATATCTGCTATTGTACTACAATATGATTCGTAATGTACCACAATATGATTTGATACCTAATTATGTTTATGTATACATATGCATACATATCTGTATGTACATGTAGACATATGCATGCATGTGGGTATATGTGCAAATATGTATATGCATAAGGGTGTGTGTGTTTGGGGATGAGTGTGTGCATATGTGTGTGGGTGGTGGGTGAGAGTGTTTGACTGTGTTCCCTTCATTATATTTTTATAATGATGATGATGGTCCGCTGATTAATATTATAATTATCATTAGTAGTAGTAGTGGTGGTGGTGGTGATAGTGGTAGTATTTACCATTGTTATTATTGTTGTGTCTTATCGTTACTGTTTTTGTTGTCACAAGGACAGATTGGAAGAAGACTAGGCAATGCCTAAAATCTTTATCCTTGAGTAATAAAGTTTTTGAATCTTGAATCTTCAATCTTCAATCTCTCCTTTTCTCTTTCTACGCACGCATGCACGTTTATTGGTTTGTTCTCCTCACTAAAAGTGATACTGGAAATGTAAAGAATAGAAGGGTGGATACAGGTGTGCATAGATAGATAGATTGATAGATAGATACAAGTGTGTGCGCGCCAATTCCTGTGTATATCCGTGCTCACGAAGCGCCCACGCGCGCGCGCACACACACACACAGGTACACACGCACACACGCACACACACACACACACACACACACACACACACACACGCACGCACGCACGCACACACACACACACACACACCACACAAGCGTGCACGCGGCCTGAGTTTCCGAACTTACATAAGCAGTTCCAAAGTTCATCTCAAATTCCTTTAGAATTCTGAGTCACCGTATCTGACCATACAACGAGGCCAGAAGTCTTCTAAGTTCTCCAGGGCAGGTGGTCCTTGGCAGAGTCCCAGTGACTGTCCACCCCTATCCATTTCCAGGACAATGTCAACCCCTCAACCGGTCCTCGACAGACACCTCCCAAAATATAGTACCACTTTTTGTGTAACCTGTGGAAGGAAGGTGGCAGAATGGTTAAGACGCTCAGCTGCCAATACAGAGAGTCCGTGAGGGTGTGGGTTCGAATCCCGCTCTCGCCCTTTCTCCTAAGTTTGACTGGAAAATCAAACTGAGCGTCTAGTCTTTCGGATGAGACGATAAACCGAGGTCCCGTGTGCAGCACGCACTTGGCGCACTGAAAAAGAACCCATGGCAACGAGAGTGTTGTCCTCTGGCGAAATTACGTAAAA
>NC_134896.1:31375158-31382658 GCF_041734735.1 Babylonia areolata
ACTATCCGTATCCGTATCCGTATCCGTATCTCTCTCTCTCTCTCTCTCTCTCTCTCTCTCTCTCATTTCGATTCATTCCATCATGGTGGTGACAATAGCTGTAGTATAAGTGGTATTGGTGTTGGTAGTAGTAATTTCAGTATCAATTACAACTGTCTACGTGGATTTGATGATAACAACAATGTGGCTTTTAGTCATCAGGTTGACGATACTGATGACATATTTCTCCCCCCCCCCCAACCGCCCCCCCCCCTCTCTCTCTCTCTCTTATCCATCTGTCAATGTGTGTGTGTGTGTGTGTGTGTGTGTGTGTGTGTGTGTGTGTGTGTGTGTGTGTGTGTGTGTTCTTTATCACATTCCTTCTGCAGGATTTCTTTCTGTTTTGTATTTTTTCTTCTTTCTTTCCCCCCCTTTCCATTAAATATATGTGTGTGTCATTGTAATTGGTGTAGATTAGCAAGGACAGATTGGAAGAATGGGCCATGCCTAAAATCTTAATCCTTGAATAAAAAAAAACGTTTTGAGTTCTGAGTTCTCTCTCGTTCTACTTTCCCTCCCATTCTTCCTGTATTCATTCCTTCTTTTCTTTATTGAATTCTTCCTTTCGACATTCTTTCCGTACAATAATTGTTCCTTCCTACATCCCAATATCCCTTTAATCTTTCCTTTCTTTCTTTCTTTTTTCTATATTTCTTTCTTCCTCTCCTGTTTTTCTTCCTTTCTTCTTTTTCTTTCTTTTCTCTTCCTTTCTTTGGGTTTTTTTTTCTTTCTTTATTTGATTCTTCCCTTCATCCCTCTTTCCTTTCCTTCCTTCCTTCCTTCCTTCCTTCTTCCTTCACTTCCATTCTTCCTCTTCCTTCCTTTATTTTTCGTGTTTTTTTTATTCCTTTGTTTTTATGTCTTCCTTCTTTCCTCCCTCCCTCCTTCCCTTTCTTTTTCTTTTTCATCTCACTTTCTTCTTTATTCTGTTGTTGTTGCTGTGTTGTTGTTGTTGTTGTTGTTGTCTTGTTGTTGTGTTGTTGTTGTTGTTGTTGTTGTTGTGTGTGTGTGTGTTTGGTGTAACAATTGAACAATTTGTGTGTATGTCTTTGCAATTCAATTTACGCCTTATTTTGTTTTCTGTTGTTGTTGTTTGGTGTTGTTGCTTTTTGTTGTTGTTTTTTTGTAGGGGGGTGGGAGGGGTTGTTTTTGTTTTTGTTTTATTTAAAAGGCTTCTAGAGCTCTGTTCGGGGAATAGGCTCCATATAACCTCAGGTAACTGTTATTATAATCATGGGCGTAATTTTATTCGAAAGTGACACGTGCGTTGGCCATAATGTCGTTACGAGTCGCACAGTGATATCTCCATCTGGTTTTAGATGTGAAAGTTGACCTCATTTTGTGTGTGTGTGCTGTTGTTGTTGTTGGGTTTTTTGTTTGTTTGTTTTGTTTTGTTTTGGGGGGAGGGGCGGAGGGGTAGAGGGGGAGGGTTTGGTTTGAAAATGGGTCAATCGCATTCGGACGACCCACTTTCCCTGACAGTCAAAGTTCGTTGTTTTGATGTTGATAAGTTATTTGGGAGACAGATGAAATGGGGAATTTGAGAGAGAGAGAGAGAGAGGGGGGAGAGAGAGGAGAGAGAGAGGGAGAGAGAGAGAAAGAGAGGGAGAGAGAGAGAGGGAGAGAGAGAGGGGGGGAAGGGGTACCTCTACAATACCACCTGGACAAGTCCTGCTGGTATGTTGTCCACTCCAACAATACAATACAATGCAATTCAGTATGATACAATACACTACAACAGAACACAACACAACACAACACAACAAAGCACAACACAGCATAACCCAGCCCAACCTAACCCAACCCAGCACAACACAGCACAGCAAAACACACCACACCACAACACAACACACCACAACACAACACAGCACAGCAAAACACACCACACCACAACACAACACACCACAACACAACACAGCACATTACAACACAGCACAACCCAACACAACACAACACAGCACAACACAACACAGCACAACACAGCACAACACAGCACATTACAACACAGCACAACACAACACAGCACAATACAACACAGCACAACACAACAATCTCTTCTATTCCTCTCCTCAGCCCTTTGATAGCATGTATACAATAAAAGGCGTTTGCGGTCGCATCGGCCAGGTACTATGAATGTCAGTCAATGGATTTGGCTTTCTTTCTGTGTCCCTCGTAAAAATCCCTGATGTGGATTTTGAGGGGGTGGGGGTGGGGGGGGGGTGTCTTGTTTTTGGGGGTGTTATTTTTGTTTGTTTGTTTGTTTGTTTTACCTACCATACTAAAATCTATTAGTGTGGAATACGTGCCGAAGGACGCTGTTTATTGCTTGGAAATGACTGTGGTTCGGTTTAGGAAGAAAACAAAAAAATAATATACGCGCACTGAATGTGCTGATGGATATGGCGACGTGAGGGAGGGGGGGAAGGGGGGCAGGGGGGAGGGAGATATGAGTATCCTCTCGTTTCCACAGACATTGCCACAGTGGAATGTGCATTGTGTGTGTGGGGGGGGGGGGAGGTTACGTGCGTGGGTGCGTGCCGTGTGTGTGTGTGTGTGTGTGTTTGCGTGCGAGCGTGCGTGTGTGTGTGTGTGTGTGTTTGCGTGCGTGCGTGCGTTCGTGTGTGTGTTTGCGTGCGTGCGTGTGTGTGTGTGTGTGTGTGTTTGCGTGCGTGCGTGCGTGTGTGTGTGTGTGTTTGCGTGCGTTCGTGTGTGTGTGTGTGTGTGTGTGTGTGTGTGTTCGTGTGTGTGTGTGTGTGTGTGTGTGTGTGTGTGTGTTTTCAAGATCGTGGAACTGATTTCTTAATGTAGTTATTAACTCATCTGTTTCATTCCAACCTGCCTTGCTTTGCTTTGCTTTGCACTGCCTGGTCTCCAAGAAGCTACACAAGTGATGAAAACATCTTTTGTTCAGTTTTCTTTTTTCCTTTTTTTTCTGTTACTTTCTCGTTGTTGTTGTTGTTGTTGTTTTGGTGGGTTGATTTTCTTTCTTTGCTTGCTTGTTTTCCTTCCTCTGGTTGTTTCTTTGATGTTTTCTCTCAGTTTCTGGGAACTGATCAGTGAACCTTGATGGACTCGCAACAGCAACCATCACCAACGATAAGTACTCCCCTTTGACCTTCTCACCGCCTGACCTCCATGAGCGAAGGTCAAGGGCTTTTGCAAACAAACAAACAATTTTTTTATTTTTTTTTTATTAGCAGAACTTTTATTCATGGATATCGCACAGACAGACTGAAAGTTAAGCCCATGTTGTTGTTGTTGTTGCTGTTGTTCATGGCTTCTTCTCTTTTTTTCTTTTTCTTTTTTTCTTTATTCTGAATGACCCAAAGGTAGAGCTGTCTTGTGGCGTCGCGCTTTCCCGACGGAGAGCAACCCGAATTTCACACAGAGAAATGAGTTGTGACAATGAATAATGCAATGCAATACAATGCAATGCAGCGCAACGCAGTACTACACTACACTACACTACACTACACTGTACTGTACTGTACTGTGTTGTGCTGTACGGTACGGTACAATACTATACTGTACTGTTTACACTATACTATACTTTGCTGGTACGGTACGGTACTATATTATTCTATACCGTTTATACTATACTATACTATACTATACTGGTACGGTACGGTACGGTACTATACTATACTATACTACACTATACTATACTACACAAACAGACTAAACTACAAAGTGTCAGTGTGGGGGTGGGGGTGTGTGACACCTTCCAATCCGCCCTCCTCCTTCCAGCCTAATCCTCACCTTCTCGGCAACAACAACAAAAAAAGAAAGAATGAAGAAAGAAAGAAAGAAAGAAAAGAACAAGGTCCTCGTAGCACAATACCACATTCCACAAAGTCTCCAGTGCGCTATTAACAAGCGGCGATGTTGAATAACTCGACAGCTGAACTGTTGGGTCCGTTGACACTCCGTGCTGGACAAGGGGAGAGAGGGTGGAGGAGGAGGAGGAGGAGAGGGGGAGGAGGAAGAGAAGGGGGGGGAGGAAGAGGAGAAGAGGAAGAGAAAGAGGAGGAGGAAGAGGAAGAGAAGGGGAGGAAGAGAAAGGAGAGGAGGAAGAGGAGGAGGAGAAGGGGAGGGGAGGAGGAAGAGAAGGGAGAGGAGGAGAAGGAGGAGGAGGAGAAGGGGGAGGAGGAGGAGAAGGGGGAGGAGGAGAAGAAGGGGGAGGAGGAGAAGGGGAGAAAGAGAAGGGAGGAGGAAGAGAAGGGAGGAGGAAGAAAAGGGGAGGAAGAGAAGGGGGAGGAGGAAGAGAAGGGGGAGGAGGAAGAGAAGGGGGAGGAAGAGAAGGAGGAGGAGGAGGAGAAGGGGGAGGAGGAAGAGAAGGGGGAGGAGGAAGAGAAGGGGGAGGAGGAGAAGGGGAGGAGGAAGAGAAAGGAGAGGAGGAAGAGAAGGGGGAGGAGGAAGAGAAGGGGGAGGAGGAGAAGGGGAGGAGGAAGAGAAAGGGAGGAAGAGAAGGGAGGAGGAAGAGGAAGAGAAGGAGGAGGAGAAGGGGGAGGAGGAAGAGAAAGGGAGGAGGAGAAGGAGGAGGAGGAGAAGGGGGAGGAGGAAGAGAAGGGGGGTGATGAGAAGAGGGAGGAGGCGGAAGAGAAGGGGGAGTGAAGGGAAGGGGAGGAGGAGAGGTGAGAAGGAACAGGAGGAGAAGGGGGGAAGAGAAGAAGGAGGAAGGAGGTGGAGAGGAGGAGGAGAAGAGAAAGGAGTAAGAGGAGACGGAGGAAGAGAAGAAGGAAGATAATGGGGGAGAGGAGAGGAGGAGAAAAGGAGGAAGAAGAAGAGAGGAGCAGAAGAGGAGGAGGAAGAGGAGGAGAAAGAGAAGGAAGAGAGGAGCAGAAGAAGAGGAGGAAGGGGAGGAGAAAGAGAAGAGAGGAGCAGAAGAGGAGGAGGAAGAGAAGGAGAAAGAGAAGGAAGAGAGGAGCAGAAGAGGAGGAGGAAGAGAGGAGGAAGAGAGGAACAGAAGAGGAGGAGGAAGAGAAGGAAGAGAGGAGCAGAAGAGGAGGAGGAAGAGAGGAGCAGAAGAGGAGGAAGAAGAGGAGGATGAGAGGAGCAGAAGAGGAGGAGGAAGAGAAGGAGAAAGAGAAGGAAGAGAGGAGCAGAAGAAGAGGAGGAAGGGGAGGAGAAAGAGAAGGAGAAAGAGAAGGAAGAGAGGAGCAGAAGAGGAAAAGTGGAAGGACGAGGAGAGGAGGAGGAAAAGAGGAGGAGGGGAAGAGAGGAAAAACGAAGGTCCAGTAGTTAGGGGAGAGGAGGTGCAGGCGGTTGGGGTCAGGAGAGAGAGGATGAGGAGTTTAGAGATGGAGGGGGAGGAGGTTAGGGAGCGAAGGGAGAGAAGGTGGTGGGACGTCAGGAGGAGGAGGAGGAGGAGGAGGAAGAGGAGGAATAGACAGGTGAAGGATGGTAAGGGAAGGGAGATATAAGGTGGGGTGGGGGAGGGGCGAGTTGGTGGTGGGGGTGGAGGATGTGTGGTTGGTGTTGGAAGGTTTTTGGTTGAAGTCTCGATGTATCAATTTTCGAGGCTTCTGTAGCAGAGTCGTGTGATTTTCTGAGTCAGGCGTTTGTTTTTGTTTTTGTTGTTTTCACCTAGTCAGGTGATTTTCCGAGTCAGGTGATTTTCTAAGCCGGGTGATTTTTTTTTCTGACTCTAATCAGGGGATTTCTGAGTCGGGGAATTTTTTTTTTCTGAGCCGGGTGATTTCCTGAGTCAGTTGATTTCAGAATCAATTTCTGAGTCAGAGTCAAACTTCTTTCTTGACCGCAAACATCGATTGTTCTCTCTCTCTCTCTCTCTCTCTCTCTCTCTCTCTCTCTCTCTCTCTCTGTCTGTCTGTCTGTCTGTCTGTCAACCAGTCTGTCGCTGTACGTATAACAAAACAAGTTTTGTGTTCAAAATATTATCTGGTTGTGATCCACCGTCAAGTACCAGTTCCTTTCGTTTTAACGTTAATCGCCATGCTCATATGATAATGCTGCCTCTTCCTAGAATTGATCTTTTTATATCCAGCCTCACGTATACTGGTGGTTTGCTTTGGAATGATAGTCAATCTTTTTTCTTTCTTTTTTTTTCTTCTTTTTTTGCTGCCCCATCATCTGCACCGTTTCAGTGGCATTACTCCCACGCCGCTCATTTAGATTCCCCCATACACGGCCACACCCGGGTTCGTCCGTTGCAGTTCCAGCGTCGGCAGTCCACAGGGAACCATCGATGTTAGGTCGCCAGGAGGCCACACACCAGAGGAGACCCTGCACTGCTGCTGAGTCACTTCGGTGGTGTTCAGTGGTGCCTGTTCTGTTTTAACGTACTTAGGACACCACCTACTAAGCCCCCTACTAACGACAATAATGGCTTAGTCGCGGAGCCAGACTGAGTGAGCGTCCCCCCAAGAGTGGAGACCGCCACCACGCCCCTCAAACAACAGCCCCCCATGAATCTGCCGACACCGACGACATTGACAGGACTCACCCCAAGCACGGAAGTGGAGTCAATCTTCTCTGCATGACCACACTTCGTAAAGTAAACTTAAAGAAGAATATAATGGGGAAAAAATTGCTAGCAGCATCTTCAAATGATTTTGATCGAAATTCTCTCTTCTGGGTCTGCCTGTTTCAGTCTTTCTGCAGACGGGCGCAATAGCCGAGTGGTTAAAGCGTTGGACTTTCAATCTGAGGGTCCCGGGTTCGAATCTCGGTAAAGGCGCCTGGTGGGTAAAGGGTGGAGATTTTTCCGATCTCCCAGGTCAACATATGTGCAGACCTGTTTGTGCCTAAACCCCTTTCGTGTGAAAACGTAAGCAGAAGATCAAATACGCACGTAAAAGATCATATAATCCATGTCAGCGTTCGATGGGTTATGGAAACAAGAACACACCCGGCATGCACCCCACCGAAAGCGGAGTATGGCTGTCTACATGGCGGGGTAAAAACGGTCATACACGTAAAAGCCCACTCGTATACATACGAGTGAACGTGGGAGTTGCAGCCTACGAACAAAGAAGACGTCTTTCTGCAAACCCGTCCCCCCCCCCCCAGCCCCCAACCCCTACCCCCCCGCCCCCCTCACCCTCGACTCCGTTCCTTCCTTTCTCTCTCTCTCTCTCTCTCTCTCTCTCTCTCTCTCTCTCTCTCTCTCTCCCTCTCTCTCTCTTTCTCTTCATAAACGATTGAAAAATGCAATCATCTGATTCCATTTGCACACATACAGATATGTTCATGATGTGTGTGTTTGTTATTTTATGTGTGCATATGCGTTTTCGTCGTGCATGCAGGTATTATGATTTTACACATGTGCATGTTTACGTATGTCTTTGAGTGTGTCTGAGTGTCCTTGCATGTATGTTTATGTATGTCTTTGAGTGTATCTGAGTGTCCTGTATGCATGTTTACGTATGTCTTTGAGTGCATCTGAGTGTCCTGTATGCATGTTTACGTATGTTTTTGAATTGAGTGTATCTGAGTGTC
>NC_134896.1:31387658-31392658 GCF_041734735.1 Babylonia areolata
CCTTGATTTCAAGAAGGCCTTTGATCTTGTGGATCACGAAATACTGATAAACAAATTAAATGAATATACTCAAAACCAGTCAGTTGTCTCATTCTTCCGGTCTTACCTGGAAAACAGAACACAGCGTGTTTACTTAAATGGCACGTACTCTTCTGAAGGTCATGTAGATCGTGGTGTACCGCAAGGCTCTATCCTTGGACCTCTACTCTTTTGCATCTATATAAATGACTTGCCGATGCACATATCACCTGGCAACGTCATCTGCGATCTGTTCGCTGATGACAGTTCTCTTCATTGTAGTGACACCAACATCGCTGTTGTACAATCATCGCTACAACAGGGAATAAATGACATCTTAGACTGGTGTTACCAGAATCACATGGAACTTAACCCACATAAGACAAAAAGTATGGCACTGACATCCAGACAAAAACACCAACGTAAGCCTCTCACTCTAAAACTTGAGGTAAACAAGAACCCAGTTGAACAAGTTTGTGAACACCGCGTTCTTGGGGTAATAATTGATAAAGAACTAAACTGGCAAGCTCATATTAACCATGTCTGCAAACAGTTAGCTCGCAATCTGTTCTTACTCAATAAACTTAGACATTATGTCGATGCTCCAACCCGAAAATTATTCTTCGGGGCACATTGTCTTTCTCATATCAATTATGCATCTACAGTCTGGAGCAATGCCAGTCACAACCAGCTCAAAAAAATTAACTCATTACATAGACGAGCAGCTAAACTTATTCTACCCGACCACTCACTATCAACAGATGAGAAATTAACAAAACTGGAAATATTACCACTGTACAAGCAATTTGAATACAATAGAATGGTCCTCATGTTCAAAGTACACAACCACATGTCACCACCGTACCTCAGTGAATTTGTTCAAAGGGCAACAGAGCGTTACGATTCAGATAATTATATTCTGCCTCGTGTGCGCATTGACTTGTACAAATCTAGCTTTGCATTTTTTGGACCATCTATTTGGAACTCTCTTCCTACGTTCGTCAAGACAGGCGATTCATTATCGTCCTTCAAATCAAGGGTACGAAAACTTCTGCTCCACAAACAATAGACCCCCAAACCAAATATAACCGGCCTAAACATATCATGCCCTTTGTGAAATGTATGCGCTGTCTGTTCCTATACATACACTAACGTGTTTCATCTTATTTTCAACCTTTTGTGTTTTTTATGTATTACATGCAAGCTATTGATTGGATGTTATTGCCTGCCACATCAGCGTCAGGTTTCTCATCACTGTTGTATATGTACAGTGATATAACTGTATTTCTCTGCTCTGTTTATATATTTTCATTTCAGTCGTGCCTCTTTCCTGTATTCTGTGTGATGATTAATTTGACAGTCTTAATAATCCCTTTACTTTTTGATTTTTTTTTTTCTTTCCCTTTCTTTTTGTTCAATATTTGCTATTGTACTACAATATGATTTGTAATGTACTACAATATGATTTGATACCTAATTATGTTTATGTATACGTATGCATACATATCTGCATATACATGTAGACATATGCATGCATGTGGGTATATGTGCAAATATGTATATGCATAAGGGGGTGTGTGTTTGGGGATGAGTGTGTGCATATGTGTGTGATTGGGTGGGTGTGAGGGTGTGACAGTGTTCCCTTAGTGGTAGTATTTACTATTGTTATTATTGTTGTGTCTTATCGTTACTGTTTTTGTTGTCACAAGGACAGATTGGAAGACTAGGCAATGCCTAAAATCTTTATCCTTGAGTAATAAAGTTTTTGAATCTTGAATCTTGAATCTTGAATCTTGAATCTCTCTCTCTCTCTCTCTCTGTCTCTGTCTTTCTTTCTGTGTCTGTCTGTCTGTCTGTCTGTCTGTCTGTCTCTCTCTCTCTCTCTCTCTCTCTCTCTCTCTCTCTCTCTCTCTCTCTCCTCGTCCTCCTTTCTTAATCTCATTAGTCTACTACATTATATTGTTTGTCCACACGAAGGTGATTCGGACACACACACACACACACACACACACACACACACACACACACACACACACACACACACACACACACACACACACACACACATACCCGCGTTGACACTATTACAAAAGGAAGCTGATGGGGATGACAACACACAAAAAACTTGACAAATAAGAACAAAATTGAAGGATTATATATATGGTTCGAAAAAAAAAAAAAAAAAGGAGAGAGAGAGTTAAGGACCAGATTGCATAATTTTCTTCTTGCAGGCATGGTAAAATGTTTTTTTTCGTCAGTGGGTGGGTGGGGGTTGTTGGTAAAGAGGGAACCATTTGGAGAGTGGTGAGGATATTGTACTTATTTCTGAAACTTGACGAACTTGAGTTGTATAACAGTCCTCTCCCAATTCTAAAAATGACGGAAGGTAAGTAAGTCACTGATCTTACGTATTTGGTTCAAAGTGAAGGTTATTCACTTTGCTGGCAATCACGGGGGTGTATAATATACCCCTGTCTTGTACTGGATTCTGTTGTTGTTGGGGTTTTTTTTCCTTCATGTTCTTGTGTGGACATTGTGGCGCTTCTGACTGCCGGACTCCAGACAGACAGTGGACTGACAGACGAGGTTGGTCAAGTGGTTAGCGCGCTGGATCGTTGCCCGAGTGTCCAGAGTTCGATCCCCGGTTTCGGCGCACGTGTGGGTGAAGGGTTGAGATTTTTCCGATCTCCCAATGTAGAATGATGGGCCTAGAGGTAACGCGTCCGCCTAGGAAGCGAGAGAATCAGTCTGAGCGCGCTGGTTCGAATCACGGCTCAGCCGCCGATATTTTCTCCCCCTCCACTAGACCTTGAGTGGTGGTCTGGACGCTAGTCATTCGGATGAGACGATAAACCGAGGTCCCGTGTCCAGCATGCATTTAGCGCACGTAAAAGAACCCATGGCAACAAAAGGGTTGTTTCTGGCAAAATTCTGTAGAAAAATCCACTTCGAAAGGAAAAACAAATATTAAAAAAAACTGCACGCAGGAAAAAATACAAAAAAAATGGGTGGCACTGTATTATAGCGACGCGCTCTCCCTGGGGAGAGCAGCCCGAATTTCACACAGAGAAATCTGTTGTGATAAAAAGAAATACGAATTCAAATACAAATAATATCTGCGCGTGCCTGAAACCCCTTCGCGTGTATACGCATGCAGAACATCAAATACGCATGTTAAAAATCCTGTAATGCACACAAGCGTTCAGTGGGTATGGAAACAATAACATACCCAGCATAAAACAACAGGCCACCTACCCCTGAAAACGGAGTATGGCTGCCTGCATGGCCGGGTAAAAACAGTCAAAAATAGCCGAGTGGTTTAAGCGTTGGACTTTCAATATGAGGGCCCCGGGTTCGAATCTCAGTAACGGCGCCTAGTGGGTAAAGGGTGGAGATTTTTCCGATCTCCGAGGTCAACGTATGTGCAGACCTGCTAGTACCTGAACCCCCTTCGTGTGTATGCGCACGCAGAAGATCTAATACGCACGTTAAAAATCCTGTAACCTAAGTCAGTGTTCGGTGGGTTATGGAAACAATAACATACCCAGCATACAACAATCCCACCCCACCCCTGAAAACGGAGCATGGCTGTCTACATGGCGGGGTAAAAACAGTCAAATACGTAAAAGCCCACTGGGACCTACGCGTGAAAATGGGAGTAGCGGCCCACGAACGACACAGAAGAAGACAATGGGCTGAAACAGTATGATATAATACCAGTCCTCCCAGTTCATAAAGTGAGTGACCTGCCCTGTCGACCCCGACCCCGACCTTCACCCTGGAGGGGGAGTCAGCTATGTGAACTCCTGAACAATACCCCCTCTCTCTCTCTCTCTCTCTCTCTCTCTCTCCGCTTCGTTTCGTAAACGTTCTGAACCCTGACCCTGCCACAACCTCCACCACCACCACCGCCCTCCGCCCCCCACCCCCCCACCCCCACCCCTCCTAACCCCGCGTACGCTCCCCCCCCCTTCCTCCCTCCCACCACCCACCCCCAGTTTATTTTCTCTCTTCCCTCTTCACTCTCAGTCCATAGTGTATTATTTTCCCCGTGCTTATTAAATGAACACGTGGGTGTCAGCCATTCTTTTGCCTCGGGGAGTGTGAAGGGTCAACTGACCAGAAACTGACCAGGTAGTGCGAGTTCTATTTCGGGGGTATGAGGCTGGGCTTTTTGTTTTTTGTTGTTGGTTTTGTTGTTTTCTGTTGTTTGTTTGTTTGTTGTTGTTGTTGTTGTTTTGGTGTTGTTGTTTTTTTGTTTGTTTATTTGTCGGTTTTTGTTTTTTGTTGTTGTTTTTGGTTGTTTTTTGTTTTGTTTTTTTCTGTTTTGTTTTGTCGATTTTTGCTCTTTTTTTTCTTTTTTCCTTTTTGTCGTTGTTGTTTTTGTGTGTTTTTCCTATGCCCAATGCCTTGAAAAGAGAAGGAGGATGAGGAGAAGAAGAAGGAGGAGGAGAAAAAGAAGGAGGAGCAGGAGAAGAAGAACAACAACAACAAGAACAAGAACAAGAAGAAGGAGGAGGAGGAGGAGGAGGAGGAGGAAGAGAAGAAGAAGGAGCGAAAGAGAGGAGAAGGACGGCGTGATGGAGGGAAGGCGGAAGCAAGGGAGAGACATAGAGAGACAGAAACGGAGAAAGGAGAAGAAAAAAAAAAGGATGAAAAAATAATGGATGTCCATATAACACTGATTCCAGAGAAAAGAGACAAGACGGAGAAAAAGAAGGAGGAGGAGGAGAAGTAGAAGGAGGAGGAAGAGGTGAGGAGAAGAAGAAGAAAGAAGAGGAGAAGACGGAGAAGAAGGAGGAGGAGGAGGAGAAGAAGAAGAACGAGGACGAGGACGAGGAGGGCAAGGAGGAGGAGGAGGAAAAAGAAGAAGCAGAACAAGAACAAGAAGAAGGAGGAGGAGACGGAAGAGGAGGAGGAGGAGGTGAAAAAGAAGACGGGGTTCCTTATTGCAGCGAGGCCAAACAAACCAAAGGAAGAAG
>NC_134896.1:31397658-31405158 GCF_041734735.1 Babylonia areolata
AATTTGGAGGGGGTGGGGTGGGAGGGGGTGGGGTTCGGGGGGCAGGGGTGGGTGCCATGACGGGGGTGGAGGTTGGAGGGAGGGGGAGGGTGTACCATGACGCACCCCATTCACCAACCGCAGACAAACAAACAACAGTTTACAACACTTTATTTACGGCTCCCGCTGGAGATGGCTTTTAAAGTAAAAGTAAACAACGTAATTAGCACTCAACATGCGTGTCGACAACGTGGACTTAATGTGTGTGTGTGTGTGTGTGTCTGTGTGTGTGTGTGTGTCTGTGTCTGTGTCTGTGTGTCTGTGTCTATTACGCAACTTACTAACGATGCACAGCCATTGCAGTGTAGGCGTTCGTTTGACAAGGTGTACTTGACAGCTCAACACAACGAACAGACATGCGTTGGGGGTGTATATATTCATCGCCTCCCCCTCAAGTCTAATACGATCATGATAAAAACACAAGGTTGCGTGTACACTCCCACTCCTCTCTCTCTCTCTCCCTCTGTCTCTCTCTGTCTCACGCACGCGCGCGCGCGCGCGCACACACACACACACACATATATACACACGCATATGCACACACACGCATATATTTACACACACACACACACACACACATACATGTATACATTGGCGCGCGCGCACACACACACTCTCTCTCTCTCTCTCTCTCTCTCTCTCTCTCACACACACACACACACACACAAACACACACACACACAAACAATCAACAAGTCGAACTGAAGGAAACAGGGGAAGAAAAAAAAGGAGGGGGTGTATTTTCAGTCTCAGACATCATGTCAATGCCAAAGGCTTTAGAGATAGTCCCGATAGCACAGAGACCCAATCAGACAGTTCAGTTTAGGATATACCACCTTCTCTCTCCCCCCCACCCCCCCTCTCTCTCTCTCTCACAGACACTCTCTCACACACACACACACACACACACACACACACACATAAACAATCAACAAGTCGCAATACACTTTTGGGTCGCTTCATTTAAAACCAGAAACATCTGGTCTTTGTCATTCTGGAAAAAAAACCCCACTGTCTCTCTGTCTGCCTGTCTCAGTGTGTGTGTGTGTGTGTGTGTGTGTGTGTGTGTGTGTGTGTGTGTGAGGATGTGCAGAAGTCTTCCTTATAAATCTTTGATGATGACCAATGTTTCTACTTCACCGTCATCGGTGAATCGTGTTCTTAAGTTTGATTCACATAGTGTAGAAGTCTTGCATACAGACAGATATCATGCAGTCATTCTGGCAATATTATAGATGTTTACACCTTGGTGCCCAGTCAAGCTCTTATCTTTCATTCTCATAATTCAGTCTCTCTCTGTTTCACACAATCGATGCTTGTTCACAATGATAAATATTCAGATTAGGATAAGAGAGATAATTGACAATACACCATGCTAAGGGTAAGGTTAAACAAGATTGATTGTTACTGAGAACATAACTCACTCGTGCACACACACTTCTTCCCCACATCGTGTGATATTAGACGACAAAAATCTGTTTTGAAGGAGCGAGAACCAAGTAGAATGCGAATTGCAAAGTAAGGGGGGGGGGGGGGGAGTTAGGAAAAAATGTCCATCTGGACTGTGAAGCAAATTTTCAGAATGTTTTAACACTTACAAGAAATTACCAACATCTTCAAACGATTATTTTCTAGAAAGCTAGCTATAAAAAGCTTTAAACACATTGTAATATATATATATATATATATATATATATATATATATATGTGTGTGTGTGTGTGTGTGTGTGTGTGTGTGTGTGCATTTAAAAGTTTTATTGCAATTGCATGTGACATGTTTACCACATCTAGTTTTGTCAATCGTTTGATTTTAATCAACAGGCTATTTTGATGCACAGGGTAGTTTGAAAGTTTCGCCGTCCTTATTACTTTTCTTTCTTCAGTTCTTTTCGGCACTGTTTCCCACTTTGATGTATTAGCTCATTTTGATAAATCTCCTGGCCTGTCAGCCTTACAATCGTTGCTATTTTCGCTCCTGAACTTTAAAGCGGATGGTTCTTGGTCGAACTTGAAAGCAGCAACATCGATGCTTATCGCCCCCCCCCCCCCCTCCCCCCTTCTCCCCCACCCCTCCCTTCTGTTCTATGTTGGTAAATCTACGCGTTTCACACTTGTTCTTTTCATACTGTTTTGGTTTCTGTTCCATTAAAAAAAATTTTTTGGAGCACAGTATAACAGATGCTTATCAACCACCAACCCCATTTTCTTTCTTCCTTTCCTTCCCCTTTCGTACACACTGAAAAGAACATATCTTTAATCACACCTCACCGTATACCAAAAGCTACCAGTTAAGTCGTTCTTTGTGCAGCCCCAGAACCAAACCAAAGACCCTGCACAAAAGACGTGGTATATAAAAAGCAAGGGTCTTTGACCCAAAGCACTCAACGCACAACAGACACTTGAAAAAAAAAAAAACAACTCATCTCTCAGGGCGCACCCTTGGCTGACACCACCACCAGTACCAACACCTGTGCGCGACTGAGGTCGTGTCATTAGCACCGTGGATGACACGGGTCTGTTCCCTACAGAGACACACTGAGGTATCCTACCCCACGAACCTCTATGTCCGTGATCCTACCTACCCCCTTGCTACCAAAGAAGGGTGGATCCAGCAGAAGATCTCTGGTTTCCTTTTTTTTCAAGTCAGAAGGCTTCTGTGTCAACAGCAGCCTGCGAAACGAGCTGTCATCGCCTGGCGTCTCTTTTTACCGGACACACACCACACGACGCCCAGATCGCATTACTTGATAGCCGGTGTGGTTTTCGTTCTGTTTGCGGTCATCAGTCAGTCACGAAGTCAGAACGAAAGCGAGGTTGTTGTTTTTTCAAGTCAGCGAAAGCAGAATCCGATGCTGATGGGCGTCTTGGAAGAAGAAAACATGGGCGGGGCGTGGGGGCGGGGTGTGGGGTGGGGGAATTTGTGAAGGAGAGGTGTCAAATGTCGACGTCAGTTCTCTAATCACAAGTGATATTTTGGTCCACAAAGTGTTGAGGTTGCTTTTGTGTGGCGTGTGTGGGTAGGTGGGTGGGTGTGTTTATATGCTTTTTGTTTTGTTGGTGCTGTTGACTCGGCAGTCAAAGGTCAGATGCTGGCAAGTACAGGTCACGGAAATGTCCTTGTGTCAGTGCGTACACGAATACACACGCACATGCGCGCGCATGCGCATACAAATACACGCATCAAAAACACAGTGCCCACGCACACACACACACACACACACATGGACACGCTGCGCGTGCGCGAGTTTACAAACCCAGCTGAGTCCTGAAACGTGGAACAATTGAAAAGAACGAAGATTGGTGGCGATTTCATAGAAAGCTTCATGCAGGGGATGCGACATTTAAACTGAAGTAGATTGTTAGCCCTCGCTTTCTCGCAACCCCACGCTCTCTCTCTCTCTCTCTCTCTCTCTCTCTCTCACACACACACACACACACACACATTGCAAGACACGCAAGAACGCGCCTCTAATCATGACTGGTGCTTAAATACAATGGCTGCGTCCACCGCTGTTTGTCGAAAAACTCAGCATCAGTTCACAATGCCCCCTCAAGTTACTGCAAGTTCCCCCGCAGGTGGTCCTCAACTTATTGTGAAACCTGTACGTCCCATGCACAAAACCCGAACAAACGCGCGGTGTAAAGGAGTGTGTCACCCGCTTCTTCAGGCCATGGGAACGGGAACAACTCCAGCTTGCACTGCACCTGGGGTCGAGAGGGATGGTAGTTAACAAAAGAAGCAGAAGAAACCGGAATGGAAGAAGAAGACGAAGAAGAAGAAGAAGATGATGATGATGATGAAGGAGAAGGAGGAGGAGCAGTAGGAGGAGGAGAAGAAGAAGGAGAAAGAGGAGGGTGAGGAGGAGGAGGAGAAGGAGAAGAAGGAAGAGGAGCAGGAGGAAAAGAAGAAGGAAGAGGAGGAGGAGAAGAAGGAGGAGGAGAAGAAGAAGGAAGAGGAGCAGGAGGAGAAGAAGGAAGAGGAGCAGGAGGAGATGAAGGAGGAGAAGAAAGAGGAGGAGGAGAAGAAGAAGGAGGAGAAGAAGAAGGAGGAGGGGAAGAAGAAGAAGATAAAAAAGAACAACAGCAACAACAAGAAGAGACAGGTGTGCGCAACGGGACATATAAAAAAAATAAAATTAAAATACACACACACACACACACACACACACACACTCAAGAAAGTGCCTCCCCCCACAGGACAACGCCAAAAGCCCACTCCTGCACAGCACAGTTCATGGTGAGAGTTGCACCCCCGTCATAAAAGACGCTGCAGGTCTGCCAGCAAGTTTTTGGCAGTGGTAGCTGACTTGTCAGGGCGACAGGTCAGAGTGAGGCGGTGGCCCAGTGGACATGCACCCGACTAGGAAGCGAGTGGTCACGGGTTCGAGTCCCTGGGCTCCCTGCCGCTGGGCTTCCTGTGTTGTATTGTGTTGTGTTGTGTTGTATTGTGTTGTGTTGTTGTATTGTATTGTATTGTATTGTGTTGAGTTGTGTTGTTTTGTGGCGTATCGTATTGTGTTGTGTTGTATTGTGGTGTATTGTATTGTGTTGTGTTGTTGTATTGTATTGTGTTGTGTTGTATTGTGTTGTATTTTTTTGTATTGTGTTGTTGAATTGTGATGTTGCATTGGATTGTATCGTATTGTATTATGTTGTATTGTATTGTGTTGTGTTGTATTGTGTTTTACTGTACTGTGTTGTTGTATTGTGTTGTGTCGTATTGTATTGAGTTGTATTGTATTACTAATTTTTGTCACAACAGATTTCTCAGTGTGAAATTCGGGCTGCTCTGGCCAGGGAGAGCACATCGCTACACTGAGAGTGCCACCCATTTTTGACTCACTTGTGTAAACAAAGTGAGTCTATGTTTTAACCCGGTGTTCGGTTGTCTGTGTGTGTGTGTGTGTGTGTGTGGTAAACTTTAACATTGCCATTTTCTCTGCAAATACTTTGACAGTTGACACCAAATTAGGCATAGAAATAGGAAAAATTCAGTTCTTTACAGTCATCTTGATTAAAACAATATTGCACCTCTGGGATGGGCACAAAAAATATAAAAAGAAGCCAAATTATATGCAAACTGAATTTACTGGTTGTTGTTGTTTTTTGTTGTTGTTGTTTTTTTTTAATCTCTAAACTTGGCACTTTGATCTGATATTCTGACACAACAACAAGAGCAGTCATTTTTATCATTTTTTGTTCAAACTTCTTTTGCTAAGCATGGAAGTTATATTTATTTTGCATGTCTTTGGTGCAGATAGTAAAAAAGGGAAATTAATCTGTAATTAATGCTATGGGAATTAATTTGCTTTAAACTGATCTTTCTTATCTTAAACATTACATTTTGAAATTATACTCAATACATAAAAACCTTGTGTGTTTTACTCTCAGTGTACAGGGCTTTCACTATGTTCATTCGCCCAAGTGGTCTTTTTCGGAAAATACTAAAAATCAATACGACGAGTGAACTTTATAGATCTTTTGGTTGAGCCCCGAAGGTCATGGGCAAAAATCAATTGCATACACATATTTATACATATTCAAAGTTGTGGACCTGCCCGTTCAATCCTACATTCAATGGACAATACACGATAACATGTGATGGAAAGTTGGAGGAGACCGTTAAATATTTATTCAGAGAAAGATTTGTGAACGCCTCATCACTTACTGGATTATGCCCCAAACTGCCATAAAAATATCCACAGAATCAGTCGGAATTCACAGTTAAAAATAATAAACCATGAGAGTTAATACCCTTGAATTGATGAAACGTAAACATTTCCAGTCTTGACTTTTCTCAAAATGAAGTCCTTCTCACTTCATACGACGTTTAGAAGTACTTGTACTTCTCTGTACATGTTATAAGTTTTAAAAAAATACACAATTTTCATATCAACTTTAAAACTATAAAACTAGAATGAACATAAAAGAGAAATTGAATCGACCGTGTCAACCGGGTGTAACTAAACTTGTACATCTATCAAGATCCAGAGAAAACGGCTAAATGTTGCAGTGTGATTGCGGCGATAGCCACGTCTCCTTTACCGCGGACTTAAAAATAATTTTTAATTGCCCTTAAAGATTTTTTGAATGCCCAAGATACACCAGAATAATATGATCTAAACAGCGTTCTCACTGCGAATACCGCGATGAATTTATCGCCCTTTAAAGAAGCGTATTTAAATATTATATTTTTGAACGTCTGTTACGGAGCCACGATGGGTAATGGGTAAGACAGTTTCTTCTCACCCGAACACGCGGAGTTCGAATCTGCCGTTAGGACTTCTTTTTTTTTTTTTTTTTTTTAACCAGAAGCTTTATAATAACAAAATTAATACAGAACACATTTTAACGATTAGGTTGTTGTTGTTTTTTAAAGTGACAAGTGAGTCTTGAAGGCCTTGCCTCTCTTGTTTTCGTATTTATTCCTGCATGCAGTTTTGTTGTTGTTGTTGTTGTTGTTTCCAATCGAAGTCAGTTTTTCTACAGAATTTTGCCAGGGACAACCCATTTGTTGCCGTGGGACACGGACAAACCTCGGTTTATCGTCTCATCCGAATGACTAGCGTCCAGACCACCACTCTAGGTTAGTGGAGGGGGAGAAAATACTGGCGACTGAGCCGTGATTCGAACCAGCGACCTCAGATTCTCTAGCTTCCAGTGCGGATGCGTTACCTCTAGGCCACCACTCCATCCCTCCTTCCCCGGAAATCACTCTCCCCCATCACCACCACCACATCCACCACAAACACCACCTCCACCATTACCCACCACCATCACCAATCCTTCTAGTCCAAATCTACCTCCCTTCCCAGCCACCCACCACAAGAAAAATAAAAAGTGTGTGTGTGTGGTGTGTGTGTGTGTGTGTGTGTGTGTGTGTGTGTGTGTAACACAGAGAGAGAGAGAGAGAGACTGGGGGGATGCGTGAGTGCGTGCGTGTGTGTGTGTGTGTGTAACAGAGAGAGAGAGAGAGAGACTGGGGGGATGTGTGCGTGCGTGTGTGTGTGTGTGTGTAACACAGAGAGAGAGAGACTGGGGGGATGCGTGCGTGCGTGTGTGTGTGTGTATGTGTATGTGTGTGTGTGTGTGTAACACAGAGAGAGAGAGAGACTGGGAGGATGCGTGCGTGCGTGTGTGTGTGTGTATGTGTATGTGTGTGTGTGTGTGTGTGTAACAGAGAGAGAGAGAGAGACTGGGAGGATGCGTGCGTGCGTATGTGTGTGTGTGTGTGTGTGTGTGTGTGAGTGTGTGTGTATGAGTGTGTGTGTGTGTGTGTGTGTGTGTGTGTGTGTGTGTGTGTTTGCGTCTGTGTATGTGTGCGTCACCCGGGATGTTTTGTCCGGAAATCCTGCTGAAGTCAGACAGCCCAACGTAACAGTCTTCACGTAAGTCTTCCACAGTGCATACAGCACCACGACTCACGCCGCTACACGGTTCACACAAAGTTAAGGACCACCT
>NC_134896.1:31410158-31412658 GCF_041734735.1 Babylonia areolata
TTGACTTGTATGTATTTTGTGATGTGTGTGTGTGTGTGTGTGTGTGTGTGTGTGTGTAATTTTTGGTGATAACTGGTTCCTTTATGTATGTTTTGACTATGGTGTATGCGATGTTGCTTTTTTGTTTTGGGGTTTGTTTGGTTGTTGTTGTTGGTTTTTTAGTAGTTGTTTTTTGTTGTTGTTTTTTTGTTTTGCTTTGTTTTGTTTTTTGTTGTTGGTTTTTTGTTGTTTTTTTGCTGCGATTTTGGCCTTTGTGATGTGAAACTGTGATATTGCCTGTGCTGATTTAATTGTAAATTCTCTCACATCGCTTATTCTTAGATTTATGTTTTATTGAAAGGCTCAGTGAGCCTCATCTGAGATGGGGGTACTGCCTTCGTAATCATCATCATTATCATCATTTTTCTTTTTTTTTTCTTTTCTTTTTTGATTGCTTTTTTGTTCTTTTTTTTATCAGCATCAGCATTATCATTATCATATCATCATCGTCATCATCATCATCATTACCTTTACGTTAACCCCTCGGCACCCCTCCCAACTTCCTTAACCCTTTACTGCTGCTGGCAAGTAATCTCGTCAGAAAAGGGCAGTCCCCTCACTGAGATTACAGGTCAGAATGTCAGTCACCTTTCTTTTTCTTTTTTTTCTTTTTTTTTTTTTTGTCCTACTTCGTGCTAGGATCATAATATTACCTTTGCAGAATTAATTGTTGAAATATTCATTGTATAAAAAAAAAATTTAAAAGAAAAGTAGAAAACGCAGTTAAAACTCATATTGATCTTACTTCTCCAGCTTTCAGCAGTCAATGGGTTAAAATAAATGAAGTGAAGGGAATAGGGGAAGAAGAAGAAAAAAAAAGAAGGGGGTGTATTTTCAGTCCCAGACATCTTGTCAATGCCAAAGGCTTTCGAGATAGTCCCGATAGCACAGAGACCCACTCAGACAGTTCAGTTTAGGATATACCACCTTCTCTCTCTCTCTCTCTCTCTCTCTCTCTCTCTCTCTCTCTCTCTCTCTCTCTCTCTCTCTCTCCCTCCGTGCCGCTGTCACAGAGATTGAATTAATTAACCTAGACTAAGTGCTTCTATTTTCAGGACCATGGGATTACGCCTGTTTCTACGTGTGTGTATGTGTGTGTGTGCGTGTGTGTGTGTGTGCTTTTTTTTTGGAGCCTACCATGTGTGTGTGTGTGTGTGTGTGTTAGTGTGTGCGTGCGCGCGCGCGTGTGTGAGTGTGTGTGTGCATATGTGTGTGTGCCTCTCCCCTCTCTCTCTCTCTCTCTCTCTCTCTCTCTCTCCTGCTGGAGCTATTTATTCTTCTATTTGCGACGATATCGCTCTTATTATCTGCTACGCCTAGAGATCTGCAAGCTCAGCTAAAAAATCTCTGAAACTTTGTTGCGACAATCTTAAGTTGATTTTTAACAAGACAAAAAACAAAACTCTTGTTTTTCTGAAAAGGTGGATATTTGTGGGAAAGGGAAATGTTGTTACCTGACAGGGAATTGTTGGGATAAGTAAACAGTTACTGTTCTCTTGGAATCACATTTACGACAAAGCTTTGCTTTAGTTTAGGTGCCAAGCACCTCGCAGCAAAGGGGAAGAACGCTCTCTATCTTTTTCTACGTCCCTTTCAAAACTACAAAGAAATATCTCTTCAAAACTTTTATCAGGCTTTTTTTTTTTTTAACTCTAAAGTAGTCTATTATAATTTATTTATCAGAAATATGGGGCTATCAAAGATTGGAAACCCTCGAAAAAGTTCGTCTACTTGCTTACAAACGGTATCTAGACGTACCATTGAATGAAAACTCCACATAAAATAGTGTACGACGAGTTGGGTAGATTTCCTTGATTTATCAATTCCAACGTTAGATGCATCATCTATTGATTTAGGTCCCTTCAAATGGATCCCCACAGACTGCCCAAACAAGCCAACACAATGATGATAGCTCGACATCAGAGAGGAGGCGAGGCGTTGCTGTGTTCAGACAACTTCAAATAAGAGTTTGAGTTTGAGTATCGGCACGTTGCGGTGGTGGTGGTGGTTCTTAAGGCCTGACTAAGCGCGTTGGGTTACGCTGCTGGTCAGGCATCTGCTTGGCAGATGTGGTGTAGCGTATATGGATTTGTCCGAACGCAGTGACGCCTCCTTGAGCTACTGAAACTGAAACTGAAACTCAAATATGCTACACCACATCTGTAAAGCAAATGCCTAGAAGTATATGAGTTTGTGACGATCAATAAAAACACAAAAGCTCTGTGTAAAAAAAAAAAAAAAAACAAGAGAGGCAAGGCCTTCAAGATTCACTTGTGATAAATTAAGTCCCCTAGCATTAATTACAGAGTAATTTCCCTTTTTTACCATCTGCACCAAAACGTTTGCAAAATAAATAAAAATTCCATGCTTAGCAAAAGAAGTTCCTGTTTGAACAAAAAATGATAATAATGACTCCTCTTGTTGTTGTGTCAGAATAAGAGGTCAAAGTGCCACGTTTAGA